>NC_135578.1:9744574-10053860 GCF_965152235.1 Eretmochelys imbricata | reverse complement strand
GCATATATACTTTTGAACACTTGTAAAAAATGTCATTCTGGATTTCTGTGCTGTGTCCCACCTCCCCTTTGCCCCTAAGGGCTGGTGTACACTCAGTTTTATTCTGGCTTTATAAACCAATATAGTTAAATCAGGGCGGCCCCTAGCATGGATCAGTTATATTGATACAAAAGGGCTTTTATTGTTTATTTCAGTAAATTTACCAAAATAAGCTACTGCAATATAAATTCTTTTACATTAGTATCACTGCATCCACACTAAGAGGTTACAATGATGTAGCTATATTGGTTTATATAGTTAAATCAGCACAAAAGCTGTGTGTAGGCCAGCCCTGAGAGAGCTGTCTACAAATGCTATATGTACTTCCTCATCTCCAAATTACTTCTGGACCCACTCCATCTGGCTTCTGTTCTTTCAACTCCACCAAGATGCTCTCAAATGAATTTAATCTAATCTCATGGTTTTTAGTCCAGTCCAGTCTCACCATCCTGCACCCTTTTTCTGTAACTTCCTTTCTTCCTTACATCTCGTTCTCCCTTGCTCGCTATGATTGTTCCCTCCTACCACTCAAGCTGCTCCGCCAGCATTTCAGTAGCTCTTCCTCCTTCCCGTGCCCCCTCTCTGAGGACTCTTTTATTAACCATGCTGCTCTCTTCTCTTCTCTTTACCCATCCTGCGTGATCTGTCCTGTTCCTTATTCCTCTATAACATTTCAGTAATCTGCTCCTGTCATAAATATAAAGGGAAGGGTAAACCCCTTTGAAATCCCTCCTGGCCAGGGGAAAGCTCCTCTCACCTGTAAAGGGTTAAGAAGCTAAAGGTAACCTCGCTGGCACCTGACCAAAATGACCAATGAGGAGACAAGATACTTTCAAAAGCTGGGAGGAGGGAGAGAAACAAAGGGTCTGTGTCGGTCTGTATGCTGGTCTTTGCCAGGGATAGACCAGGAATGGAGTCTTAGAACTTTTAGTAAGTAATCTAGCTAGGTATGTGTTAGATTATGATTTCTTTAAATGGCTGAGAAAAGAATTGTGCTGAATAGAATAACTATTTCTGTCTGTGTATCTTTTTGTAACTTAAGGTTTTGCCTAGAGGGGTTCTCTATGTTTTTTAATCTAATTACCCTGTAAGATATCTACCATCCTGATTTTACAGGGGGGATTTCTTTATTTCTATTTACTTCTATTTTCTATTAAAAGTCTTCTTGTAAAAAACTGAATGCTTTTTCATTGTTCTCAGATCCAAGGGTTTGGGTCTGTGGTCACCTATGCAAATTGGTGAGGCTTTTTATCCAACATTTCCCAGAAAAGGGGGGGTGCAAGTGTTGGGAGGATTGTTCATTGTTCTTAAGATCCAAGGGTCTGGGTCTGTAGTCACCTAGGCAAATTGGTGAGGCTTTTTACCAAACCTTGTCTAGGAAGTGGGGTGCAGGGTTTTGGGAAGTATTTTGGGGGGAAGGACGCGTCCAAACAGCTCTTCCCCAGTAACCAGTATTAGTTTGGTGGTGGTAGCGGCTAGTCCAAGGACAACGGGGGGAATATTTTGTACCTTGGGGAAGTTTTGACCTAAGCTGGTAAAGATAAGCTTAGGAGGTTTTTCATGCAGGTCCCCACATCTGTACCCTAGAGTTCAGAGTGGGGGAGGAACCTTGACATGGTGGCATAGCGGTGGGATTAACCTGAAATCATTTTGAGATCCAGTTGAGATTTTTTGAACTAGAAATACAGATTTTAAAAAGGAAATTTTTTTTTCCTTTGGAAAGCAGCTGAAACTGAAAGCTGAAACTGTGGCCAAGCAGAGACAAAAGGGGATTATCTTTGTGAATTGCAGGTTTTCTTTGCCTGGAGGCAGGGTACTTAACTCCTGCAGGGAAATTCACAGTCTTCCAACCCAGAGGTTTTTTTTCTTTTCTTCCTAAAAGTAAATAGGGGGTGTGTGTTCTACCCATTTGCTTTTTCTTTGGGCTGGGTAAGCAGGTTTCCAAGTAGTTGGAGGTTTTTTGCTTTAATTTGGGCCCAGAGCAGAGACAAGGGAATTGTCTTTTTCTGTAGGCTGACAATCACTATCAGAGAATAGATATTCTATTCCAGCACAGCAAAATTTTACAGCCAAGTTTTGTTTGTTTATTTCTAAACCTCGGGTGTAAAGTTAGTTAAAAACAGAGAGGTTAGAATGACCAAATCCTCAGCTCGACTACAGCTGGAATTAGCCAAATTTCAGGCTGAGGAAAAACAAAGGGAACATGAAAGACAGATAGAACTCATGCGGCTGGAGAAGGAGATACAGGAGGCTGCCCACAAGAGGGAAATGGAGGCAAGGAAGCATGTGGAGGAGGAGAAGGAAAAAGAGAGGAAGCATGTGGAGGAGGTGGAGAGGATAAAGGCCCAGCAGAATATACCAACAAACCCTAGCAATCCTTCTCCAGGTACCACTTCCCATCCCAGAAAGTTCCCCACCTACAAGGCAGGTGATGATACTGAGGCCTTCTTAGAAAACTTCGAAAGGGCCTGCCTTGGGTACAACATCTCTACTGACCAATACATGGTAGAGCTGAGGCCGCAGCTCAGTGGACCCTTAGCTGAGGTGGCAGCTGAAATGCCTAACGAACACATGAACAAGTATGAACTGTTTAAATCCAAGGCGAGAGTCAGAATGGGGATAACACCCGAGCAGTCTCGTCGGAGGTTCAGAGCCCTAAGGTGGAAACCAGACATGTCATTAACCCGACATGCCTACCACATTGTGAAACATTGGGATGCCTGGATATCAGGAGCAAGTGTTGAATCTCCAGTAAATTTGCCCTTCCTAATGCAAATGGAACAATTCTTAGAGGGTGTTCCTGAGGAAATAGAAAGATACATCCTAGATGGGAAACCCAAAACTGTAATCGAGGCAGGAGAGATTGGAGCCAGATGGGTGGAGGTGGCAGAGAAGAAGAAAACTGGTCGCAGTTGGAGCGGAGACCAGAAGGGACCACCCCAGACCACACCCTATTACCGGGGGCCGCCCAAGGCCCCACCTATCTCCCAAAGAACCCTCCAGACCCCTTATCGTCCTGCCACCCCGTTCTCCAGCAACCCTCCTCGCCCCAGTGACCCGTCAGCTGGACGATGTTTTAAATGTAACGAGCTGGGGCATGTAAAGGCCAACTGCCCCAAGAACCCCAACAGATTACAGTTCATTGCACCGGAATCACACCAGAGGTCCACAGGCCCAGATACCTCCCAGATACCCTTGGAGCGGAGGGAAACTGTGAGTGTGGGCAGGAAGAAGGTCACCGCGTGGAGGGACACCGGAGCACAAGTGTCAGCTATCCATGCTTCCTTGGTGGACCCCAATTTAATCAACCCAGAGATCCAAGTGACGATTCAACCCTTCAAGTCCAACTCTTTCAATTTGCCTACAGCCAAGTTGCCTGTCCAGTACAAGGGCTGGTCAGGAACATGGACTTTTGCAGTCTATGATGATTATCCCATCCCCATGCTGTTGGGGGAAGACTTGGCCAATCATGTGAAGCAGGCCAAGAGGGTGGGAACGGTCACCCGCAGCCAGGCTAAACAAGCCGTGAGGCCTAGCTCTGTTCCGGAAACTTCTATCAGGACCCAGTCAGAGGTGATGGACCCGGACCCCAGGCCAATGTCTGCAACAGCAGTAGTGGATCCAGTCCCAGAGACCCAGACGGAACCAGTCCCAGAACCGGAACCAGCCGAACAACCAACACCAGACCCCGTGTCAGCACTGAATCCAGTACTTGCAACCTCAGCACCAGAGGGCCCCACTGAACCTGAACTGGCAGCAGCCGATAACCCTACACAAGAGGCTCAGCCGGAGCCTGAATCCCAACATAGTGCACCAGCGGAGAGCGGTTCACAGTCAACAGAAACAGCTCCATCCCCTATATCGCTTCCAGAGGGACCAGCCTAGGTCCACAATCCAATGAGGGACTGATGTCTCCAGCATCAAGGGAACAGTTCCAGACCGAACAGGAAGCAGATGAAAGCCTCCAGAGAGCTTGGACGGCGGCACGGAGCAACCCACCGCCTCTCAGCTCTTCTAATCGATCCAGGTTTGTTGTAGAAAGAGGACTTTTATACAAGGAAACTCTTTCTGGTGGACACCCGGAAGACTGGCATCCTCAGAGACAGTTGGTAGTTCCAACTAAATACCGGGCCAAGCTCTTGAGCTTAGCCCACGATCACCCTAGTGGCCATGCTGGGGTGAACAGGACCAAAGACTGTTTGGGGGGGTCATTCCACTGGGAGGGAATGGGCAAGGATGTTTCTACCTATGTCCAGTCTTGTGAGGTGTGCCAAAGAGTGGGAAAACCCCAAGACCAGGTCAAAGCCCCTCTACAGCCACTCCCCATCATTGAAGTTCCATTTCAGCGAGTAGCTGTGGATATTCTGGGTCCTTTTCCAAAAAAGACACCCAGAGGAAAGCAGTACATACTGACTTTCATGGATTTTGCCACCCGATGGCCGGAAGCAGTAGCTCTAAGCAACACCAGGGCTAAAAGTGTGTGCCAGGCACTAGCAGACATTTTTGCCAGGGTAGGTTGGCCCTCCGACATCCTCACAGATGCAGGGACTAATTTCCTGGCAGGAACTATGAAAAACCTTTGGGAAGCTCATGGGGTAAATCACTTGGTTGCCACTCCTTACCACCATCAAACAAATGGCATGGTGGAGAAGTTTAATGGAACTTTGGGGGCCATGATACATAAATTCGTAAATGAGCACTCCAATGATTGGGACCTAGTGTTGCAGCAGTTGCTCTTTGCCTACAGAGCTGTACCACATCCCAGTTTAGGGTTTTCCCCATTTGAACTTGTATATGGCCGTGAGGTTAAGGGGCCATTGCAGTTGGTGAAGCAGCAATGGGAGGGATTTACACCTTCTCCAGGAACTAACATTCTGGACTTTGTAACCAACCTACAAAACACTCTCCGAACCTCTTTAGCCCTTGCTAGAGAAAACTTACAGGATGCTCAAAAAGAGCAAAAAGCCTGGTATGATAAACATGCCAGAGAGCGTTCCTTCAAAGTAGGAGACCAGGTCATGGTCTTAAGGGCGCTCCAGGCCCATAAAATGGAAGCATCATGGGAAGGGCCATTCATGGTCCAGGAGCGCCTGGGAGCTGTTAATTATCTCATAGCATTCCCCACCTCCAACCGAAAGCCTAAGGTGTACCATATTAATTCTCTAAAGCCCTTTTATTCCAGAGAATTAAAGGTTTGTCAGTTTACAGCCCAGGGAGGAGACGACGCTGAGTGGCCTGAAGGTGTCTACTACGAAGGGAAATGTGCTGGTGGTGTGGAAGAGGTGAACCTCTCCATGACCCTTGGGCGTATGCAGCGACAGCAGATCCAGGAGCTGTGCACTAGCTATGCGCCAACGTTCTCAGCCACCCCAGGACTGACTGAACGGGCATACCACTCCATTGACACAGGTAATGCTCACCCGATTAGGGTCCAACCTTACCGGGTGTCTCCTCAAGCTAAAACTGCTATAGAACGGGAGATCCAGGATATGTTACAGATGGGTGTAATCCGCCCCTCTGAAAGTGCATGGGCATCTCCAGTGGTTCTAGTTCCCAAACCAGATGGGGAAATACGTTTTTGCGTGGACTACCGTAAGCTAAATGCTGTAACTCGCCCAGACAACTATCCAATGCCCCGCACAGATGAACTATTAGAGAAACTGGGACGGGCCCAGTTCATCTCTACCTTGGACTTAACCAAGGGGTACTGGCAGGTACCGCTGGATGAATCTGCCAAGGAAAGGTCAGCCTTCATCACACATCTCGGGCTGTATGAATTTAATGTACTCCCTTTCGGGCTGCGAAATGCACCCGCCACTTTCCAAAGACTTGTAGGTGGTCTCCTAGCGGGATTAGGAGAATATGCAGTCGCCTACCTTGACGATGTGGCCATATTTTCGGATTCCTGGGCAGACCACCTGGAACATCTACAAAAAGTCCTTGAGCGCATAAAGGAGGCAGGACTAACTGTTAAGGCTAAGAAGTGTCAAATAGGCCTAAACAGAGTGACTTACCTTGGACACCAGGTGGGTCAAGGAACTATCAGCCCCCTACAGGCCAAAGTGGATGCTATCCAAAAGTGGCCTGTCCCAAAGTCAAAGAAACAGGTTCAATCCTTCTTAGGCTTGGCTGGTTATTACAGACGATTTGTACCGCACTACAGCCAAATCGCTGCCCCACTGACCGACCTAACCAAAAAGAAACAGCCAAATGCTGTTCAGTGGACCGGAAAGTGTCAGAAGGCCTTTAACAAGCTTAAAGCGACACTCATGTCTGACCCTGTACTAAGGGCCCCAGACTTTGACAAACCGTTCCTAGTAACCACAGATGCATCCGAGCGTGGTGTGGGAGCAGTTTTAATGCAGAAAGGACCTGATGAAGAATTCCACCCTGTAGTGTTTCTCAGCAAAAAACTGTCTGAGAGGGAAAGCAACTGGTCAGTCACTGAAAAAGAATGTTATGCCATTGTCTACGCTCTGGAAAAGCTACGCCCATATGTTTGGGGACGGCGTTTCCACCTGCAAACCGACCATGCTGCACTGAAGTGGCTTCACACCGTCAAAGAAACTAACAAAAAACTTCTTCGGTGAAGTTTAGCTCTCCAAGATTTTGATTTCGACATCCAAAACATCTCAGGAGCTTCTAACAAAGTGGCTGATGCACTCTCCCGTGAAAGTTTCCCAGAGTCAACTGGTTAAAATCGTCCTTGAGATGTGGAAAATATTGTTAGTCTTTATGTACTTGGTAGTATATTTAGAGATGCATGTGTCTTATTAACTCTGTTTTTCCTAGAGCTCCAGGAAGAAATCCCAGCCAGTGTTTCACCCTAGCTGAGATTTGGGGGGCGTGTCATAAATATAAAGGGAAGGGTAAACCCCTTTGAAATCCCTCCTGGCCAGGGGAAAGCTCCTCTCACCTGTAAAGGGTTAAGAAGCTAAAGGTAACCTCGCTGGCACCTGACCAAAATGACCAATGAGGAGACAAGATACTTTCAAAAGCTGGGAGGAGGGAGAGAAACAAAGGGTCTGTGTCGGTCTGTATGCTGGTCTTTGCCAGGGATAGACCAGGAATGGAGTCTTAGAACTTCTAGTAAGTAATCTAGCTAGGTATGTGTTAGATTATGATTTCTTTAAATGGCTGAGAAAAGAATTGTGCTGAATAGAATAACTATTTCTGTCTGTGTATCTTTTTGTAACTTAAGGTTTTGCCTAGAGGGGTTCTCTATGTTTTTTAATCTAATTACCCTGTAAGATATCTACCATCCTGATTTTACAGGGGGGATTTCTTTATTTCTATTTACTTCTATTTTCTATTAAAAGTCTTCTTGTAAAAAACTGAATGCTTTTTCATTGTTCTCAGATCCAAGGGTTTGGGTCTGTGGTCACCTATGCAAATTGGTGAGGCTTTTTATCCAACATTTCCCAGAAAAGGGGGGGTGCAAGTGTTGGGAGGATTGTTCATTGTTCTTAAGATCCAAGGGTCTGGGTCTGTAGTCACCTAGGCAAATTGGTGAGGCTTTTTACCAAACCTTGTCTAGGAAGTGGGGTGCAGGGTTTTGGGAAGTATTTTGGGGGGAAGGACGCGTCCAAACAGCTCTTCCCCAGTAACCAGTATTAGTTTGGTGGTGGTAGCGGCTAGTCCAAGGACAACGGGGGGAATATTTTGTACCTTGGGGAAGTTTTGACCTAAGCTGGTAAAGATAAGCTTAGGAGGTTTTTCATGCAGGTCCCCACATCTGTACCCTAGAGTTCAGAGTGGGGGAGGAACCTTGACAGCTCCTAACAGCCAAATCTCCTAACACTTCATTCATCTTCCAGCTCTACTTCTGTGATGTTCTCCGCTTGGGTGTGTGATACCATCCTGGTCCCCTGCCAAAAGCAGCTTTCTTGTCTGCATCCTTGACCATGGCTCTTACTCCCCATTCTCTTTGAGTCACGGTATGCATCATCCGATTTCCTGATTGGCTGACCACAAAGAGGAGCCATCTTGACTCATTTGCTCAGGATGGATATGAGGAAATATGCCCTGGAAAGCTTGAAGAAGGGAGCAGACATGCCATCTCCAAAGACACCGGATAAGGTCCTAGGCCACAGATGAAGCTATTCACTTTGTTTTTTCCTATGAGGCTTTCCAGTGTTGAGGCTGATTTACTGAAGGCACATATACAATACGTAGTTTGGGAATGGGAAGGCTTGTTTGCTGGAAATTTTGCTATGTTAGTGCTGCTTAAAGGTGAGTGCAAAATACTCCATATTCCTATAGGCCAGGAATCCCAAATCAAAAGCTTCAGGCTGCCTTGTATATCTCTATAGTAAAATCCAGGCCCACTGAAGTCAATGGCAAAACTCCTGTTCACTATAGTGGGGTCAGCATTCCATCCCTAGTTTTATGCAGTTGAACAACAGCTGCACTCAGCTGAAACTTCATACCTAAAAATCATCACCACAAGGATGAGTACAAATGACCTCATTTTTCCTTTTGATTCTCATTACTTCAGTTTTGTTTATTCTCATGTAGCCTATCACTGAAACTTGCTTTATTCTCTGAACCATCTGTGGTACCCTGGTGTGGAGAAGGCCAGCTTTGCTTCTGCTTCTGCCTCTGCCTGATATTATTATTGCATTAAACTTTGAATTGCTAATCTTTAATCCTGTGGCTGGCTGTGTGAGCTGCTCATCTGCATTTTGTAATGTTTTGGTGATACAGTTAGGCTCCAATTCAGCAAAGCACTTAAGCACATGTTTATGTGCCGTTGACTTAAATGTGGCTTAAACACTAGCATACATGTTTAGTTGAACAAGGATGGACTTAAGCATATGCTTCAGTGATTTGCTGAATCAGGACCTAAAAGTTGTGCAGAGGGTTCCTGGCTGGAGACCAGCCTGGGGTGGGGGGGTCTGTTTATCTCTGCCCCTGTAATAGCTACTCTGACTGCTGCTGTCCTAGTACCACATGATACATGTGCCATGTCAGCTGGCATCTGTCCTTTTCTGGTGGTGGATCACGGAGTGGACTGGAGTACATTTCTCTGTAGGTGCTCTTGGCTTGTATCCGTGTTGTCATGGTTCCTATACATTGCCTAGGACTCTGGCTAACCTCTTTCCCCTATTGTGTGTTTGCCTGTAGCCTGAAATTGTAAGCTCCTTTCTCATTCAAGGTACAGAATTCTAAAATCGTAGTTAATCTGATCCCTTATTAATCTAATCCACCATTAGCTAGATCCACAGCCTTCTTGCCTGCCCTCTGCTCTTCTAGCTTTTTTCCCCTGAAAAGACAGTGTGGAGGACTATGCACAGTGTGTATGTATACAGGAAAGCAGAAATAATACATTTTTCTCGCTAACTTTCTCCCACGTTAAGCCTCCTCCACAGAGAGGCAGCATCTCATAAATGGCCACAATTTCCCCTCATCGCATGATGTTTGCATAAAATTGCCTTTTGTTCCCCCCCCACCCCCTTATTTGGTGCAGAAAGTATCCATTCCCCTAAAAGTCTACAGAACAATGAAATTCTGGGAATGGGAAATTGCCTCAAAAAGGAACAGAGACACACACTTACTTTCATACTCTCTACTAGCAATGCAGATAAGAGACAGATTTGCTTTCAGCATTCTTGGATAGCACTACATTTCCTACCCTCCCCCGCCCACGCCCCCTTGTGATGGTGCTCTAAGCAAGGGCACACAAGTCACATATCAAAGGCCAACAATAGTTTTACTTTTACCTAATGTTGTACTTTCAGTTTGTGCTGTGTCTGCCTGTCCAGATTAACAGATTCTAGCTAGAAGTGTTTGTAAACAAAAATGAAGAAACTCTGCTAACTTTGCCTCAAGTACTGCATCATAGATAGTATGGCCATGCAATGAATGGCCCTAGGAAGGAAACAGATGTACTCAGCAATCTACCCTTTGGCACTGAGCTTTGTATTAAAAAAAGCAGCAGAGACTCTTTTAGTAATCAACAATCCCACGTATAAATACGCTGCACTTTTCCTTCTCTTTATCATTGTCTAATTAAATTGCAGTCAACCTGAACAAAAGACATCCATATTTGTTGTAGAGAGTAAATAGGGGATGTGCTGGAAAATTAACATGTGTAATGTCTAGCTGCAGGTTGGAGAAGAAGAATACTTACTTCCTTTTAGATAGCTGTATTATCAAGAAATTCATACATGGTGTTTGCTGGCAAACATTTCTATTTTATTCATGACACTTAAAATAACAAAATATTACAGTGGTGACATCAATAAAATGGTGTGTATTATCAAGAAATTCATACATGGTGTTTGCTGGCAAACATTTCTATTTTAATAATGACACTTAAAATAGCAAAATATTACAGTGGTGACATCAACAAGACGGTGTGTACCAACATAGGGGGTTAACCCAAAAGATATCCAACAAGTTGTAATTTCTATAGTAATGGATATTTCTCAAAATATTCTGTTGATATTTGACACTCTAATGGATGGCACCATCTTACATCAATGTCACTTTCCAAAAAAGTGTCTGGCTTTTAAGGATGATCTTTTAAAGGTTCATTTTTATCTTGCATCACGGGATGGGCTAATTGAAAATACCTATAGTTGAAAAATTTGATATTCTTTAAATACAGAAAGACTTAATCAGTGAGAGTTAGCATGAACACCAAAGAGCAATATTTGACTTTTAAACCCTGAATCAAAATGGGATCAATATGTATGGACCTGACATGTTACATGAGCCCATTGACTACCATGGAACTCCACAGTGGCATTGGCTTGTAAATTACAGAGCCGTATTTTTAACCATGCTTTGCTCCTTTTTATTAGAATTTAATTATTTTTTAAAAAAGAATGCAATATGAAAGAATGGGGAACTGTTACATTCTGACACTGCAGTTCTTTGTATTATTCTGCTCAGGATTAATAGCTTCTGGATGTGGTAATAGATACAGTGCTTTTCATCAGTAGATCTCAAACTGCTTTACGAAGGAGGTAAATAGCATTATCCCCACCCATTTTACAGATGGGGACACTGAGGCATAGAGAGGGGGAAGTGGCTTGCCCCAGGTCACCAAGCAGGTTAATCCAGGAATAGAATCCCAGTCTCCTGAGACTGAGACTAATGCTATAGCTACCAGACCACAGTGCCTCTTCATATGCAGTGGGTTAACTCCTTCCCTGTGTCACCTGGGTATACTGGGTATGGGGTGGTTGCCAGTGTGAGCACCCCTTCTCCCTAGTGCTCTCTTGGACACAGACTCCTTTGCAGGATTGACACTGTGAGCATAAAGTGTGGGCCTGTCTGTCCTGCTTGCTGTCATTATGGCTTGCCAGGGAGGGGACATAACCAGACACTCAGCTTGCCTGGGAGCGTATTATTTGGCAGTAAGTGCCCCATAAGGGTGAAATGGGGATGGGCCAGCAATTGAAAACATTCTTCCTAGCTGCCCTGAGTCATCCTACCCTTTACGGGCAGGTCGGCTCACAGATCCTTCATGAATCCTGCTGGCTCCAAACTCTCCAAAGTGGCCATATATAGTTAGAAGTGGGACTACTTGCAGCATAAATTACTACTCAGAATTGGACCTTGTTTGAACATATTCATTTCTTTCAGGCGTTTCCAGCACTTGTTTGTAGGGCTTATTCTAGCTGCCATCATTCCTTCTGACTTCCAAAGATACATGGAAAGGAGTGCCTTTTGGAGTGGTTGTAGTCTCTTGCCACGTGTGGGTGTTGATTACTTTTTGATAATTTTCACTTTCTTTAGAATCTGCATATTGGCAAAACCACACACAGTCCAAAGCTCAGTGGCTGTGTTGAACCAAAGCCCCATGTCGGTGTCTGAACCCCACCTGTCTCTCATTTGCCTGCTTTAGGGAATTTGGGGAGGGTGCTTATGAATAGCTACTTCTGCTATCCAAACTAGTAAAAAATAAGTCCTATGAGAAAGAGAAGGAACATTGACAGCTTTGACATTGCTAAGGAAACTGCTCCCTTGGTAACCATGGTCAGTACATCTGTCTCGTTTTATCTCCAACTATCACATAGACACCCTCGTGGAAAGAATATTAAAAAAAAATTTCAAATAGGAAAAAATAATGAAAGCGAAAGGGTTTTATTCATTTGTTTAGTGAAAAGTTTAGGGAGACTTTGCTTTGAAGTTGGGTAATGTTTAGTCAGGTTGAGCCTTGCTTGTCAAAGATGTGTCCCTGAAGAATTATTAACTTCTAAATAAAAACAATTTTTTTCTTCTTCTTTGTAGCTCTTTAAAATGTTGGTCACTTACTCTCTGTTAATACTCCTGATTTACCCTAATCTCAGTTGGACTAGACAATGGTACGTCTGGAAGAAACTGAAGCTCAAGTAGCTTAGGGTGATACGACCAAAGTAAGAGCTTAAGACAGAAGTTCTTTCATTCAGGAAAACAGTTCCTGTTGACTTGGGCGTTGTAGTGTTAATACAAAGTCTGATTTTGCAAGGTGCCAAGGACCTTCTGACAGGAGTTCAGAACCCTGTAGAGTCAGGCCCATTAGTAACGAGCACTGGCTTTGCTGACGATAGAATACTGCTCAAATCCATTAGTAGATAGGAAAAAGGAGAACATGCCAAAGGAAATCTAGAATGAAATCCTGGCCCCACTAAAGTCAATTGGAGTTTTGCCATTGACTTCAGGGATGCCAGTATTTCACCCCAGGTCTACAAGGACCTTGAGTGTGAGAGCCTGATGCAAGAGAAATACAGCTTTTCTCAAAAGAATAAAAGAGCCTAAGCCAGACACTACTAATGACATTTCCAAGCCAAATAAGGCAAAATTAATATGTCAAATAACCAGAGTATAAGCAAATAGAATATGCACATTTTAGAGAGTCTACACTCATCAGTACCTGGCACATCAGGGCAAATTGATATCAGCAGTTTGGTAATGTTTTTGTATTGACACTAAAAATATTTTTTATACTTAGGTGAGCTATTTACTTTTATGTCAGTATAAGCATTGAGAGGACAGACACAATGGGACTTTGATTAGAAAAGAATCATCTTTTGGAAGTGGGAAAATGTGAAAGATAATCAAAGAGACGAGGACAAGTTATTGACAAGCTTTAAGGGATGTTAAAGTCAGAACAATAGAAATAACTGCCCTTAAGAAAGCCCATTTAAGGAGCGATGCAGTGCTTATATATCTTGGGAATAGGCAACAGTGAGACAGATATCCTGATTTTATGTATGGTGTCCAGGTAGCAGAATGTGGCTTTCTCATTTGAATGACATTTGGAATATGCTGCGCATAGTTCAGGAAATGCATCAGGAAGGAATTCTAGCAAAAAAAGGCAGTCATTCATAACTTCTTACAGACATTCCCCCTTGAACCATACTAATTTGGGCAACATGCCTTGATTGTCAGTTGGTTTTGACTCAGATGAACTATCTTTCATCAGTTTGTCCAATGCAAACATATTAAAACCACCACCAATCTTGCAATATCAGTTATACACACTATGCCTTCTCCTTTTACCTATTTCTTTTTAGATAGTGATTGCAAAGACATCTATTGTTCACTAGGAGTTGATTCCCTACTGTCATTGTCTCAGGTATCTCGCAATAGCACAAACACCCTTTTCCCACAAGTATGTTTCACAGTCCTGCATCTCATTTTTTATGGTCAGTCTTTGCAACAATTTTGTTTTCCAAGCCTCTTTACTACAAAGAGCACCATATATAGCGCCAAGTCATTGAATGTTGGGTTCGTCTTCATTCAGCCATCAGAAATGGTAATACCAATACCATCAACATTAATAGGACGCAATGAATCATTTCTCCTCACCATTTCCCACTAACCCATGTAAATTAAATATCCAAACTGCTTTTCAGCAGAATACCTGTACGATATACAGCAGCAGAAGACTCACATGGCTATGAAATAGCTGTGGTGGTGTGTAGAATGGGCTTCCATCTTGAACAGTCCCTTGCAAGTCTTTTTCCTTGGGCAAGAGTCAGTATGGGAGGATTTAGGCTTCTTAAAGCCTTCAAAATTGCACCTTCCAACCTCATTCATGGTCAGCCTCGTGCTCCACTTCCTTCAAACTCTGCTCTCTGTGAAAGAGTATCTTCCTCTGTCTGTTTACCATGATCCCCACCATTGCATCTATCTTGTTCTCAGTTGGTCTAAGACTGCATCTTGCGGTGTTCATCTGTCTCTCTCTGCATTTGTGACCAAATAAAGCCAATGAATGTTAAGAATACGCTGTAACTTTTGACACTGAAAACTATTTAGTTTCCTCTTCTCAGCTGCTTTTAACGGACATGTTTCTGCTCCATATAACAGGGTTGTCATCACTACCGCACTGAACATTCATATCTTAGTTGTGACACAAACATCCTGCCTCCCAAACAGATGCCTCTGAAGATGCTGAAATGCCATTGATGCAAGACTGATCCGACATGTGACTTCTTCCATTATAGAACCTCCTGCTGCCAACTGACTACCCAGATAGATAAAACTATTCACCCATTCCCTGATATTGCCACCTGTATGCAACGTTGGCATGTCATTTGTCCCTGTTTTATAGGAAGGATGTATAACTTTGGTTTTATCACCATTGATCTTAAGTCCCATAGATTCTGCAGTTTTTCACAGCTTTTCCATCATTAGCTGTAATTGTTGAGTAGTCTCTCCAAGCCAGGCAATATCATCTGCATATTCTGAAGATGAACATTTAAATTTCATGCCTTTTACTTTGGCCTCAATCAGCTTTGTCATGAGATAAGTGAGAGAATGCACCCCAGGCGTATCCCTGATTCTGCTGAAAAAACAGTGTGCAATACAACCGCTCACCCTCACACAGCTAAAAGTTCCTCCACCAGTTACACTAAATCCTCAGATCCCCTCTCCCCCCAATACTGGTTGAGCAGCATCTGCAGTGCTGATTGATGCACTGAGTCAAAAGTGGCTGCAAAGTCTACAAACGCAGCGTTCACTTCCTTTTGTCACTCTAGCTGTTTTTCAGTAATGTTCCGCAGAGCCTATCGGGCATGGATTGTAGATCGACCTGTACGGAAACCACGCTGGTTGTGTCTCATTTTTGGTCTGAGACAGTATTTCAGTTGGTTCAGTAGTATGATCGTAAATACCTTCCCTAGGACTGACAACAGTATTAGTCCCCTCTAATCTGAGCAAGCTGATTGCTCTCTTTTTTTCAAAAAAGGGATACAGCCCGTTTTTCCCAATGTTCTGGAATGTGGCTGGTTTCCCAACTTGACTTTATATGCCAAATATATTTCCGGGGAGAGGAGAGGGAAGGATGGTCTGGTGGGGGTTGGGGTTCATGTCCCTGCTCCACCACAGGCTCCCTGAGTGACTTGCACAAGTCACTTAGCTTTTATGTGCCTCAGTTTCCCAATATGTAAAACAGGGATAATAGCAATACCATACTACACAGCAGCTTTGTGAGGATAAATACATAACAATTGTGAGGTGCTAGATAACAAGGAAATGGGGAACAGATAAGTTAAGTAATAATTAAGAAAAGCACTGTCAGTTTTGGCATGCTATAACATTATAAGGAAATCAAACTGACAATTTTTGTTTTTTATTGTTTTTTTTTCAATTAGTCCAAAATTTATAGCCAGGTCATTGGTATGGGAAAGAGAGTTTGGAAGATTTCCTTCTGTATAAAAGGATATTTCATAAGAGAACTGAAAAACAATAAGATCAATATTTGCCACTGCTGTGTATCAGAGTTCAGATGCTGGATTATATTTAAGGTCTGGAGGAAGACCTCATGTCAGTTAATGCATTGCTGATATGCAGCACTAGTTTGGTGCATGGTTTAGGTCTTTCAGTTCTAGGCTCTAGCCAATGTAAACAAACAGAAAACTGAGATTAGTTAGCACGGGCTACGAAGGATACTAAAAATACGGCCATCACATGATGCTGAACGTCCTCTGCAGTTGTTTGCTATAGGATAGCTGAGATCAAGAACATTTGGGGTGACATGTAAAATCTGCGCCACTTATTTAACCCCACTGTCAAACTGAATTGGTTGATTGTTGCTGCTTTAGCCTTGAGAAACAAATGGAGTGGGCCTTGGCTGGCATATGCTGAGGAGTCAGCCTTACTGTCTCTATGGCAGTTTGACAAAGCAGCCAAAGGCAAGAGGACGGGTTTCTTCGCATTATCTTTGTCAGCTAAGGGCCTCCACAAACGGGTCTCTCTGGGCTGATATTACAACTGCAGTCCAATCTGTAGGAGCCCTTGGCTAGCACATAGCTAATGACTGCTGCGAAATCAGCCTCCCTGGCTTTGAGGTGGCCCAAATGGTGACCTAGAGGACATGCTGGCTGGATGAGGGCTCCCAAAAAGTAGGCCACCAAAATTTCTAATTATGATCATGCCTTGATGCATTTATTTCTTCCCTGGTGTGGAAGAGAGGCACAGTCTAAATACGTTCCCAAACAAGAAGCGAGAAATTGAGCTTTTAGAGCCCATACCATGACAATGAATCACTGGAAAAGAGGTTCTTTAGGCCCACCCTGTTACTATCAGGCTGCTATAACAGTCTCCTTGACTCTCCTGCCTGGGCTTGTGCGCTCAATAACCTGTGACCCAGTGTTGAAAGATTCCGTAGTCACTTTGCTCCATCCTAACAAGATTATCCTAACCAAAAACATTGAAAGAGAAAAACATCAAACTAAAAAGTTAAGTGGCTTAGATCACTGTGAAGAAAATATTTAGGGAAAGAACGTGCTTTTGTGCAATAGTGCGTCTAGGGTGCGTCTGCCACCCTTGTATTGGAATCGAGCTAGTCAGAAACGCTTTGATGAAACATTTTTTGTTAGAAAATTGAAACAGAAACTTTTTGCAGGGACTTATGAATTTTGGCAAAATCTTCTTTAGGAGGGTTTCTCAGGTCCAGGATGGAATTTATCATTCGAGAAAGAGAGAGTGAGACCAGAATAACCAGCAGCCTAGTGGCTAGGGCACTTATTGTAGGAAAACCAGGTTCAAGTCTCTGTTCTTCCTAATTCAGTGTTTCCCACAGCGCACCAGCCATGAGGCTATAGAATAATTCTCATTCTTTCATTCTGGCCTAATTAATATTTAATCATTTATACAAAGTACAACAGCTGAGATTGAATCTGCTCCAGATTAAGTAGGGCAGGGACTGGCCTCCCACATCCCAGGTGAATGACCTAACACTGGGCTATCTGTGGTGAGTTTTCTTCTGTTTTTTTCCACAAAATAATTGAAAAGGTCTCACTTTTGTTCCAATGAACAATGAAAACAAATTCCAAAACCTGAATTTTTTTTTGTGAAACAGAATTGTTGTTTTCTGGCCAGCGCTAGATGTTAATCTCATAAACAGTAGGCCAACTTCTGCTCTCTGAGCTATGCCTGTTCATTGACTGAGGGAGGAGAGGTGCATATGTATGATGGAAAGCAGAGATTGTCCATGGAAGTTTAAAACAAGTATAAACCCCCAAAGTTTTCAAGTGAAATTAAGATCATGTATAATTTGAACAAGTTTGCCCTTGAGACGAATGGAGAGCATATCAGCTGGCTCTAGCTAGCCTGTTTTCCACAGCACTCTGTAATAAAGAAATGAAGTACAGTGTGTACTTTTCTGGTGAAACATTTAGATTGGCTACTGACACACTGTAAATGTTTATAAAGAAAACAAAATGTGGATGTTGGCCATTTTAATTAAAACTTGCAGAATCAGTTTACCCCCAGTCACATGATCTCTGAACCATATTCTGTCTTCTTTGGAGACATTTGCTTGGCACTACGGTAACAGGGAACCGTAAATCTTACAAACAAACTACTCGCTTGGTTGACTGGCTTGGTAAGCGACGTGGCTGATATAGACATTGCCAGGTATCTGATCTTTATTTGAAGGTGAAGGTTAATATCGTGTGCCCCTGCCATCTAAAGTTGATTTTAACACTTGAAAGCTCAGAAGCAGTTATTTTACTGGAGAATGCAGGCAGCATTAAAATGTTAACACACACAGGCCACTGTCTTGTTCATTCTTCCGTCATGCTGCATCAGTAAAATCCTTCGCTCTCTTGCTTGCTAGGGGTACTGGAGCACCAAAACTGTACAATTAGGGAATAGCTGATCGCTGTTTGCTTGTTCGATTTGCACTGTGCATGCTCTGTTAAAATAATGAGAGAACGTTGTTTTGTGACAATTCTGCTGCTCCTGTCACTTATTTCACCTCCTAACTATTATACCTTTTTGCAAGTGAAGTAAGGGAATCTCGTATTTAGTTGTCATATAATATTTCCATCACTGAGCTCTGCTTCTTTGCTCTTTGTTAAAAAATATATTAAAAAAAGTCCCTCCAAAGTGTTGGCACATTTGTCGGTCATGTAATGAGAGAGCTGACAACACTGGGTAGAGACATAACTTCAGGTTAATCCTGGTGGATCTATTCAAGTAAATACTGTTACCCCAGGGATTACTTTGCCTCATTGTGGGTGGGTGCTGCCTAAGCCTTCCCACGCAGCTCTTGTCAATGCACTGAACTGCCTGCCTGCAAAACCAATGCCTGTTCTACGTAGGTTTTGGCCACTGTGTCAAATTGTTACCAGTAATTTTGAGTTGTGAACAAATGTTAACTAAAGAGTGTAGCCCAGTTCAGCCCCTCAAGTAGGGAGCCTCCGGTGTCACAGAGCTGCAGGAGTGTCTCCTACTAACTTCCTCCCTGCAGTGCAGGGGTTACAATTAGTATGGGGCTATTTCATCTGGCATAAGACAGAGCAGTGTTCAGGTCCCATGCAGAACAGCCTTAGGATCAGGGGAGAGCAAAGGTGGCTTAAACCCACCTTTGTAAACTCCTTTCTCAGTGGTTAATAATGAAAGCTCAGTACTGGGCCATCATTTGGACTATTAAATACCCAAGGCCTGATTCTCCATGAACTTGCTCCTTGCAAAGTCTATGTGTAAAAGAGTTATACAATATTATCAAATCAGAATGTGCTGGCATTGTATATAGACTAGCACAGGTGTAAATGTATATAACTTTATTAAAGAGATGAGGTGGGTGAGCTAATATCTTTTATTGGACCAACTTCTGCTGGTGAGAGAGAGAAGCTTTTGACTTACACAGAGCTCTTCCTCAGGTCTGGGGGTAGTCTCACCTGTGGGATACCAGAGTGCTGTGGCTGCCCCCCTCCACTCTTGATGTTTCCCTCTCTTTCTGTTTATTGTATATATTCTACATATTGCAAAGGCTAATGTAGAGGCTTAATTTTGAAGCCAAATATACATTGCCTACATCTCATGTTGTCCTGTGCTTCAAGCTCCACCTTCTCTGCAGAATTGAAACCAAAAGTTTTTGCTTCCCCCCCTTTCCGTAACTTTGTGTTCTGGAGCTCAGAACTGGCTTTTAAACTGAAGCAACTGCTGTGGATCTAAAACAATTCTTCTTGATTTCAAACACCAGGGCATATCAACTAAGGGCTGGAGTACTTACAGCTCCATCAACAGCTGGGTGATAATGAGCAGAGTCCTAAAATTACCCAACTATGGATGATGGCTTGAACGTAGCAGACATATCTGAAAGGCAGTCACTGGCTCTGGCTGCATCCTGAAACTGGAAATATTAGAATTATAGAATCATAGAAGTGGAAGGGACCTCGAGAGATCATCTAGTCCAGTCACCTGCACTCATGGCAGGACCAGGTATTATCTAGACCGTCCCTGACAGATGTTTGTCTGACCTGCTCTTAAAAATCTCCAATGATGGAGATTCCATAACCTTCCTAGGCAATTTATTCCAGTGCTTAACCATCTTGACAGGAAGCTTTTCCTAATGTCCAACCTTAACTTCCCTTGCTGCAATTTAAGCCCATTGCTTCTTGTCCTATCCTCAGCGGTTAAGAAGAAGAATTTTCCTCCCTCCTTGTAACAACCTTTTATGTACTTGAAAACTGTTATCATGTCCCCTCTCAGTCTTCTCTTCTCCAGACTAAACAAACCCAATTTTTTCAATTTTCCCTCATAGGTCATGTTTTCTAGACCTTTAATCATTTTTGTTGCTCTTCTCCGGACTTTCTCTAATTTGTCCACATCTTTCCTGAAATGTGGTGCCCAGAACTGGACACAATACTCCAGATGAGTATCCTTAATCAGCGTGGAGTAAAGTGGAAGAATTACTTCTAGTGTCTTGCTTACAACTCTCCTGCTAATACATCCCAGAATGATGTTCGTTTTTTTTGCAACTGTGTTACACTGTTGACTCACATTTAGCTTGTGCTCCAGTATAGCCCCCAGATCCCCCTCTACAGTACTCCTTCCCAGGCAATCCTTTCCCATTTTGTGTGTGTGCAGCTGATTACACCTTCCTAAGTGGAATACTTTGCATTTGTCCTTATTGACTTTCATTCTGTTTACTTCAGACCATTTCTCCAGGTTGTCCAGATCATTTTGAATTTTAATCCTATCCTCAAAAGCACTTGCAACCCCTCCCAGTTTGGTATCATCTGCAAACTTTACAATTGTACTCTCTATGTCATTATCTAAATCATTGATGAAGATATTGAACAGAACCCAGAACTGATCCCTGCGGGACCCCACTCGATATGCCCTTCCAGCTTGACTGTGAACCACTAATAACTACTTTCTGGGAACGGTTTTCCAACCGGTGATGCACCCACCTTACAGTAGCTCCATCTAGATTATATTTCCTTAGTTTTTTTATTAAAAGGTCATGCGAGACCTATCAAAGAAAGCTATTAGGTTGGTTTGACACGATTTGTTCTTGACAAATCCAAGCTGACCTATCACCTTTTTATCTTCTAGCTGTTTGCAAATTGATTCCTTAATTATTGCTCCATTATCTTTCCAGGTACTGAAGTTAAACTGATTGGTCAGTAATTCCCCGCGTTGTCCTTATTTCCCTTTTTATAGATGGACACTATATTTGCCCTTTTCCAGTCTTCTGGAATCTCTGGAAAAAAGGGATAGAGATTAAGACAGGGAATACCTTATTGCCCTTATATAAATCCATAATACGCCTACATCTTGAATACTGCATACAGATGTGGTCCTCTCATCTCAAAAAAGATATACTGGCATTAGAAAAAGTTCAGAAAAGGGCAACTAAAATGATTAGGGGTTGGAATGGGTCCCATATGAGGAGAGATTAAAGAGGCTAGGACTTTTCAGCTTGGAAAAGAGGAGACTAAGGCGGGATATGATAGAGATATATAATATCATGAGTGGTGTGGAGAAAGTGAATAAGGAAAAGTTATTTATTTGTTCCCATTATATAAGAACTAGGGGCCACCAAATGAAATTAATGGGCAGCAGGTTTAAAACAAATAAAAGGAAGTTCTTCTTCACTCAGCGCATAGTCAACCTGTGGAACTCCTTGCCTGAGGAGGTTGTGAAGGCTAGGGGTTTAAAAGAGAACTGGATAAATTTATGGAGGTTAAGTCCATTAATGGCTATTAGCCAGGATCGGTAAGGAATGGTGTCCCTAGCCTCTGTTTGTCAGAGGGTGGAGATGGATGGCAGGAGAGAGATCACTTGATCATTACCTGTTAGGTTCACTCCCTCTGGGATACCTGGCATTGGTCAATGTCGGTAGACAGGATACTGGGCTGGATGGACCTTTGGTCTGACCCAGTATGGCCATTCTTATGTTATGTTATGTTTATGTTCTCTTCCGTGACTTTTCAAAGATATGTAATGGCTCAGATATCTCCTTAGTCAGGTTCTTGAGTATTCTAGGATATATTTCATCAGCCCTGGTGTTGTGAAGGCATCTAACTTGTCAAAGTAATTTTTAACTTGTTCTTTCCCTATTTTAGCCTCGGATACTATCTAATTTTCACTGATATTCACTATGTTAGCTGTTCAATCACTACTCAACTTTTTGGTGAAAACTGAAACAAAAATGTTATTGAGCACTTCTGCCATTTCCACATTTTCTGTTATTGTTCCCCTCCCCCCATCGAGTAACGGGCCTACCTTGTCTTTGGTCTTCCTCTTGCTTCTAATGTTTTTGTAGAATGGTTTCTTGTTATCCTTTATCACTCTAGCTAGTTTGATCTCCTTTTGTGCCTTGGCCTTTCTAATTTTGCCCCTACATACTTGTGTTGTTTGTTTATTTTCATCGTTTGTAATTTGGCCTAGTTTCCACTTTTTGTAGGAATCTTTTTCGAGTTTCAGATCATTGAAGATATCCTGATTAAGCTAGGGTGGTCTCTTGCCATACAGAGACCTATCTTTCCTATGCAGTGGGATAGTTTGCTCTTGTGGTCTTCATAATGTCTCTTTGAAAAACTGCCAACTCTCTTGAACAGTTTTCCCCCTTAGACTTCGTTTCTATGGGATCTTACCTACCAATTCCCTGAGTTTGGTAAAGTCTGCCTTCTTGAAATCCATTATCTTTAGTGTGCTGTTTTCCCTCTTACCATTTCTTAGAATCATGAACTCTACAATTTCATGATCACTTTCACCCAAGCTGCCTTCCACTTTCAAATTCTCAACCAGTTCCTTCCTGTTTGTCAAAATCAAATCTAGAACATCCTCTCCCCAGGTAACTTTCTCCACCTTCTGAAATAAAAAATTGTCTCCAATACATTCCAAGAACTTGTTGGATAATCTGTGCCCTGCTGTGTTATTTTCCCAACAGATGTCTGAGTAGTTGAAGTCCCGCATCACCGCCAAGTCCCATGCTTTGGATGATTTTGTTTGTTGTTTAAAAAAAGCCTCATCCACTTCTTTTTCCTGGTTAGGTGGTCTGTAGTAGACCCCTACCATGACATCACCCTTGTTTTTTACCTGTTTTATCCTTACCCAGAGACTTTCAACAAGTCTGTCTCCTATTTCCATCTAAACTGGGGTACAAGTGTATACGTTTTTAATATATAAGGCAACACGTCCTCCCTTTCCCCCATGTCTATGCTTCCTGAGCATGCTGTACCTTTCTGTACCAATATTCCAGTTATGTGTATTATTCTAAGAAGTCTCTGTGATGCCAGCTATGTCATACTTGTGTGTGTTTACTAGTATTTTGAGTTCTTCCTGCTTATTCCCCAGACTTCTCTCATTAGTATACAGATATCTAAGGTACTGATTTGATTTCTGCCCTATGTTCTCTCTCATCTCTCCCTTATCCCTCCTATGTACTGTTTATTGTTTATCACACTAAGGTTAATTATTTTTTTCGTGGGGCACTAAAAACCAAAAACATGTGACTCCTTTTGCGATCTTCAAGCATGGCAAGTTTTTGAACTTTATGGCTACAAGGATGCTTGGTATGTTACTTTACTCTGTCCAGAGAGAGAGAGAGAGAGAGAGAGAGCAAACTCACATTATGGCTTTGAAGTTAAAACCCTTGTGTATGAAAAGTAACAACCAGTATAATGTAGCTGTTATTGTGACACAATAACGTCCGAAGATCAGAGACAAAATGTCCATTGCATTGCAATGATTTGCTGTAATTAAGGGGAACATTTTCATGGAGGGTGCAGTTTCTGCATATGATTTTCCCCCTTTCTTTGTTTTATGTAGGTGACAATGGGAACCAACTGGAGAAAGTGCAAGTCGTCTCTGGAGGTTGTCAGGCTGGAGCTTCCTGTTTACCAATAAGGCAGGCCAGTAGCTTTTTCAGGCTGGCTTTGTTTCTGCATCCAGGCACAGTCACAATTTCTTGGGATTTTTAGCCCAGCATTGCTGAGTGCATACTAATTTGGGGAGTTGTGTAGCAGAGGCTAAGCCCTGGTTTCTTCAAAATGCATGGCACTATACCACAAAGACAATTCAAGCACATCAGCGCTCAGCGATGCCTTGTAGGTCCAACTTTATGATTTGTTGGGGTAGCTTTCAGAGGTAGAGGTATTTCCAGAGGTCAAGCAATAGTCTGCTTATACAATATAGTGTATTTATCAGACATGCCACTAGGTTAAAAGGCTGCTGAAACATACAGCTCTTCAGAGCCTTGGGGAGACCTGACGAAATCTTGATAGGCAGCTTTTAGTGTAATACCTTGTTTAAAATTTCCCCTATAAATTCAGATCAGTAAACACATTTTTCTTTGGGTTACACTGCTGCCTGTAATTTTCACAATATGGAAAAACATATTTATTTTAAACAGCACATGCTACTTATCTAGGGAAATTTGTAGTAATTTTTTTAAAATACCCCACATACAAGAAAAGTAGTTCTATATTTTTTAAACAAATGCTTTTAAACAATTTGGCAAAACATAAAAAGTGTACTCTGTTGAAGATAAACTATGTAAAATGTGAACATCCTCTTGAGGTAAATCAAATAATGGACTGTTGGCCTATTTTTCAAACCATTTCTCCTCAGTAACTTGACATTTGATAGGATTATCTATTACCGTTGGATTTTGGTTGACTCTCTGGCATGCCTGAGAAGATTGTCATCTTGTGATTTAAAGAGAATAGAGCCAAGCATGTGAAACTGCACACAAAGAAGAAACCTTTGACTCATAACTGAATATTTTTTTAAAAGAAAGAGGAAGAATTTGTCTTCAGCTTGTTTTGATACACTCACTGTTAATGAAATTATTCAGTGATAACTTTCCATTCTAAATGTAGCCTTATTATTTGTTAGCAAGGCTCTTATGGTATTCCAGAGAAAAGTACACAAACATTGCAAAATATGATAATGGTCGAAAGAGCTGAGGAGGGTGAATTTGATTAAACGCTTGTGACATGTAAGCTTTAATTCAAAAATGTCAAAGCCATTTGTTGTGATCTTAAAAAGAGCTTGGGGATCTGTATGAATCGTAGGAGCTGTAACAATTCCAAGGCAAAACCACTTCTAATAGGAAAGGCAATAGTGTATAAAAGTGAAATAAACCATATATCATATATAAGCATGTAAATACTGGCAAAAAACGTGACCATTTAGCATTTCCAAAATACCCTATGTCTATTTTTACTAGTAAGCCTTACAGCTGGGTGGGGGCGGGGGGGGGGGAAGAATGAGTTAGAGTGGGCTTTTTATTATGCATGGTTTTATTTCTCTGGATTTCAGAATTACCTAGCATGCATTTTAAACTTTTTACAATTTACAGGGTATTTTCATTTCTATTTAAAAAAGGCTAAACACTAAGATATGTCTCTGCTTTGCATTCTAATTCCATGTAACTGATTTGCACATCAGAACAGAAACCTAATTTCAGTTTATGAATCATGCACTAAGAAATAATTATTGTTCCACTAGAAAAAAATGTTTCCACTCCCCCCCCCGCCCCTTGCTCAATTTATGTGAACAGCTTACAGGTTGCTATCTTTCACAGACCACCATCTATCGCTCTTTAGGGACCAGAATAAGGCAGACATGCAACTGTTTTGACTGCATTCTTTTGCTTGCAACATAACACTTGCCTTTTATTATTTTATCTTTGACAATCAAGGGGTGACTAAATGGTTGCAGGTGGTGATGAAAATAAAAGCCATCCATCATTATTTATTAGGCATGAAAAAGATACACAATAATGTAATTTAATCTCAGAGCAGACAATTATTTCCACATATTGATAATACAATGTGAAAACTGTCATGAATCCTAATATGATGTTTGCCTTTATTGGTGAACCACTAGTAGCAATACAAATAATGAAATTGTATCAAAAAGAAAAAATGAAGGTACTTATTTGCATATACCAGTGCTATCAGAGAAACATCATTACAAACTTTGGAAAATGTAATCAGCACAATTGATTCATTACATTATTTCTGATGTTTGAAAATGTGAAATCAGAGATTACATGAACTAAATATTTTAATTGCTTTGTCATTAAAATAATTCCTCAACTTTTGATAAAAGACAACTTCAGAACCATGAACATACTACTATATAAGCACTAGGAGTTTAGAGCCTCTCAGATGGGCTAATCTGTTCACATGTTTGTGAAAGGCACTTACTCCATTAAAAATAATTAATAAAAACTTTGCTCAACGCGGGCCTGATTCAAAGACGGCTGAAGTCATTAGAAAGTGTTCAGTGGGCTTTGGATAAGGGCTTCTGTGGCTGAGTGCAATACATAAAGTACAGTTGGATCCAATTTGGACAAAAGACTTCACACATGCATATTTTTTAAGGGTGACATTTAGCCCTAGGCTGAGTGCCAGCAAAAGGTCTTCGTGCCACTTAAGGCCCACTTAAGCTTTTTCTTTGAGGACTTGAGTGGAATTTAAGTGGTGCATAGGCCTGGTCCTGGAGAGATATATATACAGGGCCTCACTCTATAAATGGGGATTACACATACAGAATATAACCGCAACGGTGTACCTGATTTACATTTGAATTACCAGAGCTGGGCATCCAAATCAGACATTTACCTGCTCACCCAGTTATGCATCTAACTGGCCATTTGCGTGCACATATAGTATAGGCCTTCGGACTTGGTAACGTATGTCTGCAGCATTTTTCTGTATCTTATTAGTGACTAGAGTGAGGAAGATTTTTTAAAATGTTCTCTTAGGGATTGGGTACCTGCTAGAAAAATCTCAGTGGATTCGTAATTTTGAAAAGATCTGTAAACTAGCTGTGCACATTTAGTTTTGAAGTCAGTTGTTCAAAGGTGGGAGGAAGTGTTGAAAATGAGCTTGGAATGGGTAGGACAGTCTCCTTACCACTCTGTATATAAACACACAATCTTAACTGCTCATCCTGCAAACAGTATGAACATAATGGGACTTGCCCTGAATTTGCGCTGAAATGAAGAATTTAAGTTTTCTTTATTTATAATGAAAGCTGGGCTAATTGTTGGTCATTCAAAGGAACCTAATCTGGTTGAACAATCTTTCCAAGCTCATAAAAAGATAAGAAAGGTCACGGGGATTTTTGGGATGGCATTTTGTAACCTAGCAAAATTGGAAGATTTTACAAAATGACTCCAAAATATCTGCAGAATTTCACCAAAAGGCCTGGGAAATGCTGGCAAATTTGTGAAACATGCTGAAAACATGCTGACATTTTGGGCTGATCCTTTGTGTCACCACAAATATTTGGAAGTGTGGAAAACCAGAGGTTTTACTTAACCCTGGTTGGAATCAGATAGCCAATCAGCCTTGGAGGCTCTCTCTAGAAATTCCTCATATTTTTGGAAAGCAAAAGGTTTTCAGGAGAAGCCCTAGCTTTGTTATGCATTCGATTGCTATGGGAGGAGAAAATGCGAATCAATGGCTATTCAGAAGAATGGGCAAGGCAGAGCTTTGCTGAAATTCAGTGGATTGTTTCTGTCCTTAAATTTGTGTTATTTCCCCCCTAGGAACAAGGAGAAAAAAATCTTTATTAATTATAAATTTTTGTTTGTTATTATTTATTACTATGTCCTCATTACATTGCACCATGAGTGATCATTTCACTGTGAAGTGGGTGTAAAATGTTATGAAACCAGAAAGGCAAAGGGTCATGTCCAAAGCTCCTCTGCATCGTGGTGATCTCTGGCTGGTGGAATAGCAGTACCAACTGGACAAAGACAGAAGAGCCCTGAGATGGTGCCGTTTGGTGCCCTGAGGTGGCTCCCACCCCACTCAGTTCCTGTTCCAAGTGGCATTCAACACGTCTTGAGAATTAGGCACAAAGAGTGTCCTGAGTTGTCCTGCTGCCTCACAGTTTGCACACCATGGGTGAAATCCTGGCCCCATTGAAGTAATGGGAGTTCTGCCACTGACGTTAGTGACACCAGGATTTCACCCAGAATGCAGATCTCTGTCCACCAATGTGGATGGGTGTCAGCAGCCACCATGGCCCCATCTCTCCACATGATCCAGACTCTTTCCACATGTGTGGGGTGGCAGAGCAGAGACTGGGTGAGCCATGGGGAGGAATGGTGGTTAGGTGGGCCCTGGGGTAGGGCTGCTTATTGTCCCTCTCTGGCTTACAGAGATTTCCCAGAAAAGCTAATCCAGCCTGGATTACCTTTATGCAACCTGAACTTCTATGCAAACACATAGACACAAATTATTCCAGGTGAAAGAACTCAGTTCTAAAAGAGCAAAATATCCTGGAAGTGACATGTGAGTAACTCCTCTGGGAGCATGCTCTGTATGCATTGTGTGTACCAATAAATGCAAGAATGGGTAAAGAAAAACTGACCATTGGAAACTACTGACTTCATGATTGCTCAAGCACTGATCATGTTTGACAGAGGCCGAGTTTTGATAAACCGTACCACAGCCAAACAAAAACAAGGAGACAACGTGGTATACAGTAAGTTTTGTGGTCTGGACTATGCAAAAAAGACAAATTCCCAGCTCAGAACCCAGCATAAATGCTAGAGAAATATGTGAGGATAAAGAAAGAGATATCTTCTTGCCCATGTGCCCACAGACAGCCACACCCTGGAGCCTATTTCAGCCTGTTGATGCTCACCTACATGCACAACAAGGCCCTGTCTCAGGAAGAGGACTGGAGGCTCCACACAGTGGTAAAACCTCTGGTCCTGCTGCTCTACCAAACTAGCCAGCTTCCATTTCCCCAACATCAAGCCACCTACTATGCAGCGGAACCTCAGCAATTCAGTTGCTGGTGGCCACAGCGGTGAGGTTGGATGTAGAATCATAGACTTGTAGGAATGTAGGGCTAGAAGGGACCTTCAGAGGTTTTCTAGTGATTCTCCCGGCACTGAGGGAGGACCAAGGATAGCTAGACCATCCCTGACAGATGTCGATCTAGTTCTCTAAACACCTTGATATAGTGAGGGAGATTGCGCTCTCTAAGTATGCACTTTTTGAAAAAGTTATTGTTCCAGCTAAGCAGCCACATTCCAATGACAACAGTATGCAAATTCTCAGCCTTAAATCCCAGCAGTCTTTTGACAAATATCATATGAAAACAGCCCATTCTGATACCCCAGAACATTCATTGTGATCCTCATTACAAAGCAAAAGCAGCCAACCCAACTTTAAAATTCACCAAATGTAACAAAAATATCATCTCTTAAACTTTTTCATTTCTATATCAAATTTCAGCCTGGAGTGAATCTGTGCATTCTGTTGATAATTCCCTGAATTACAGGGTTTGTAATGGAACTGTTGACTAATTCTGAACTATCATGTCAATAATAATATATTCGTAAATGGGAAGAGAACGGCCATAAGATAGGCTTAGTAAACTCCCTTTATTATAGCTCACAGCAACCCCCTGTTCAAATACGTGTCTCCTTCAGTCATGACAAACTTTATCCAATGTGTGTGGCTTCTCCTCCTAAGAATGCACACTGATAAGTGTAATAAACAGGTTGGTGTGAGGGGGATATTGATAGATGTTCTAGAACATGTGTTCCATACACTGGGCACACATATTGCATATCACTGAGGCTAATTCTCCTCCTTTCACACGGGCATAAATCAGGAATAAATGCAGTCACTGATGTCTTACACCAAGGTAAATGTGGTGAAAGGGAGTGGTGATTTTAGTGTGTGAAAAAATAGTTTAATATGTATCTTATGGCACTGCAGCATCTCTATTGTATTGTCCAAGCGTGATTCTGTGCAGTGGGACCAAGTTGTATCTCTAATGACCCAAGTTGGGTCTCTAATGAGAACTTTGCTCAAGAGCAAACATCATCATGTTACAAGCTAGAGACAGTGCGGGTGGAGCACACAAACATAAAAATCGCTTTTTCCTATATAGTAACGAATCACTTATTCACAGTTGGATTCTGTGAGTGCATTATTTACCACTATTTACTGTAACTATCCTCCCAGTAATAAAGAAATTTGGCAAAGGAAACATGTGCCTGTGGCTTGGCTAGTTGCATTAGATTTTCTTTTATGCTAAATATTTATAAACTGTCTTTCCATGTGTCCTTAATGTGTAACAATATGATTCAAATCCAGGCCAGGTCACTAGGGACTGTGACTCCATTGCAGCAAAGCGCTTAAGCACGTGCTTTACTTCAAGCATGTGTTTAAATCAATCCCTGTTCACCAAAGCACTAAAGCGTGTGCTTTGTACCATGCCTAGTAAAATGGGGTCCTGGCTGGTGACTGGGCTCCTAGACACAACTACAATACAAATAATAAATAGAAACAATAATAAGGTCCCGATGATGATAATGGGACTCAAAGTATGTGCTTAAGTGCTTTGGTGAATTGGGACCGATACGTTCTTACTGTCTATTGGTTATTTAGGGATTTCCATAGGAAGTGCTCAGCCCATCTCAAGAGTAGGCCCTTGGTGGCCTATATGAAATGAGTTTAGCAGCCCTGTCTGCAGCAGGAAAGGCTCCACATCTCAGAAATCATCGCTGTAGGAGGTGTTGAGTCCCTTTGTTGGCAGTCTCACCAGAGAAAAGCTATTGTGTCTGAACTCGCTCCTTACGCCAATGTGTGAGGGTAGGACAGGGCTAGGGCAAGCACTCTTGGAACATTTCTTGGGTAATCATAGAATCGTAGGACTGGAAGGGACCTCGAGAGCCCAGTCCCCTCCACTCATGGCAGGACTAAGTATTATCTAGACCATTTGGGAAACTTGAACTGCCACTGCCCCATGTCTGAGACTGTTCTTTGGCTAAATAGAGGATCCTGTACTGTGGCTGGTAAGATACAACCCACTGGATGGAAGGGATGCAAATGAAACCTAGAGGCATGCTGGCTGACTTAGCATTGGTCTAACTGTGCTCACAGCCAAGTCAGTGGGTAACTTCATGTACTTCAATGGGAGCAACGTTAGACCAGTGCCAACTACTTTTGAAAATCCTATTCTACATGTGTAAATTCAGTAAGGTTCATATACTTTAGACAGTGATAATTTCAAGAGACCAAATCCCTTGAATTTACACTAGTGTAAATCTGGATTAATTTTACTAAATTCTGTGTAACAGAAGAAAACTTGGCTTCATGCATTTGCACTGAAAAATCTTTCTTGGTTTTCTGTTATAAATGATCATACCAACTGTGCCCTTTGTTTACAAAGAACACTGTAAGTCTAGCAAGAAGTGCTTAGGAGAATACCTACCTTAAATGTTTCACAAATAATAAATGACAATGCATTTAACTTATCGTTTGGTGTTACTTTCTCTGTACTTGGCAAACAATACTGTTGGCTTGCCAGTCCTAATCAAATTCCAGGGTACTAATAAAACAAATCCAAATGAATAAAACACATTTCCTTTGTATTAATCCTCTTAAAGTTATCAGGGTGTCACATCCCTAGATAGGACCAGTACTGTCTGACATAAAGTTGGGAGATAAAAGTCGGATAAAAGAACCATTTCTATACAACAGTATTAAGACAAAAATATAATTGCAAGGGCTGAACTTAACTTGATTATTATTTAAAACATGTGTTGGGTGGAGGCACGAGTCTGCAGGAAGCAGCTGATGCTGTTGAACCCACACAACCTTGGCATGAGCAACTTTTCAGCATGAATGTAAGATTATTTATTAATTTTATTTTAAAGCTGTTCTATTTGTTTTGAAAATTTTTAAGCCTGCAAAACACATGACTTCTGTCATTGTTTCCATAAAAGATTTGAGGGATAGAACAACATTAGAGGTAGTGGGATATTTTTTTTCTGGGAAGAATTTCCATTAAAATTAAATCTAGTTTAATTATAGCTCCTCAGCAATGAGTATGTGATTTCTGATTATGTCCCTGGTGGATGCTAAGACTGGTGCTGCTGTGGCTGGATTGAGATCTGCTCCATTTCATTACTTTTTCCTTCAAGAGAAACCTCACTGGTATTTGCAGAAACCATGCATTGGTTTGTGCAGAGTGCATGAAGATATCCTAGAGTTTAAAAAACATCATTTTTTTTTCCTGATAGGATTCGCCTTATGTGAAATATATACTACATCATTCTATATGTTTCCATTTCAAAAGCCCAGTCCCCGGTCTGGTTAAACAAGGGGTTAATTGTATATGCATATAAACAAATTTCTTGGTGTACTTCCAAAAAGCACAAATAATTAGTGATGGGTGAAACTCAGAAGCTTTGGAGGTTTGGTTTGGATAAACACACAAAAGTTTGAATCCTGTGCAAAGCTGCAGAGGAACCTACATAATTAGGGCCACATTCTGATCTCCATTACACTGGTGTAAATGGAGTCAGTGGTGCTGTACCAAGGGAAGCAAAAGTTTAGAAAATGCCCTTTTGGCTGGAAATCTCAGGAGAAACTTTTTTTGTGAGATTTCTATTACTTCCTGTTTCTGGTCAGGTCCAGGTCAAGAGTAATTTTTCTCACAGTGCTAGGGCAGTTGTGTTTCCATTCTCAGCTGGAACCAGGAAGTGCTGAGGACCATGGAAATTAAAATGTTTCATAACTCAGAAAAGATTTGCTTTGGGCTAGGTCTAAGAAACAGGCAAAGGGCTGAGTCAGTTCTTTGTCTGAACTGGTTCCCCTATCTTCAGGCATAATAATAATTAATAATATGTAAATAATCGTGTAAGATGAGACTATAGTTATCACAATGTGATATGCTTCACCTAGGTTCACAGATTCCAAGGCCAGAGGGGACCGTTATGGTCATCTACTCTGACCTCCTGTATAACACAGGTCACAGGATTCTCCCCAATATAATTCCTAGAGCAGAGCTTTTAGAAAAACATCCCATCTTGATTTAAAAATTGCCTGCGATGGAGAATCCACCATGACCCTTAGTAAATTATTCCAATGGCTAATTACTCTCACCATTAAAAATTAATAACTTATTTCCATTCTGAATTTGTCTAGCTACAACTTCCAACCACTGGATTGTGTTAGACCTTTCTTTACTACATTGCAGAGCCCATTATGAAAATATCTGTTCCCCATGTAGATACTTACAGACCATGGGCAGCCAGTGACTCGGCCATTGGGGGCGGCTAGCCCCCATCCCCTTCCCTTCTGCCCCCCTCCCCCCTCACCATCTGTCCCTCCTCCCCTGCAGGAGCCCAGAGCACCCCCACCATGGCCCCCAGCCCCAGTGCCAGGCAGCCGGATGGCATGGCTGCAGCACCCTCAGCCCCAGTGTGCTGGGTGGCGCGGTCTGAGCTTGGGGTGGGCAGCATGGCCCCAGCACCAACCGCCCCGAGTCCCTTTGTGAGGCAGGCTGGCCAGCCCCAGCCAGCCTGGGCTAGGACAAAGCACTCGGGAGAACTGCAGGAGGGGGCCTGGCCTGGGGGTGGGGTCACACTAGGCTGTTTGAGGAGGCACAGCCTCCCCCGCACCCCTGAGCCTACAATACCTGCCACCCATGTTACAGACTGTAATCAAGTCACCCCTTAACCTTCTCTTTGTTAAGCTCAATAGATAGACTCAAAGAACTCAGGTTTCAGAGTAGCAGCTGTGTTAGTCTGTATCCGCAAAAAAACCAGGAGAACTTGTGGCACCTTAGAGACTAACAAATTTATTTGAGCATAAGCTTTCGTGGGCTACAGCCCACGTCATTGGATGCATAGACTGGAACATCTAGTTAGAAGATATATATATATATATACATACATACAGAGAACATGAAAAGATGGAGTAAGAGGCTAATTAATTAAGATGAGCTATTATCAGCAGGTGAAAAAAACTTTTGTAGTGATAATCAAGATGGCCCATTTAGACATTTGACAAGAAGGTGTGAGGATACTTAATATGGAGAAATAGATTCAATATGTGTAATGACCCAGCCACTCCCAGTCTCTGTTCAAACCCAAGTTAATGGTATCTAGTTTGCATATTAATTCAAGCTCAGCAGTTTCTCGCTGGAGTCTGTTTTTGAAGCTTTTCTGTTGCAAAATTGATTTAAAGGTGGCAATGAGAAACAAGAAGGTAGTTCCTTCTTCTTTTATGTTGCTGGCACAGTGTAAAGTGCCCAAAATGTAGGGCAGAATCTGGCCCCACCATGTCCAATTATGTTCTCAGTTACTCTGCAATAAATCTGTTCTAAGTTGCACCTGGCTCTCCATGGCTCCAAAAGGCCATTCCAGCACACAGGGATCATTGCTGGAACTCAGCTGTGTTCTGGCCACACCCTCTTTTCTGAAGACATGTCCCCATCCTGGGGATTGTAAAGCATGTGTGTGGCACAGAGCCACTACACTGGGTCCATGCCACCCATGGATTCTCCTACACAGGGGCAACTTCCCTGGTAGATAATCAAGCTAGCTTTACAGCAGTGTTAAGTGGCCATACTGGGATACCTGGACCTTTTCTGAAAGTTTCCAGTCAAAGAAGTTTCTTCTAATTGTTGCCAGTCCCCAACACTTTTCAGAAGCCTTGTCCCTAGTGCAGTGTAAACCGTTAGTATTGAAGCTCAATAGAAAGTGAAATTAGGGCATCCCTGTGTGGGCAAATTCTGCTGTTGCAAAGTGAGTCTACAGGTCGACTCCTGCACAAGCAATCAGCTGCACGACTTAGACTCACAGCAGGGCTAACTTGGCCAGAGAAGGATCTCTGATAGGCCTGGCAAGAGAAAGCTTTGAAAAATGCTGCTAAGAAAAAAGCAGATGCTGTCATCTAATGACATTTCCTAACCCACTGATGCTCAGCCTGTATCTCCTCATAACTCTGCATGAATTTCGCTCTCTCTTTCTCCCCCTCTCTAGTGTGAGCAAATCAGAGCATCAGGTCTATTGAAGTAGTTGTTACCCAAAAAGAAAAGAAATGGCAGTTAAAAACAAAGACACCACCAGCCTGAGAGAGACCCACACAAATGAATGGGGACAGCAGTGACATTTTGATTGAGCCAGGCTTCTCTAAACTGGTGGCAGACGTTGAATACCAAATCTCTCACTAAGCCCTAATTGATACTGCTGATCGTGACAAGTTCTATTTAGGTGTTTTGATTAGAGCATTTTCTGTTACTGTACAAAGTTGTTACATGCATTGTTGTACTCAAACATTTTTCCTTCTTTGATGACCCTCCTCAAATTATTTGATGAGGAAATGTCTGGTCTAGAGTTGGTTCAAAAAAGGTGAACATTTTTCACGTTTTTTTGGGTCAAAATTTTGAAATTTCAATCAGCTCTGGCCTCTTCTCTGATGAAAGTGGGGTTGCGTTGACTTAAAATGTCCTTGCACAATGGCTGCCCTTTTTCTGTAGTTCTCTGCCTGTTCTATTCATTTAGCTTTCATTCCCCTGGTACATTGTGTGAGGGCATTCACATGTTATTAGTGGCCCGCTTGGTTTTGCTTTATGCTTTCCCTAGCTCCCCATGTAGGGACAGAAACAAGAATACCAACATTACTTTGGTTTTCACCATACATCTTGTAATACACCTGCTAGTGTGTATGTTACCACTGCCCTCTGCTGGCTGGAATATCAGATGTGCTCAGGTGTGTGCTATAAGCCCTAATAGTGCTACAGCTAAAGCTACCTTCTTAGCTTCAGTGGGGATTGGGGGCTACTTTTAGAGTAGAAGGTCCAGAGTTTTATCACCACTTGTGGTCGGTGCCCACAATATGTGGTACAGTGGCTTCTGAGTGCTTATGGATCTGTTACAAACTGCAACCTCTTTCATTTGGCACTGATCAGACTGTCCCATATACTGCATCGGGGAAGTCATAATGGGCAGAGAGTTGATCATCATAGGACTGTGTGGGTGATATGTCCAATGCTTCAAAGGCGTATACACAGATCTACTTAGTTAATAATGTACCTTCTGAGTGCTTCTTTGAACACACATTTAAATGTATGATTGCTAAGATAGAATATATCCTGACAGCTTTTTTTCTTAATTAAAGTTTTGCGAGTTATGAAATACTGTCCTTTATATTAAGCTCTTATTCCTGTGGAGAAATTTCTATTTGTTTTTATCTCATTTTGAGCTTCAAGGTTAATCTTAGTTTAAGAATCTCGCTTACTATGAGAGCAAACTCATTGTGTTCCACTTTGGGGTGTATGTGTTCATTGCCTCTGAAGCACCTGGCATTGGCCACTGTTGGAAGACAGGATACTGGGCTAGATCAGTGGTTCTCAAGCAGGAGTACGTGTACCTTGCGGGTATGCAGAGGTCTTCCAGGGGGTACATCAACTCATCTAGATATTTGTCTAGTTTTACAACAGGCTACATAACAAGCACTAGCAAAGTCAGTACCAACTAAAATTTCATAAAGACAATGACTTGTTTAGACTGCTCTATATACTGTACACTGAAATGTAAACACAATATTTATAGTCTAATTGATTTATTTTATAATTATATGGTAAAAAGGAAAAAGCAAGCCATTTGTCAATAATAGGGTGCTGTGAGACTTTTGTACTTTTATGTCTGATTTTGTCAGCAAGTAGTTTTTAAGTGAGGTGAAGCTTGGGGTAACCAAGACAAATCAGACTCCTGAAAGGCGTTCAGTAGTTGGAAAGGTTGAGAGCCACTGGGCTAGATGCACCTTTGGTATAACCCAGTATGGCTGTTCTTATGCTGAGGCTGAATGCCACTAGCTGGGTACATGTTCTGTACACGACTTTGCTTTCTAGATATTAGAAATAGGTGCCTATGTGAATATGCATAGAAGAGATTTTCAAAGAAGGACATGAGCACGCCACATAAAGTAAAAAACAAACATTCAGATGTGCAGAATTTATAATATTTTATTTGGAAACGTCAGGAAAAATAAATGTGTGATATTACCCTCTGATCTAGTGCACAGCCTGGCATTTAATTCTGGAAGCCTCGATAATTATGCACTTGTTTTGTTATACAATAACAGCAAGTGATAATTTCTTCTATCATAAAGAAAGGAAGAAGTTATGAAGGGAGGAAGAGAGAATAAAGAGCAAGATGTTTAGATCAAACTAGAACAAATGAAATCATACAAAATGACCCCACCTCTCACCCACAAACACTAGAATTTATCACCATTCCCAATAACTGTGTGTGGGTGTGTGAGAGAGAGACCAGTATAGTAGCATGAGCTTCAGCTACAGCATAGATCCTAAAATGAATCCCGAAGTCAGTCATAATAGACGATGTTGCCTTGGCATGCTCTCGTGGTGCCTCATAAGCACTGAGCCGTATTTCCATACAATGGGTCAGCTGTTATTTCCAATTCATCAGTATTATGTTTTGGTGGTCCCAGCAACCAACAAAAGTTGCCTTCCTTGGTTTCATGATATACAAAGGACATTACTTAGAAAAAAGGCAGGTGGATCCACTTCCACTGACATTCCTAATTTCAGTGCCATTCTTCGTGATGCAACTCTGCAAATGAGGAACTCATAGTGCAGACCCATCTCATGTCTATTTTTATTATTTATTCCAGTAGCATCCAAAGAATGGCAGGTGCTGCACAAATATATTAGACGGTCCAGTTTGCCCAACAAGAACTTATTAAATGAAGATACTTTGTACTCCGTCCTCCTCCATTCCCTTGAATATAAGATAACATCTATCTGATGTAATCTAGTAGGGCGTCCAGTGTTCATTTGCATTGAATTGCCCTGATTCCATAGTCCATGAAACTCACATTTGAATATTGCTGTTGACCGAAGTCTCTCTGTCTCTCATTCTCTTTCCCTACTTACACAATTCCAAGTGGTTAGCTGGGCCTCAATGTCATCTTTAATATTGCAGGTACAATTTTTGTGCCCATAATTAAATATGGCCACAAAACTGCAGAGGCAACTAATTGTGCCCATTCGGCTGTCTAGCTACAAGATTGGCAATAGCCATCAGGCTTCTGCATAGGTTCAGTTAGGGATGTAATTAATGATGCTTGCTTTTAATTTCAGGCTCAAAATTGTGTCTGCAATATTGGAAGCCATTTTTGAAAGTTTAGGCCTATGTGCCTTAAGGGCTTGTCCCCACAGAGACTTAGGGCTAGACTGACAAAGGTGCTTAGGTGTGGTGATGCTCAGTGACTACCTTTTAGGCATCGAGAAAATCAGTGGGATTCATAATGCCTGAGTTGGGAGTCTAGGCTTTTGTGAAGTGGTGGGGTTTGTGAATTGCAGTGGGGCCTTATTCAGGGATGTAGGTGTCTAAAGTGGCCGTTAAGCAACTATTCAATGACTGGGGAAGATACAGGCACCTCAGAATAAGATTCACAAATGCCAACACCCCAGGTGGCTCCCCGCCTAAACCAGCCAATGGGAAATGCCAAGGTGAGGGGATGTGTCCTAAGCCCCACCTGACTCAGGGAGTTTGATGCCTAAGCCCAGGCTGCTGGGAGACGCCGCCCACTGCTTGGGACCCTCAGCAGCAAACCCTCTCTTGGGGTAGGGCATCTACAGTGTTTGGTGGTGATGGAGGACCTTGCTTCTAGCCATGAGATATTCCGAGGTGGGGCTCCTTCAGTCTCAACTGTTGCACTTTGGATAAATAATTTAACAGTCATTTGAGCCTGGGGTGGGGGGTCTGGATCCCACTTGAGTGTTCTAACCAGCCGCATCTAGAGTCATTCGCATGTTTGTGTTCTCTCTCTCTGACCCAATGGCTCTCCTTATTTAACCACAATGGAGCAGCCTGAAGAGGAGAGACTGAGGTAACCCGCATATTAGAACATCCTACAGCCCACTCATTAGGGCACTCAGTTGAGAGGTAGCAGATCCCTGCTCAAACACTGGGGCCCCGTCACAGACAGAGGGGACTTGAACCAGGGCTCTCCCACATCCCAGGGAGATCTCAGTTCCTAACTACTGGGTTACAAATTACGAGGGAGGACTCCCCAGCTGTTGTCTGTGAGTTCTCATGCAGGGCCTGATCCAGTAGGCAAGCTCTGAACATATTTATCCGATCAGGCCCCACAAGCCAGTTATGTGGAGGAACACCTATCTTTCCCTAAATCATGCATTGCTCTGGGCTTAAACATCTGGATGTCTGGTGTGGGGCTGCCATGTGCGTGCTCACAGGCAGAAACATAGATGCCCTGTGAACTTTTACTACAAAAGATTAGGAACTGGGCAAGTTTAGACACCTGCAGTATTGGGCAGCAACTGAGCAGGGGTTTGGAGAATTGCAGCGGGGCCAGATTATGGGATTTAGGCACCTAAAGTGGCAGTTAAGCAGCTAACCCCTTTTGTGGATCTAGCCCTTAGTACTCTGCAAGCTGGGGTGCAAATCTGCAGTGCACCAGCCTGCTGCACATTAGCTGGCTGCCTGGCCGCTGCTACCATGCACTAAAAGTTCCCTCATGCTCTTTTTGTATGTCAACTTACACACCAGTGTGCTGTGCAGTAAATGGCCTTGTGGCCAAGCTTCTTGTCTTCTTTTGCCTCAATGCTTGCAGCCACCTCCTCTTTTCTGATCTCCCTGCTTCTTACCTCATGCCCCTAAATTATCTAAAATGGGTCTGTAAATGCCATCTTTGGCTACTGCTACCTGACCATGCAAATCCCTTCAGATTGCCTCCTCTTCCTTCTCCTACCGTTTAGCACTGTGCTCTCATGATCTTGTTTAATCTCTGTTCTCAGTTCTTTCTGCTTTCTTTCTGATCGGTAGGCTTCTCCCGTGCCACTCACCTGGACCTCCTATCAGTATTTACTTCTCCTACTCTCTTCTTTGTACCTTCTTCCACGAGACTTCTTCCTCTATGCTTATTTGCCACATGATCTACTCTCCATTCAAATCGCTCTATAAAATACAGGCCTATGAGATCTTTAAATGGTGATCCACAAAGTACTGAAGCACTGAAATGTCATACTGTGGCCCTTGTGGATATAGCCTTAAAATATGGCTTGTCTTTACACAATACATAATGGGCCAAATCTTATGCCCATTGAAATCAAATGGCAAAATTCTCCTGGCCTTCCAGGGGAGCAGAAGTGGCTCAAATCTGAAATTTGCCCCATAGCCTTTGAGACTGTATGTATTCATGACATGCAGCTGGATAAAGGAATTTGTGCAAAAAGTTACAGTAGTGGCAGGAGCATGACATTTCAACTACAACCGTTATGGCACTCTTCCTCTGTTCTTTAATCAACACAGAAGCTGGCAGAACAGGTTTGTAGTGGAATAGACTGTGTTCAGAAAAGCAATAATGTATCTTGCATTAGGTATGATCACAAATTTAAAAAAACCACTTCAACACCAGGCTACCATTGACCTCCAAATTTTAATTGCACTACTTACCTTCCTCGTAACATTATATTTGGGAACAAAACATCCTAAAAAGATGGTGTTATAATGAGATTTATCCTAGTGGGACACAACATTGTTGGGGCCAAGGTACAAGAGCCTTATATTAGACAGAAAAAGAGTAAGCATCTCTTTTTTGCCTTTATAATGAGGGTGAAATTCAATTTATCCATTGTGTAACCTCATTTAACCATAGAAAATGTTGTTGAGAACTAAAAGATAAAATATAGATCTACTGTTCTCCCCCCCACACACTTGATCTTTTGTGTTTGATCATAAATGCACATTGTGAAAAGATGTCTTATACCTCCAAGCTAACACTGTTTGCTACTCATTAGTGATTTATAAATGATATTTTCTCCCTGGTGACATATCTTTTGATATGATTCTCTAATAATAACATCCACCAATATTAAAATAAGAACATCCCCATGTATTGTGATCACCTTCAACCACATTTCCTCACTAAAATTAAATTTTAGCATACCAACTGATATTGTATGCATATATTTGTCTACCATCATTATAAATCTCCTAAGGGTCTCTATAAAATGATAGTTTTGCCTCTTTGCAGTAATTCTACCTAATGCTCCAAAGCAAGAAACTAATTACATGCTGACTTTTCACTAACTTTGATCTTTCAAATACCATACTATGGAGTTTCTATAGGTAATCACATAATTACAATACACTAAGTGGGATGAAATTAGCCATCAACCTTTTTTATTATTATTTAAATTGCATTAACTACTTTTTATAAAAACATTTAATTTAAAAAGTATATTAATCATTTCTTCAGTAGTTTGCTATTTATGATGCCCTATGATATAAGTTTGCTGATATAAGGTTTCAACCTAAAATCTAATTATATGCACTAATGTTTATAACAAATGTCTCATTATAACACAAAGAGCTTTAATGGAAGAGACTATGGTAAGAATTCTTTAAAAATATGCTTAAGGAAGGGCAAGGATAAACGATAGTGGTGTTAGGAAATTACTAAGATTACTCAAGGGAATCTTTGAGTCTGTAGGAAAAAAATTACTTCATTTGTATTTTCCCAATGACTTGGTATGATATTTCCTGTAAGAAAAATGGAAACCAATAGTTGCTTTCAGTTGAACTCTGTTACTGTATAAAAAAATCTTGGATTTCCTCTTTACAAAATATGAGTTTCTTACTTCCCAAATTCAGATGTATTGGTAAGAAAGTTGGATTTTAAAGAAAACAAACTACTTTCAGTCTCTTTATGTTGTCTCAGAAATAATAGTGCTATTCCAGCGTTATACCCTTTGCATTTGCGTTGCTGTGTTAGTTCAGTAGTAAAGCCATAAAATCATCACATCGAAAATACTGTGAGCTACCATCCTCCACTCTGACTGTATTTCTTTCACACAAACGCAAATGTGCAATGACAATACAGCTCTCTCGCTCTCGCTCTCTCATTAGGTTCCAGGCCAACATGTCCTGCACACCTAAACATCCCATTGATTTCAATGAAAAGTCTAGGGGTGAAATCCTGGCCTCTCTGCAGTGTCAAAGCTCCCATTGACTTCAGAATTTCATCCTACACATGCAGGGAAGGCAGAATTAATTGCATTTTATACCATGCCTATATCTATTTTATATCTTCTTGGAGTAAAGTGCTACTCAGCATGAATAAGCGTGGCAGAATCAAGTTCTACATAAAAACAGCTGATTTCATGAGCCAGCGTGAAGCATTTACAGTTACAGAAGGAGAAATCCAAAACGGTCTGTGGTATAAGGGATGGGTACATGGTCAGGGCAGAAATAGATACTAGTGAACAGTTAATACATAAATTCAGTAAAAAATTGTAACTTTAGGCCCAGCTTTGTATGAGGTGGCCTATAAGTTGCACCACCCCAGGGATAGCTCTAGTAGACATTGTCCTTGGGTGGTGCAATTCACTCATGACTCCCCCTGCTCTGAAGGAAGGAGGGGTAGTAATTTGTACCTGTACCAGCATGAAATTATAACACCCTCTGCTTTGAATGCAGCTGCACTGACTGGTGTATTGGAATGAGAGTGCCAATGATCTGCCCCTGGGTTGAGTAACCGGGCACCCACTTACTCCTGTGTGCTCAGACCCAAGGTCAAGGTACCCTATGCAGGGCCACAAGGAGGTGTTCTTACTCCCTGGTGTGGGTCACAATCTACCTCTTTGGGAATACTTGATCTTAAACTCCCAAACCAGTGGAATATAATAACCATGCTGTATTCTTATTGCCATGAAGTTCCTTGCCAATGCCTCAACGGTACGGAAAGGAAACGTTGTTTGGGAAACAGAGCTTTACCTTTCCCACATCCCATATGTGTACCTTGTTTGTCTAATAACATTCAAAACCACAGAAAAATCTGAGTACCACATTCACTTTAAAGCTGAATAAACAAAATTTGTTTTGACTTATCATCAATCATGTCATGTGATCCCAGGGCATAGTGTGTGCAAACGGCAGTTGTTTTATCTGGAGCTTCAACCTTTAAAAAATTCAAAACAGTAAAGTTGTTTATTTGACCCAGGTCCTGACCCTCAGACTTCGGCACTGTATTCTGACAAAGTGAAAGAAAGAAAACACATTTTGCTTCTTAACTGTTGTGACATAAAGGAAACCTGGTTTCTTGAGAGACTTTTAACATATTCCTTGCATTTAAAATGTTACAATGGGAACCTTATTTTATTTTTAATTTTTTTACAGCAACTAAAGGAAGAAAAGTGCTTACTTGGTATTACACATGATAGTAACTCTCATTCTGAGGAGTTGCAGACACGGTATGTGCTTTCAACTTTGGGAATTGCATCACTTAAGAGCCCCGTGGTTAGAAAGATGAAGTCAGACAGACAGTAAGGAATAACAGTGTGAAAGCGATGTATAAAAGACATTTGCACAGATCCTGTTAACAAATGATGGGCTTACGAATATTCTTTTCATGCACTGACATGAAAATTTATGACAACATGGTTTTTTTTTCACAGAGCACAACTTTTTAAAAAAAAAATTCTTCCAGAGATAAATAGATGATGTGAACAATGTCCCAAAATAACACCACTTCACTTTGTATTTATACCCGTACAGATGTGGATCTTTGGTGCATTTTTATTTTCAAACATCAGGAATGTGGAAGCACACTCGATTGGGTGCCTAAATAACTTCAAGGATCCGGGCCTGAGCAATTGGGATTATTAAGCATTGTCATGAAAAATTCCTTTTTTAAAGCATGTATGTGTAATGTTCTGGAAAAAAATATTGTTCATCAGGAACGCCACTCTGCCTACACATTTTTCTTTCATAAACTTACGGTTGTGATGACTTAACTTCATAGTGTTGAGGACAAACTTTCCAAATTCAGCACCTATCCAGGAACTCATAGGCTGGCTTTATGGCTAAGGTTGAGGCCTGGAAGTCAGGAGGTATGGATTTTATTCCTAGCTCTGGCACAGAATTCTGCTTCATTTTGTGCAACTCATTAAATCTCTGTTTCCTCATATATTAAAGGAGATGATAATAATTACCTCATATCTAAAGATGATGTGAGGCTAACCAACCTAATGTTATTAAAGTGCTTTGCAATCTACAAGCACAGAAACATAGGCACTGCCTTAATGAATCAGAGTTGCATGGTTTATCCAATCTAGTTCCCTGTTTCTGACAGTGACCGGTTCCAGATGCTTCAGAGGAAGGTGCAAGATTCCATGTCATGGACAATTTTGGAATAATGGGCCCAAAAGACAAAGGTTCTTCGTAACTGCTGTCATTTAGTGGTTGGTTTAAGCAGGCTCATTTGAAATCTCTCCTCATAAATGTCAATGACTCTATTCATTTGCTCTTCAAATTTCCTCTCAGTCTTTCAGTTTATCTTTTACCTGCCATTGTTTATACTCTCTTCAGTGGGAGTTAGATCTTCATTTTCGGCAAGATGACTGGATAGCTCCAATAACCTCTATCCATATGGTTTTGTTCTTGCCTTCCTGCTTCCTTGCTTTTATTTAGTAGTATGTGTGCCCTCTGTGATTCTGTTTTCATACCAAGTAGCTGCAACAGAAACAGAGCCTACCTATAATGAGAACACTGATAGGACATCATCAAGAAGTATACAGAAAGGACCCACATGAAAATGGGGTGAGTGAAGACCCCCCAGAAAAAAATGGGGTCCATTTTCCTCAAGATCAAAGTGGATCTTAACTTCTTCCTTCCTGGTTTACATAGGGCTGGGAGGCTCATCTCTGCTATAAGTCGGAAGTAACGCCATTCACATTAATGGCGTGTCGTGGGTGTAAATTAGCTCGGGATCAGCCTGACAGAGTCTCTCCACCCCACCGATTGGTGTGCAGTTAATTATATTTGGATGAAGAATTCTAATAAAGCTGTGACCTTTAATGCCAATTGGTGGTTTTAATTTTGATTCAGTCACCTCGCTGTGAGCCCTTCTCATGTGTGAGCATCAAGCGAGGCCACTGTGCATATTTACACACAAAAAACAAATATGGGCACAGGGAAGCTTCCCGTGGGGTGAATGCATATATTGTAGATCTTAAAAAGAGATTTGTACATTACTAGATTCTGAAGTGAATAAAAGTGCATAAATTCCTAAGAATCAAAGATATGTCAAAGGGGAAAAAAAAAGGCATTCAGAAGTAGAAAGCAACCCCCACAGCTCATGAATAGCCTAATTATGTGAGAGCCCCACAGGCAAATGCAAAGTTACCAACACAATTGCCTTTGGAGCTCACAGAGGGGTCAGATGCTACCCTCAGAATATTATCTTCTGTAGCATAACACCTGGGTCCTGTTCTTAGGGGTGCCATTCAAAAACACAACAAGGGATAGTCCGAGGCAGTGAGCGCGCACAGGAACTCCATGTGGATTTTTTTTAATGTTGGTATGTTTGAGACTCTTCTGTCTTCTCTCATTGTAACACTTCTGTTCTTAGCACAAACACGTTCTCGAAACTGATAGGACCACTTTGCCTTAACTCACCACTCTCTGCATAGCTGTAAGAACTCCCTGTAGCTCCTGCATTCTTGTAGAATTAGAGACTAAATGTGAGATGCAAGGTGCTGAGACAGGAAACGTTTATTAAAAATAGAAATAGTTCATGTAACGCGCTGGCCCGATGTGTCTGCGTCTTCTGCTTTGTGGCCCATCGACAAAAAATAGCTGCCTGCCACTGTGTGCAGCTAACAAATCTAGTCCTCAAAGAGAACAGGAGGACTTGCGGCACCTTAGAGACTAACCCATTTATTTGAGCCTAAGCTTCCGTGGGCTACAGGTGCCACAAGCCCTCCTTTTCTTTTTGCGGATACAGACTAACACGGCTGCTACTCTGAAACCTAGTCCTTTAACTCAAGTAATAGAGGTCTCTTTTTGGAGCTAGAAGGTCCAGGTTCAATTGACCCAATAGAGGGGTCACTAGCTTTAAGAAGATAGCCATGCTGTCCTGTGCTGCAATCCACTCATATCTCACATGACATTTAGGGTTACCTTAGGAAGGCAACTGGATAGGATTTTTCTATATGCAGCCATCTTTCATCCGCTTGTTGTCTGTGTGGTAGGGACCTTGTCTTCTCATGTGTGTGTACAATGCCTAGTGTTTTCTTAGGTGCTATAAATAAAGAGCACCACCAGGGCTAGAATCACAAGGGACTCAGCCATTGCAAGGTTCAGTGTTTAGGCACCAATCCACCCAGTGGTATCCATAAAGCCTGTGTTAGGCACATAGGCTCCCTATACAATGTATAGGAAGAGATAGGCACCTAAGGATGGGAGAAAGCCAGCATGCTGAGTGGGGAGCCAATAGCAGATACCAAGGAGAGTGGGTCCTAAGCCCCACATTTCTCAGAGAGTTTGGTGCCTAGTTTCACTTGGGCTTTACAGCAGGGAAAACTTTCCTGGAGTCAGGGGCCTATGGTGTTCCTTGCAAGAAAGGCAGCAGCGCATGCCTAACTGCATATGAAAGGGCCAGAGGAGGATGTCTCCCTTATAACCTTTAGCCCATTGGTTAGGGCACTCAGCTGGAATGTGGCAGAACCCCCGTTCAATCCTCTGTTGCCTGTTAAAAAGGGATGTGAACATGGGACACCCACTTCTCAGGTGAGTGCCCTAACCACTGGACTATAGAGTTGTTCTCACCTACTTTGGCCTAGTGCATACTTACTGATTTAGGTATTTCACACACCTAGGTGTTTCAGTGGAACAACTTCAACACGAGAGACTGAAAACCCCACACCAAAATATCATAGACTCATGTAGGGCTAGGAGAGACCTCAAGAGATAATCTAGTGTAGCCCACCGTGTTGAAGCATTACCACGTAAACCTGGACAGGTGATGTCCCAACTGTTCTAAAATACCTCCAGTGATTGGGGTTTCACAACTTCCTTTGGAAGCCTATCCCAGAGCTTAACTATCCTTCTAGTTAGAAAGTTTCCTCCTAATAGCTAATCTAAATCTCCCTTGCTGCAGATTACTTCGGGTCCTGTCTTCAGTGGACATGGAGAACAAGTGATCACAGTCCTCTTTATAACAGCCTTTGCCATATTTGAAGCCTAGCATTTCCCCCAACACCTCTCATGCTTCTTTTCTCAAGACTAAACATGTCCAGCTTTTTAAACCTTTCCTCATAGGTCAGGTATTTTTAAACCTTTGATAATTTTTGTTGCACTTCTCTGGACTCTCTCCAATTTATACGCATCTTTCCTAAAGTATGGCACCCTGAATTGGACACAATAAACCATCTGAGACCTACTAGTGCCAAGTGAAGCGGGACAATTACCTTCTGTGTGTTACATACAGCACTGCTGTTAATGCTAGTAGCCTTTTTAGCAACTGCCTCACATTGTTGACTCGTATTCAATTTGTGCTCCACTATAATTACGTTTTAGTCACATGTATTTTTAGTAAAAGTCATGGACAGGTCATCGGCTGTAAACAAAAAATTTACGACCTGTGACCTGTCCATGACTTGTACTATATACCCCTGACTAAATCTTGGGTGCTTGGGGGGAGTGGCCGGAGGGTGCTGGAGGTGCTCTGGGGGCTGCCTGGGGGGGGCCCCACGGGTGATCTGGGGGCAGCCCGGGGATGCCAAGGGTGCTCTGGGGGAAAGGGGTGGTGCGCGGCCTGGATGTGCCAAGGGTGTCGGGGAGGAGGGTGACATACGGCCTGGGAGTGCTGTGGGTTCTGGGGTGGGAGGGAGGCCGGGTGGCGCCATGCTGCCCAGGACCCCCACGGGTGCTTGGGGGGGACGGGCCCATGGGTACTGGGGAGGGTGCTAGGAAAAGGGGAGGGGCAGGGTGGCGGCATGCAGCCAAGGACCCCACACAGGTGCTGGGGGTGGGGAGCGGGCAGTGGCATGCAGCCTGGGACCCATACAGCTGCTGCTGGGGAGTGGGGGTGTGCGGCAGCCCGAGACTTTTCCACCTGTGGCCCGGAGCCAGCCACACTGGCTGCTGAAGAAGTCAGGGAGGTCCCAGAAAGTCATGGAATCCATGTCCTCTGTGACAGACATGGAGCCTTAACTATAACCCCCAGATCCCTTTCAGTGGTACTACTGCCTAGCCACTTAGTCCCTGTTTTGTTGCTTTGTTGATTTTTCCTTCTTAAATCAAGTACTTTGCACTTATCTTTATTGAATATCGTCATGTTGATTTCACACCAATTCTCTAATTTGTCAAGGTCATTGTCCTCCAAAGTGCTTGCAGCCCTTGACATAGCTTAGTGGTTAGGGCACACACCTGAGGGATAATGGACCCTTGTTCAAATCTCTTATCCTCATTAGGCAAATGGGGGCAACTGAAAAGGGGTCTCCCACATCCTGGTGAGTGAGTGTCCTAGCCACTAGGCTAAAGGTTATAAGGGAGGCTGGTTTGTGTGGAGCTGGGTAGACTCTGAGCACACCTACTGGATTGAGCCCCAGAAGCATGACAGCCCAGGGAATGCATTGTCTGAGGATCCAGCTGGGGCTTTGGTGTGAGCCAGGCTGGGCGGGTAGCTATGTGTATGTGTACTCCGTGAAACATAGGCACCTTCAGGCTCAGACAGGTGTTTTGTGAATGCCCATGCTGGTGCCTAAATTTGGGACTTGGGTGCCTAAAGTGGCTCTGTCCTTTGTTCCCTTCTCTTCAGGCTTTCAAGTCTTGCTCTTCCATGTGGCTTCAATTCCCATCTCTACATGGCTGACCTGTCTCGCTCCATCTAAGACTGTATCTCAGCCTCTCTCTGTGGGTCTCTGTCTCTTCCTTCCCTTATCTTAACCAAACTGACCACCTTGTGCTGAATCCTCAGGTGGTGTAATTCAGCCTCAGTCTCCTGAAGTCAATGGGGCTATCCTGATCTACACCAGCTGAGGCTCTGGCTCCATGTCTTCCCACCATGCTCTCCCCATCTCCCTTTTATGTTGATAACACCACCATCTTCCCCATCAATCAAGCCCATAACCTGGGAGGAAACTTGATATCTTCTCACTCTTCACCCACATATCCGAGCTGTAGCTATACTTCCTCCTCCACAACATTTCTAAGTATCCAAAGAGCCAAAATTATTGTTCAGACCCCTAACATCTCCTGTAATAACTACTGCAGCCTTCTCTCTGGCCTCAGACATGCACATTGTACTATTCCATTCAAATACTGGGGCTAAGATTATCTTCCTGGACCCTCATTCTGACCATTTCATTCTCCCACTCTGAATCGTTTCACTGGCTCCCCCTGAACCACCGAATCAAGTTCAAAGCAATTTAACGTCCTCACCTTCAAAGCCATCCAGAGCTCTTGACTTACCCAGTCTTCTCGCTTACCTTATTGGCCTCCATATTGCTGCCCACTCTGCTCTGCTAATGAGGCTAATCTTGTCTATCCGCTTGGAAGCGTCTCCGCCAAGCATATTGTTCCTTCTTCTATACTGTCCTCCCTAAGTGTGGAACCATCCTCCCTAGATGCATATGTAAAGCCAAAATACTTCTTGAAAATCACTCTTCAAGACCCATTTCTTGTATGATGCCTACTAGTAATTAACAGCTAATTAAGGGTAGGTTATGAGATAGACAGATATGGCTGATGACCATTTGTTTATATTTTATAAAACAATGTCCAAAATATGTAACGGGGGTATATAATATTTAAGCTCCTTCAGTTTACACCGATTTTTACTGAAAAATGTCCAGCTATTACAAAAAGGATTTCAGTTTTTTTCTGATTTTCACCCTACTTTTGTATCATTCAAATAGAAAAAAAATTGTTTTATTAGGAAAACACAATACAGCGCATGAGATCTATGTATTACGATAATACACCAATCTGTGTGTATATGCAAAGCTGCCTCTGGAAATGAGGCGATGATACACACACACAAGATACACACACTAAACCAACAGGCATGCACACAAGCTCTGAAGTGCATGCACATCTGAAGGGACTGATGAATCTCACACCTACCATGTACACATCTCAAGCTATATGACGTACTAAAATGGGAAGAAAACGAAAATCTGTATCATAATACATTTCAGCAAACAAGGAAGTATTGGAAAGTTTAAAGAAAACAAAATCAGGAGAAAAGGAAGGAGTTGAGTGTATGGGCTGCAAATAGTGTGGCCCAATTATTAAATGTAAATATGTATAGGGTTATATACAGGGAACTGTTTATTCGGGGATTAGAGATATATTGTTTTCTTAAACTGAGAAGTGGCATTGTGTTTTGAGTTCTGTTTTAGTTCTTCAGCAAATCACACTGATGAACAGAATTCAAAGCATTAATCTGCTGAATACTTTCCCCCCAGTCTTTCTGTCCACCAAAATAAGCCCTAGTATTTACCCAGAAAAATTATTAATAGTTGTTTGCACTGATTTTCACCTGTTTTTGTTGTTGTGGCAATAAAGAGATAAATTCCAAGGGAAAAATAAAATAAAAACTGAAAACAAAGGGCCCTATTAATATTGTGTACATATCCCACTCCATATGGAATCCTCCCCAGTCCTGGTGGTGTTGTTGCTCATTGTCGGAGACTACGAGCTCCTTAGAACAAAGAGCGTCTCTTCTATTTGCTAATTCATGCCCTGAGCTTCATGTCGAAGCAGGAACACAAAGAGGAGCAACAACTCCCCATCCATCCCTATGTGAGCAAACCAGTTCTGTGTGCCCACTACTCCTGGGCAGGAGTGAACAGGGAATGCATCTCCTGCTAGCTCCAGACTTCCCGTTCACTGATCAGTGGAGCTCCGCCAACACTAAGGGAGTAGTCATTTATTGCTGGAGGAGGCCTCTAGAGAGAGAAGGGTGGAAATTGTGGCTCACTGATTGTGACACTCCTGGGGCAGTACAGCAACGTGATGACCTTACTTTGGGATAGTAAAAAAAATGCACTGGGGAGATCTATATGTTTGTACAGCACCAAGAACAATGCTGATTGTGGTCTGTGGGCCCTACCACAACAGAAATAACATGCTGAATAACGTAAGTGCAAAGTTGTCATCTTATTATTACTTAATAAAGAAGAGCCATTTATCCTATTAGACAGTAGCCTGTTTTTGTATTTGCTGTGCTGGGATCTATGCATATCATATGGTTTTAGAATTTACAGTCTAATTTGATTCAAAATTCATTTCTCTCTGACAGAATCTAAAGTGATTCAGTATATGTGGTTTTAACTAAAATAATATTTTGTTAGACTCTAATATGATGTTAATACCCATATGAGACAGGGTAATACCATTCAGTGTTCATCTTAATTAACTAACATTAACTATCATTAGACTTTTATATGGTACAATGCACATTACTTCATAACTTCAACACAGATCACATGCAGCTAGATTATAATGCATAATATCAATCATGGCTTTCTCCAGGCTTTCCTAGCACCTAGCTTTCATTTTAAAAGTTAAGGTCAATCTTAAGTGTTACACTTCAGCTGAAAAAGTTAAAATCAATGTTAATTAACAATGTTAATTAAATGTTAATCCTTTAAATGAAAGCATTTTTCATCCATTTCCCCAGTAAACTATGGCCAGGTAATCTTGCATACATTGTGTGAGATGGCATATAAATATGTCATCACCCTTGGGATCCTAGTAGGATTGCTTCATATGCAAAATTATCTGTGCAACTACTAGTCACAGAATTAATCAGGCCTTATGGTCATTCAGGCCTTGTAACATTTTGGTTGGTTCATGTTAAAGTTTTACACTTCGCATTGACTTCTTAGAATACCATATGCATGTATTACCTTCTTTAATACAGAACAAATAGCTTATATAGCTATATCTATCTATTTACACACACACACACACACATCTTTGTTAAGATTAGTTGTATATAAATATCTCTTAACCTTATGATACTGCATCCAATAGTTCAGGTTGATTTTCTATATCTCTGTTACAAATGAATAGATGTACAGCATATCAAATAGAAGAAAAAGGTAAAAGAGGAAGTTACTTCACAACTTAGCAAGTGTTTGTGCTTAAGCTTAGCAAGTTAGCAGTAGTAGTTACTCAGCCTATGTGAAACACAGAAACAGCATCTGCTTTTTCATAGGTTTTTAAGGCTCAAACCTAAATTATGCCAGGAATTCTGGGCTATGTGTGGATGTCTGTGACATTATTGTTGTTAATAAGCTCCATATTTTCTGTATCACCGCTAAATGTGTATAGGCTGGGCATTTCTCCATCCACCCAATGTAGGGATATTCATCTCATTCATAGATTGTCTGGAATAAAGCTTTACGTTACACCCTACCCCAGGACCTGTACAATCAGAGTAGCATCAGGCTAAAATGCAAATGTGTACAATCTAAAGAGTATTGCTAAAGCTTATTCTCCCTCAAGTTCAGAAATGTTTTACGAGCTACAGGGTGTGCTGTGCCTGCTTGGCAGGTTGGGAGGTTTTTAAACAAGAGACAATTCTTCTAATTCTTTAAAAGTATTGCTTACAATCAATTATATCTGTAACCTATGCTCAAGCTGGCATTTGGTCAAAGCCATACTTCCTGGCATGTTACTGAGATCGTTCTTTTGGCTGAATGTTAGACACCTCTCCTGCCATGTAGAATGTCTATTAACAAAAATAAAATATAACAACACAGAGACATAATAGGCCTGGGGGAAGAGCATCCCACATGCTCATCTACTTTGAAAAGCGTCCATGTAAAAATGGCACCCTTCCTAGTCAACAGATCTGCCTGTGCATGTATTCAGAACCACAGCTACTTCTTTTATTGACAAAAATAAGTTATTTTCCTACCTTTTACTCTTCTTAGCACTGCAGGGCCAACTCAGCTAGGGGAGAGTGAGCTAGATTCTATACCAGTTTGTGCAGCATCAATAGTCTAATCAGTTACACTTATGCAAACACATTGAGGGCGACGGTTCTTTATATATCACCAAGCACTTAACGTGACCTGCAGAAATTCTGTTACAGGTGTAAGGCTTAACAAGCAAAGCGCCCACATTGACTCTCAGATCCTAGGTTGAGTTTGCGGGGCTGGCAGCTCGTATAAACATCTTACTTGTAAATGTGAGCATGGGTGATATGGAAATCCATGAGACACACTAAGTGCAGATGTCCACAGTGCCATTTTCACAGACTCAGAGAACTTCCGTTCCAGGGCTGAAGAAGCAGCTTCATTATTGAATGGATTTGCAGAGCGCCACAGAATAATCCCAACAGCATCTGAATGGGGTGAGGAGGGGTGGAGCCATAGATCTGTTCCACCTATGTGCTGGCCAACAGAGCTGGTTGGCCACAGTGGAGGAGAGGAGAACTATTCTGGAGCCATGAAGATATTCACAGAATCACAGAATATCAGGGTTGGAAGGGACCCCTGAAGGTCATCTAGTCCAACCCCCTGCTCGAAGCAGGACCAATTCCCAGTTAAATCATCCCAGCTAGGGCTTTGTCAAGCCTGACCTTAAAAACCTCTAAGGAAGGAGATTCTACCACCTCCCTAGGTAACGCATTCCAGTGTTTCACCACCCTCTTAGTGAAAAAGTTTTTCCCAATATCCAATCTAAACCTCCCCCACTGCAACTTGAGACCATTACTCCTCGTTCTGTCATCTGCTACCATTGAGAACAGTCTAGAGCCATCCTCTTTGGAACCCCCTTTCAGGTAGTTGAAAGCAGCTATCAAATCCCCCTCATTCTTCTCTTCTGCTGGCTAAACAATCCCAGCTCCCTCAGCCTCTCCTCATAAGTCATGTGTTCTAGACCCCTAATCATTTTTGTTGCCCTTCGCTGGACTCTCTCCAATTTATCCACATCCTTCTTGTAGTGTGGGGCCCAAAACTGGACACAGTACTCCAGATGAGGCCTCACCAATGTCGAATAGAGGGGAACGATCACGTCCCTCGATCTGCTCGCTATGCCCCTACTTATACATCCCAAAATGCCATTGGCCTTCTTGGCAACAAGGGCACACTGCTGACTCATATCCAGCTTCTCGTCCACTGTCACCCCTAGGTCCTTTTCCGCAGAACTGCTGCCTAGCCATTCGGTCCCTAGTCTGTAGCGGTGCATTGGATTCTTCCGTCCTAAGTGCAGGACCCTGCACTTATCCTTATTGAACCTCATCAGATTTCTTTTGGCCCAATCCTCCAATTTGTCTAGGTCCTTCTGTATCCTATCCCTCCCCTCCAGCGTATCTACCACTCCTCCCAGTTTAGTATCATCCGCAAATTTGCTGAGAGTGTAATCCACACCATCCTCCAGATCATTTATGAAGATATTGAACAAAACCGGCCCCAGGACCGACCCTTGGGGCACTCCACTTGATATCGGCTGCCAACTAGACATGGAGCCATTGATCACTACCCGTTGAGCCCGACAATCTAGCCAGCTTTCTACCCACCTTATAGTGCATTCATCCAGCCCATACTTCCTTAACTTGCTGACAAGAATACTGTGGGAGACCGTGTCAAAAGCTTTGCTAAAGTCAAGAAACAATACATCCACTGCTTTCCCTTCATCCACAGAACCAGTAATCTCATCATAAAAGGCGATTAGATTAGTCAGGCATGACCTTCCCTTGGTGAATCCATGCTGGCTGTTCCTGATCACTTTCCTCTCATGCAAGTGCATCAGGATTGATTCTTTGAGGACCTGCTCCATGATTTTTCCAGGGACTGAGGTGAGGCTGACTGGCCTGTAGTTCCCAGGATCCTCCTTCTTCCCTTTTTTAAAGATTGGCACTACATTAGCCTTTTTCCAGTCATCCGGGACTTCCCCGGTTCGCCACGAGTTTTCAAAGATAATGGCCAATGGCTCTGCAATCACAGCCGCCAATTCCTTCAGCACTCTCGGATGCAACTCGTCCGGCCCCATGGACTTGTGCACGTCCAGCTTTTCTAAATAGTCCCTAACCACCTCTATCTCCACAGAGGGCTGGCCATCTCTTCCCCATTTTGTGATGCCCAGCGCAGCAGTCTGGGAGCTGACCTTGTTAGTGAAAACAGAGGCAAAAAAAGCATTGAGTACATTAGCTTTTTCCACATCCTCTGTCACTAGGTTGCCTCCCTCATTCAGTAAGGGGCCCACACTTTCCTTGGCTTTCTTTTTGTTGCCAACATACCTGAAAAAACCCTTCTTGTTACTCTTGACATCTCTCGCTAGCTGCAGCTCCAGGTGCGATTTGGCCCTCCTGATTTCATTCCTACATGCCCGAGCTATATTTTTATACTCTTCCCTGGTCATATGTCCAACCTTCCACTTCTTGTAAGCTTCTTTTTTATGTTTAAGATCCGCTAGGATTTCACCATTAAGCCAAGCTGGTCGCCTGCCATATTTACTATTCTTTCGACTCATTGGGATGGTTTGTCCCTGTAACCTCAACAGGGATTCCTTGAAATACAGCCAGCTCTCCTGGACTCCTTTCCCCTTCAAGTTAGTCCCCCAGGGGATCCTGGCCATCCGTTCCCTGAGGGAGTCGAAGTCTGCTTTCCTGAAGTCCAGGGTCCGTATCCTGCTGCTTACCTTTCTTCCCTGCGTCAGGATCCTGAACTCAACCAACTCATGGTCACTGCCTCCCAGATTCCCATCCACTTTTGCTTCCCCCACTAATTCTACCCGGTTTGTGAGCAGCAGGTCAAGAAAAGCGCCCCCCCTAGTTGGCTCCTCTAGCACTTGCGCCAGGAAATTGTCCCCTACGCTTTCCAAAAACTTCCTGGATTGTCTATGCACCGCAGTATTGCTTTCCCAGCAGATATCAGGAAAATTAAAGTCACCCATGAGAATCAGGGCATGCGATCTAGTAGCTTCCGTGAGCTGCCGGAAGAAAGCCTCATCTACCTCATCCCCCTGGTCCGGTGGTCTATAGCAGACTCCCACCACTACATCACTCTTGTTGCACACACTTCTAAACTTAATCCAGAGACACTCAGGTTTTTCTACAGTTTCGTACCGGAGCTCTGAGCAGTCATACTGCTCCCTTACATACAGTGCTACTCCCCCACCTTTTCTGCCCTGCCTGTCCTTCCTGAACAGTTTATAACCATCCATGACAGTACTCCAGTCATGTGAGTTATCCCACCAAGTCTCTGTGATTCCAATCACATCATAGTTCCTTGACATCACCAGGACCTCCAGTTCTCCCTGCTTGTTTCCAAGGCTTTGTGCATTCGTATATAAGCACTTGAGATAACCTGTTGATCGCCCCTCATTCCCAGTATGAGGCAGGAGCCCTCCCCTCACAGACATTTCTGCCTGTGCTTCCTCCCGGTATCCCGCTTTCCCACTTACCTCAGGGCTTTGGTCTCCTTCCCCCGGTGAACCTAGTTTAAAGCCCTCCTCACTAGGTTAGCCAGCCTGCTGGCAAAGATGCTCTTCCCTCTCTTCGTAAGATGGAGCCCGTCTCTGCCCAGCACTCCTCCTTCATGGAACACCATCCCATGGTCAAAGAATCCAAAGCCTTCTCTCCGACACCACCTGCGTAGCCATTCGTTGACTTCCACGATTCGACGGTCCCTACCCAGGCCTTTTCCTTCCACGGGGAGGATGGACGAGAACACCACTTGCGCCTCCAACTCCTTTATCCTTCTTCCCAGAGCCACGTAGTCCGCAGTGATCCGCTCAAGGTCATTCTTGGCAGTATCATTGCCTCATGCAGTTTGTGTTCTTATGTTAGCAGGTGTCCAGGTTGAGTCTCTTGGGCACCATGCAAATGGGAAAGTGGCTCTTCAGCTCTCCCTTCCCATCTGTCTTCTGTCAGAGACTGGCTTCTCCTCTTCAGCTCTCCTCCCTTTTTGGTCTCCCAGACACCAGTCTGTCCAGAGAGGGAGAAGCCATCTCTCTATTCCCCGGTCTCCTTCTCTTGCTGAATCCTGCATGGAAAGTGCAGGAAATTGAAAGGGTGGTTCTCCTTTCTCCGGACATGATTCTCCACTATCTTGTACTTTGTTATATTTGTTTAACCCCTTGGAATGTGAGTGCATATGGTGCATGTCAAATGCTACCAACTCAAAATGGCGGGTGTAAATGGACTACACAAGGTGCAAGCAATGAAAGATCAAGCCTTCTGTCTCCTATTCCTCTTCTAACAAGTGCTGGGAATGACCCCAGAATGGCTTTTCACCTTCCCCTTGCTCAGGATTTGGGGAAGAATGAATCTCAGAGCAGCTCCTACACAACTGATTGGTGAATTTGCTCAGTGCTTCCAGTGTTGAATCAGGGCATTCTGGGAAAAGATCTTTGGACCAGCCGCTGCCTTGCAGAAAAGTACCTCAGAGCCATAGTTTCAGGATTACTACTTTATACAGCAATGCGTTTAAAAGCTTTGAACACCCAGAATAGTTTTAATAAACCAGCCATTATAAATAATGGGTTGACCAGTATATCATGCAGTCAGAAAATGTGAGAAAGTATTTATAATCTATATAATCATTTCTAAACTATCTTTAACATTGAATTATGCAGCATCTACATGACTAAACATTAGGCAGTACAAAACACGGTAACGCAATAAAATTGTGGGACGTCTAATGCATTATTAGACTAAAAATACACCTTGTCAAGGGCCAGCGCACTTTTGCTCATAATAATCAAGACACACTTTTGGCCCAATCCTGCACAGATGCAGATGAGGGGAGGGGGGGAGGGGAAATTCACCTCAGTGCTGAGGGCCAGCACAATGCCTGTGAATCTCTTAAAATCTGCTTAAACCCTCAAAATGAGGAATAAGGCACACCCGAGCACTTGCACTAGCCCCTTTGCACAGGGCCACCTGCACCCTGTGAGCGAGCCATTCTTTGCCGTTCCCCATTTGATGAGGTGAAGAAAGTTGAGGGTAGCTGGTGTTGCCAGCTGGCGAGCTCCCAAGAGCATGGTGCCTAGCTGATATCATAAGGCACTGAGAAGCTGCCTGCAAGAGGCTCCTTTTGGTTAAAAATCACTGGAAGCATTTTTTGTGACTGTAGCTGGACCTTAATTATTGGGCCAGATTGCAGCTGTGGGATTGGCCCTTAAAAATGGGAGGTGTGTAAGACGAACCAGAGCTGGCTGGAAAAGTTCTAATGAAACTCCGCTCCTTGAAGTCTTTAAACCACAATTTGAGGACTTCAATAGCTCAGACATAGGTGAGAGGTTTTTCGCAGGAGTGGTGGGTGTAATTCTGTGGCCTGCGTTGTGCAGGAGGTCAGACTAGATGATCATAATGGTCCCTTCTGACCTAAATATCTATGAATCTATGAATGGAATTTGCCCATTTGGCAAAATCAGAAACTTTTGCAGAGCAGTTCCAATGTTGTGAATTTCTAGTAGAACCCAGCCAGTAAATGGCCAACTCCCATGCTTAGCTCCTTGACAGCCTGAGCTTCCCCGATCTGCAGACTGCCCTAGAGGGAGGCAGTGGGGATGGGAAGGGAGACCCCAGAGTTTCCCTGGTCCCTGGCTCTGAATTAGCCAGGTAGGTGGATTGTCCCAGAGCTGGGACTCCATTCCCTTTCATAGAACATTTCGGAATTTTTGGTTTTCACTCCTAATCTCAATGAAGCCAAATTTCAAAATATTGGAATCCTCTGCAAAATGGAATCACCTTTGTCCACACAGTTCTAAGAGGCAACACCCCAGAAATAACACCAGCAGACACTGTTCCTCAGATGCATCCCTCTGAGGGCACGTCTACACTGCAAAGAAAAACCTGCAGTTCTGAGTCTCAAAGCCCATGTAACCGGACTCGGACTCGGGCTTGAGGGACTTGGGCTGCGGGGCTAAAAATAGCAGTGTAGACATTCTGGTAGCAAGTATAAGGCTTGCAAATCTGTGTAGCCATTACAGGAGCCATCAAGGCTTCTTATTCCTGCACCTCCACTTCACTGTGCACCTGCCTTTGGACCTCAGTAATTAATAATAATGACTGAAAGTGTAACTATTACCAAATAATGAGAGACTTTAAGCTTTAAGACCAGCTTCTGAAAATGCATCCTTGAAAGTCAATCTGATTTCATCTTTGAACACATTTGAGTTTCCTCATTGTTACTCCTAGACCCGTAATGAGCTGTTCACCAGAATCCTGAACTCAACTAAGTGAGCCCCTTTAGCGTTTCAGTTCCTCACCACTGGGTGAGGGTGAAGGAATTTGTTGAGGGCTGGAACGAAGGAACAATCATCGAAATAGGGCAGGGGTGCTGGGCGGGGAGCTAGCTTTCTGATTGGTTATATGAGATGCATTCACTGGAGACAGCAGGAATGGGAGCTGTGTATTGCTTCTGGGAGTAGGGAGAAAAAAGGACGAGCAGGATCTGTAGTTTTAAATCATTTTGTTAACTGGGGATCTGAAGCTGTAAGAGGTAGGGAATGGTCAAGTAAAACAGCATTTTGTGTTTAAATTAGTGTATTAATCAGGGATCAGCATGGAATAATGCAGCTGGGACTTGGAAGGCCAAAGGGAGAACAAGCTTTTTTTGGATCATCAATTTATAACATGCCTGTTTCAGAGTTCCTTTGGTTGAGACGACCAGTAAGGAGGGCATTTTTAAGACACAGCAAGTCAAAGCTGCTCTTAGGTTTAAGATGAACTTTTTGGTGCTTTAAGAACTGTTAAAATAAAGTGGACATCTTGCTCCTGGGGGGAAATTTTTTGAGGGAGGTGGGTATTTTTTTCATTACATCCTCTTCCTCTCAGTACTGATGTACCATTATATGATCTGTTACATTTGTCTCTTCATTTTGGAAATCTCCATCTTCTTTGGTGGCAAAAGCTGTCACGTTCTCCCATCCAGAGGGATAGGCATGGCAAATGAACTATCAATCCCCAAACCAGATAAAAATGGGGGTGACTCAGTAAGAAGAAATTTAGTAGAAATGATAACATTTTGCAAAAATGAAAAAATTAAATTTACTATACATGATAACAGTAAAACAAAAACAACCCACATCTCTTTTATTGCTCTTGCAATTGAATAAGGAAGAGCTGACATTTTCACAATAGTATACAATGTAATTCTTTGGACAGCAGTTTGTTTTCCTTTTAAATGCAATTTGTTTTATATGTCTAATAAATATATCAATATTTCTGTCAAAGCCTTTGCATGGCCATTAGAACAATACCAATGTTTATTTTTATGTCTTTTCAAAACTGTTATACTCCACCATTCAGAGTTACCTTGTTTCTTTAAGGAAACTCTTAAACTTACTGCCTAACAGTATCTGGCAGATTCTATTTTGCAATAATAAAATAAAATAAACAATAATAATAATAATAACATAAATAATAAATAATAATAAAACATGGAAAAATATATACAAAGTGTCTCAAACATCTTTTATGGTTGAGAATATACAAGACAGGATTTTTTTCCATTCAAGAAAACATATCTTAGTAATGTCCCTGTTTAAGACATCAAAGTTCAGTGTGTTAAATATAGGATTTCCCAATCCCAGTCTCAGCAGAACATACAAGGATGATGCATACAGCAAAAAATGCAGTTACCTTCACTTTAGTGTACTTTTTCATCTGTGGATTCAGTTGTCTTCTTGACTGTTTTTGCTATTTGATATGACTGGCATGCTGATGAAACCTATTTTTGGGTTACAGTGCATGAAACTTTTGGCTGCAGACATGGAGCTTTTCTGTCTGATGCCACAATCTCAGCTAAAATAACAAAGAGATTCAGTAATATACTGGGTCAGTAATACCAAGGATCTCAGGGTAAAATTCACCCTTGGTCTGTAGAGGGCCAGCAAGGCCTATGTAACAATTCATAGTTTCAAAGATTGTAAGGCCAGAAGTGACCAGTTTGATCACACAGCCTGACCGCCTGCATAACACAGCCTTTAGAATTTCACCCAGTCGTTCCAGCATCAAGGCCAATACTGTGTGATGGGGCTTACGTGGGGTTTAGGCCTTGTTTTGGCACTCTGCGCAGGTGAGACACTCCTTCGCCCCCCTGAACTCAAACCCAAGGTCTATGGGTAAATCCAGTCATTGAGAAGGCTAAGCTTTCAATTTTTCTTCACTGGCAGGGAAACGCCACTCTTCAGATGTGCTACTTCCACACAAAAAATGTTGTGTTCCTTTTCATCAAAGTAAATCACAAATCCAAGATGGCAAAATGTTTTGACTAAGGTTATGGAAGAATTTATTTCTGTAAAACAAATTAATCCCAAATCAAGATCAAGCTTTTTTCCTCATTTTTTTCTCCCCTTCCCAACCCCCACATTGGGACTTTCTCATGCAATTTTGAAGCTCAGTGTCCAAGCTGCAAGCTCACTATTGATGGTGAACTTTACATAAGAAGATAAGATTTCCCATACTGGTTAATATCAATGCTCCATCTAGCCCACTATCCTGTCTTCTAACAGTGGCCCAGTGTGAGATTCTTCAGAGGGAATGAACAGAACTGTGAAATTTATTAAGTGATCCATCCCCTGTCATCCAGTCACAGCTTCTGACAGTCAGATGTATAAGGACACCCAGAGGTGGGGTTGTCTCCCTGACCATCTTGGCTAATAGCCATTAATAGGCCTATCCTCCATGAACTTATCTAATTCTTTTTTTTTCCACCCAGTTGTACTTTTGGCCTTCACAACATCCCCGGCAATGAGTTCCACAGACTGACTGTGTGTTGTGTGAAGAAGTACTTCCTTATATTTGTTTTAAACCAGCTGCCTATTAATTTCATTGAGTGACCCCTGTCTTTTGTGTTATGTGAATGGGCAAATAACACTTCCCTTATTCTCTTTCTCCACAGCATTTTATAGACCTTTCTCATATTCCTATGTAGTCATCACTTTTCTAAGACGAACAGTCCCAGTCGTTTTAAGCTCTCCTCATTCACAAGCTGTCCCATCCCGCTAATCATTTATGTTGCCCTTCTCTGTACCTTGTCCAATTCTAATATATCTTTTTAAAGATGAGGTGACCAAAACGGCACAGAGTATTCAAGATGTGGGCATATCATGGATTTGGACAGTGGCACTATGATATTTTCTGTCTTATTATCTATCCCTTTTCCAATGGTTCCTAACATTCTCTCAGCTTTCTTGGCTGCCGCTGCACATTGAACCGATGTTTTCAAAGAACCCTACACAATGACTCCAAGATCTCTTTTTTGAGTGGCAACAGTTAATTTAGACTCCATGTCTCTTTAGACTCTTCATTTATAGTAAGGCCCTCATGTTAAGGAGTATCCAGGATGAGAGCTGGCCATGCATTAGAATGGCATGTTCTGCTCTGCTGCCATGGAATAATGATGGGATTGTGGAGCAGTAGGGTCTAGCTTGGCAGAAGACTCAGAAGCATGGTGTGCTCAGAGTGATACAACAGATTTTAAATAATGTTGTGTAATCTCCTTTCGCCACACAAAGAGATGATCCTTCAGAAATGGTACAATTAAGAAAGGGGGAACATCTGGAATGGCGAGATTCCTTTCTGAGTAAACACAATCCTTAGGACAATGGCCCATTGACCAAGTCTCGTCTTATAGAAAATGTTTACAGTGGTATTGCATGACTCCCAGAAAGAAAGGAAACTACGAAGGGCAGAGAATGATGATTTAAGGGACTAGTTAATCAAGCAAAAATATATGTCTAGGCTTTTCATTCTACCATTTGTTTTTCCTTTGCAGTGTTTTAATGGCATTTAGTTCCCATAAATGAGTTCTGCAGAAGTTTAATTTTCAAATGGCAGAAACTGAACACACAAGTCAGAATTACTGCAAATAAGGGCCAGCTCCAGTGTGCAAGATACATTATAACATGTGAAAAGGGAGTGTTTGTTTTTAAAAGGTTTAAAATATTGTTTCTTTATTTTCCCCTCTAACTCTTGAGAACTTTGGCATTTGACTAATTTACCGTGCACTTAAGGCTGGTAGCAATATTGGAAAAGAAATATGATAATCACATGCTGCCACAAAGCATTCTATACCTCTCTCTGTTTTCCAGCTCTAGTTTCACATGTGTTGGTTCAATGGAATATTCAATAGACATTTATAGGAAATAAATTGAGAGATGAATGTAAACCATATGGCATCTGGAGGTTTATTTGTAAAGCCCCTGCATCAAAGCTCTCTCCAGATCACACCATATTAGCTATGTTTTTCCAGTCCAGCAGAATCAGGAAGGTAACCACAGACTTCCTTGATGGAAAACACATGAAAAACAGAGCAAATCTTAATATGTAGCTAGAACAACTGTTCAAGTAGCATCATTTTAAAAAAATTTATTACTAATATGTAAGGAGTATTGTTTGGCAATGGATTCTAAACCAAAACCAAAAGTAAGTTAATTTGCTCAGCTTCCTCACCCCCTCAATTTGTACAACACATAGACTATTAAGATGTACCAAACAATATATACCAGGGTAATTAGTGTTTATATTTTTAAGGTATTTAGGGCAATTGGAACCTTTCTTGAAGCCGAAATGCTGCATTGGATTTATATTGAGAAACTTTTTCCACAGAAAACATTTTATAGGCACTCACACTTGTATAAGTAATAAAAGCTATTGATTCGACAGAATGAAAAATTTATTCTCAACCTTATTTATTTTTGAAGAAAAAAATTTCAACCTCGAATGCTCTCTGTTTTCTCAAGTTTGACACCAGCCAGCATTACATTTGAAATTAAATTAAATTGTATTCTCATACAATATGTTATATAAATCATTATGAAGTGCCAAGAGCATGCACATATATTTTTAAAAAGTTTTCACTTACTTTCCAAAATAGTTTTCATTTTTCAATGTCAACCTTCTTCAGCCAGTCAGTTCAGCTGTAATGATTTTTGTGTTAAACTTCCTTGTCATTTGACTTTTTTTAAAAAAAATCACTCGTTTAATATTAAACCTTACACCTACTGGGCAGGTAAAGTACATGTAAGGTGCAATGCAAAGTACGCTTTAGCGCCCCCACTCCTGCTAACATCTATGCAAATGCTGACCTTGCTGCACTTCTCACAGTTCATGAAGCTTAGCACATGCCTAAGTCTCTGTAGCATGGTGGCCTTACATCAGTGATGGGCAACATGCGGCCCGTGGCCCTCAGATTGCCCACCACTGCCTTACATTGTTCAATACAAGGTCCAGTTCAGGAAAACAACCCTGTTCAGGACAGCACTTAAGCATAAACTTACCTTTGAAGTCAAAGGGACTTTAAGAACATGCTAAAAGTTAAACACTGAATCGAGGCCTCAGGGCCTGATTCAAAATGCTCTGGTGTCAATATAAGTCTTTCCATTGACTTCAGTTGGCTTTGGATGACACTAACACCCAAGCTCAGGACAGCCTATTATTAGAATAATACATTACTTATAAAACCATTCCAGTCTTTTAAATCTCCTCCTTTGAATACACACATTTACACAATGACTACTTTAAAAATATGATGTTACAAAAGCACACCTTCGAGATAGTTCTTATCTCTTTATTCATAGCATTTAGTGAGAGATTTCAGCCAGATATCTCAAAATCACTATACAAATGTGGTTAAAAATTATTATCCACATTTTACAACTGCGATAAATGAGGTATAGAGAGGCAATGGGCCTACTCCAATGCCCAGTTAGTCAGACTTTGATGGGCATTGGATCAGATGCTAAGAAACTTGCCCAATGTTACACAGTGTGTAACATGAACTAGAACTGACATCTCCAATGCTGTTTCAATAGGGTCATTCTTCCTCTTTGTCCATTTAGTTGTCTTGGTATGGAGAAGTGATTATATTCTAACATCTTAGTTCATGCTAGAAATGAGGTCAAGCACCCAGATTTAGAGCCACATCCAAATTTCAAATGCACCAAAGTTTTGGGAAGAAGACTGTAGCGTTTTTGTTTGATCCATTCCAAAGACAGATTTTAGGGAGTTGGGGTTAATAGGCAGAGGGATTGGAGACTGATGGATGACTTAAATAGGGCCTTATGATATAATGTGGTTAGGCAGAGTCTACTCACTTCTTTGATGGAAACCTATTAACTGGAGAATTTGTAACTGGAAAATTGACGATCAAAACTGTTGTACTAATTGGGTGTTTTAAATTTGGTACTAAGCTCAGAATTCCAGATAGGCACCAGTGAAATCAGAAATAAAAAAATAATTTGTAAAATCCAAATTTAGAGGTTTGAATGTCAAATACCTTAACAGACCAGGAGTGCTTAGATCTCAGGTTTTAGTCTGAGCACTTTTCTATTTAAAACTCTCTTCTTCTCATCAATTTCTTTCATTCATCAATATACAGGTTAGCCTTTAAAGATATGGAAGTCAATGAATGCCACTCACAAACCTTAGAAAATAAGTATGCAAGCAACATCAGTTTAAAAATATGCAGCTAACTGCTGGAAGCTATTAAAACCCAAATAAACAAAAGAGATTATACTTCAAAGAAATGTCAACAGTTTTTCCTCTCTTAGAACAGAGCAGTTTTCTTTACTTCTACCCATAGCCACATCTGGAAAGTGCTTACTGCTTTACACATATCTAACAGTAAAATGCATTTATTGATTTTTTAAAAAAAATTCCAGACAGATTTAAGCAATTTCCAAAACAAAGGTAAACTCCTGTCCCAGCTAAAAAAATATTCTGGTAATAACAATAGAGAATTCATGAAATCATAAGATCATGATACTTATTTAGGCAAGCAAAAGCAGTCACTTGCCAAATAACATATCACCTTTGAGAATCTTTTTAGGTAGCAAGAAATTGCCATTTAAATTACATCCTTCTAAGGAAATGAAAATAAATGTTGATTTCTTATGCCCTATTTCAAACAAGAACAGCCAATTCTCAGTAAAAAAAAAAAAAAAAAAAAAGGTTTGTAAGGCTGACATGAAGCTTGGATATTTTCTCCAAATGATCAGCAACAGACTTCAAAAGAAAACCAGCAGATTTCTACATAAAGATTTCACAATAATTAAACACATAATTAAATAATTATGTCTACAGATTTTAGAGATTCCATACAAAATATTTAAATTATAGAGGTAGCTGGAGCTTCTATTGCTTTGAAATACTACCTGATTTTCATTATAGCTAAAGGGAGTCAGTTTAGGTGGTCCAAATACTGAATTTATAATTTGTTTAAGATTCCACATTTGTAGCAGCCAAAGCCTGCAAAGGCTGTTAATTTGATTTTGGTTTACAATTAACTAGGCAGTAGCAACTTGGCCCGTGCAGAAGACTGCCAAGAAAAATGCTATCTTTGGTAAATTCCCAAGATTCAAAATGTGGACAACAGATTTTTTCCCCCTGTTACAAACTATTTTTAACTAACAACAATGGTTTTGATATAGTAGCAGCATTTAATAGAAAATATAATGACAAGGTACAAAATTTGAAAACCAGTCTATGATGATATAAAGAGCAGAATATGTTTAATATTAGACAAAAATACAATTTAAGCATTAAGCCTACAGTAAGCGCTCTGTAGTCAAATGAAAAGAAAATAAACTAACGGGACTGCTGCAGAATGGGAAAGCAGGTCCAGTTTGTTTATTTATAAATGGGTAGCAAGCAGATTCTTTCACACTAACTAAACCAGACAGTAATTATAAACACAGATTGGTTAAATTCTCTGCACCCTATCAAAGGAAATGAGTTCCTCTCTTTTCCAAACATTGTCATTTGTTTATTGAGCCTCTTTTGGGCTTGATTTCATTAAAAACGATGTAAAAATCCACATCTGCAGCCCCCCCCCCCCAAAAAAAAACAAACAAAAAAACAATGTCAAGCTTGTTAAGCCAATCCAGAGTCCTCATTACACAAAAATTTGCAAGCAACATAACCAAAAGTAGCCACTGGAATACAGAGCAAAGAATTTGGATTATTTTTGTTCCATTACTTATATTACTGTGCAATAGAACAGGAAGCAAACAGTAACCGCCTCAGTAGTTCTGGATAATTAGTTACCTAAATTCTCTGAGGTGAACACAATGTACTTAGATGGGGGAACATTACTGCTTGTATTCTGAAATAACGGAATAATCTTAGTTAAAATGAAAATTATAAATATAGGCATAAAAAGTCACGTTTAAAATCATTAGACTTTATCAGCAGAGTACAACTGAGTTCCTCATTAAAGTAACAGTTTTATTAAAAAATGGGATGATACTGCTTATATTAGCTAGTGTCAGATATCAGATTTCAACAAACTTTAACACAGTCAACGCTATTAAAATATAATTATTAGAGTTGTTATGCTTGGATGGTTTGACCTAAAGTGAATTTTATGTATTTGTTGGAAGACAGCAATAATAAATCCTGGAGCTTGTAAGAACTGACTTAGAGTTTGCAGGGCTAAAGTTAAAGGAGTTTTGCCACCAACTTCAGCAGAAACTAGATTAGTGAAATTCAGCCCTGTGCAGAGGGCCCAGGCAAGGCCTAAGCAGCACTGAAACCCTGTTTTAAGGGATTAAATATGATTTAGGTGGTGTGGGTGTGCTGCACAGGGGTAAATAAGCCATTAACATGACTTATGGTCTTCAGGTGAGAGTGGATTGGTGGATAAGAGATATTGGGGGTATAACCTATTATAACAGAGTATAACATAATAGGATCCTTTCTAAGTGTGAGAAGTACTCACTGAGATCAGTTGGGGATACAGTCCAGGCATATATCAATTTGTGAATAAGCTAATGAGAAAGGGAAGAAGATCCAAAAGGGAAGAGGAACCAAAAGACAAGGGTGAATCAGCTAAAATGTTGCAGGGAAAGCAGAAGAACGTGAAAGTCCATAAAGGCTCTTTTGTGAAAAGATCAAGAGGCAATGGGAGGTATGTCAGGAGCAGCAGGAACAAGAGCATTTCTATCTCTCTAGCATTTATAGCTATATACCCCTATTTCATCATGCTTTAATACCTTTTGGGTGTGTATAATAGCCCATGTGCACAGCAGGGCAAAAAAGGCAAGCAGTGGGCCTGAAGGAACCAGGAAGAGTGGGACTGCACATGGTAAACTTGCAAGTTTACTTCAATTTTTCAGAAAGCCTTTGACAAGGTCTCTCACCAAAGGCTCTTAAGCAAAGTAAGCTATCATGGGATAAGAGGGAAGGTTCTCTTATGGATCAGTAACTGGTTAAAAGATAGGAAATAAAGGGCAGAAATAAATGGTCAGTTTTCAGAATGGAGAGAGAGATAAAAAGTGGTGTCCTGCATGGGTCTGTACTGGGACCCAGTACTATTCCACATATTCATAAATGATCTGGAAAAACGGGTAAACAGTGAGGTGGCAAAATTTGCAGATGAGACAAAACTACTCAAGATAGTTAAGTCCAAAGACTGTGAAGAGTTACAAAGGGATCTCACAAAACTGGGTGACTGGGCAACAAAATGACAGATGAAATTCAGTGTTGATAAATGCAAAGTAATGCACATTGGAAAACATAATTCCAACTATACATATAAAATGATGGGGTCCTAATTAGCTGTTACCACTCAAGAAAGAGATCTTGGACTCATTGTGGTGGATAGTTCTCTGAAAACATCCACTCAATGTGCAGCAGTAGTCAAAATAAGCTAACAGTATGTTGGGAATCATTAAGAAAGAGAGAAATAATAAGACAAAAAATATCATATTGCCTCTGTTTAAATCCATGGTACGCCTACATCTTCAATATTGCGTACAGATGTGGTCGCCCCATCTCAAAAAAGATATATTGGAATTGGAAAAGGTTCAGAAAAGAGCAACAAAAATTATTAGGAGCATGGAATGGCTTCCGCATGAGGAGAGATTAATAAAATTGGGACTTTTCAGCTTGGAAAACAAACAACAAAGGGGGGATATGATAGAGGCCTATAAAATCATGACTGGTGTAGAGTAAGTAAATAAGGAAGTGTTATTTACTCCTTTTCATACCATAAGAACTAGGAGTCACCAACTGAAATTAATAGGCAGCAGGTTTAAAACAAACAAAAGGAAGTATTTTTTCACACAATGCACAGTCAACCTGTGGAACTCTTTGCCAGAGGAGGTTGTGAAGGCCAAGACTATAACAGGGTTCAAAAAAGAACTAGATAAGTTCATGGAGGATAGGTCCATCAATGGCTACTAGCCAGGATGGACAGGGATGGTGTTCCTAGCCTCTGTTTGTCAGAAGCTAGGAACGGGTGACAGGAGATGGATCACTTGATGATTACCTGGTCTGTTCACTCCTTTTGGAGCACCTAGCATTGGCCACTGTTGGAAGACAGGATACTGGGCTGTCTCAGTATGGTCGTGCTTATGTTCTTAAGTTACACCACTGCAGGGAGGAAGCATTGCCTAGTGATCACACCATGATCTGCATATCAAGAATTCTGAGGTCTCTTCCTCATCCTCCCACATGCACTTTGGAGTAACTGGAATAAAGGGGCCATAGATATCAAAGTATTAATATTATTATACACTTCTTTATGGAAAATAAATGGAGCCAGATCATGCCGTCCTGCAATAAAACCCCATTGCTGAACCTGGAAGAGCCGTGGAGAACCACTGATATACTCCTGCTATGTGTCGTCCACTGGGCCTCTTCCTCTTGGCTCCAGTGGAAATACACTATCAAGAATGACGCCAGCTGAAGCTGCCCCAGGCATGCCTTTTAAAGGAGTATATCCACTTGCAGGGGGCTTTGTGGGACCAGGTAATGGAGCGGTATTATCTTTTCTGGGTAGGCTCAATGGGGCTGATGAGGGGACAATGCACATCCCTACAGCAGTGTTCCAACCCTGATTAATATGATAAACTCATATGTTACCACAGTACATTGTGGTGTTTATTCTCTGACCCATGGCATGAATGAATAATTTGCGCCACCCTCTTGTCTGTAAACACTAGGTGGGAGATATCTATCAATGGTGATGGCTAATTCCAAAAGGACCAGCCATCTGGATACAGGAACAACACTTTCAACCCCCTCCCCTCCCACCCCCACCCCCTGCCAAAAAAACAACTTGGCCCCAGAAATGCTAATCCTCCCTGTGTGTCTTTGTCCCATGACTAGAACTGCCTCTCTCTTCCTGTAAGGCAGGTAACTTCCTTCTCCTAAAAGTCCTTCCTGAAAATCACATTTCTACTGGTTTGTTTTCAATCCAATCCAGGCTTTTATATGGCTCCATCACCCTAGTAGCCGAACACCTTCCACCACTTACCAATTGCCACTCCTGCCCTCTGCCATCACTTTATGAAATTAAACAAACCACCTTTAATTTCTCAATATTATTTCAAATTTAAAACAATCAAGCAAGAATCATTGGAACCATCATGAAGCAGAACAAACCTAAACAGCTCACATTGTGTTCTTTTGTGTCACATCCCTCCTTCCCACCCCATATTTATGATTATCTTGGAGTCTGATCCTGGACAAAACTTTCCCACTGAAGTCATCGTTGCGAATTGAAGGGTACTCAACATCTCACAGGATTGGGCCATGGATACTTGTGGCTTTGTAGAAATACCAAGTCATAGTAGATCCTCAGCTGGTGCAAAATCAGCCTTGCTCCATTAATTTCAAAGGAGGTATGCTGATTTACACCAGATGAGGGAAGACCTGGCCCACAGTGTCCAGATTGATGTAAATCCTACATGCAAAGAAATAACTCAGTACATCCAGCTCTGCATTGAGGGTGAACATAAAAGGGATGGGTAGAAGAAAATCCATCCCTTTTTATTTTTAAACGCTCAAATGTTTACCAGCTGACCTTCCTCTTTACTGCAGATCTGGGAATCAAGGTGCATACAATAAAGTTCAAACCAATCAACTGCTTTCAGCTGTTCTTGTGCAATGAATTTTTAAGCATTTGGTCATTAAGACCAATCTATATGCAGGTCAGTTTTTTGAACAGGATGGGAACAGTTTGGGAGCAGATGCCAGGGCACTGATTCATGAAAAAGGGCTAGTTAAGAAACTCAGAGTACATTTATATTGGCCCACCTATCAGGTGCATGCTACTCGGCCTACCGCACTCCTTAGAGTGCTGTAATGATCAAGAACAGTTATTAATTTCTGCTACAGTTTCTTCATTAATTGAACAGTGGTGTAAAGCCATTGGAAAGTAATAACCAGAAGCATTAATAGAATTTGTCAAACCAGTTGAAATAAACAATTTATTCAGCAATTTTAGCCTTTTCCCCCTCCTATTTGCAGCTTGTCTGGAAACAGAGCACAATTTTTCGGAATGTATTTGTTCTGCAAAACTGTTTGCCAAATTGTTGGTGTGAACATACTTCAGCCGGTCTGTTCTCGAATTGTTCTCTGCAAACACCCAATATTCTGAATATGCATATAATATGTGACCGGTCACTTACATCACATGGTACTGCTTTTGCTCTCTTATTGGTTGAGCACACTTTTATCAACGACTCAGTGCCAGTATTCTACAGTCTGAATTTGCTCCCAGAACCATGCAGTTGGGCACTTAAGTCACACGGCATTATTTCTGTTTCATGATCGGTTTCCCCTCACCTGTATGAACAGAAAAGGTGCCTGTGGTTTTGATTCTCTCAGGGAGATGTGGGAGAACTTTAGGGGCAGAGATGTAGCAAGAGATAATCAGGTCTAACAAGGAAAACACACACACACACACACACGTTTGAACAGATCCTCCTTTAACCAGGGAAAGGTGAAGAGCAGAAGACACGCATACACACATGTTTGAACAGATCCTCCTTTTACCAGGGAAAGGTGAAGAGCAGAAGACACACACACACACGTTTGAACAGATCCTCCTTTTACCAGGGAAAGGTGAAGAGCAGAAGACACACACACACACGTTTGAACAGATCCTCCTTTAACCAGGGAAAAGTGAAGAGCAGAAGACACACACACACACGTTTGAACAGATCCTCCTTTTACCAGGGAAAGGTGAAGAGCAGAAGACTCGGTGAAGTTCGTTAGAGATTCTCAATGCATAACGAACTTACCTGTGAAGTGCTTAACTGTTATGTGATGAATGCTATTGAAAACCTTAAAATCAGCAGAACATTATAAACCTTTTCTTTTCCTTCTTTCCACAATATGGAGTGTGATACTCTGATAGCATAAAAATATCCAGCGACTTCCTAGCTTTTGAGAGAGAGAGAGTAAGACATAACTCCTTGAAATATGGTTTTATTGATTGTTTTCATTTTATACTATAGTCCATATTCTCTTGTCACAGTAAGTTAAAGGTGTTTCTGATTTGTGAAGGAGATAATCACAGAACCTTCTCATCTTGTTTGATCAGTTGTCTCAGTAGAAGCCCTCTGATCGAGGAACTGCTGTGTTAAGTGTCCATCCCATATATGATAACATTTCATAATTTGCCAAGTATATTGGTTGAATGTACAGGTCTCCATTTTCTTCCAGCACGCCTACTTGGGATTGCACACAAAGATGCTTAGCTATGTGTGAGCACACCTGTGTGCATGAATCTGAGTCCTGTTAAACATTCATATGAATAAAAGTTGCTGGCATCAGTGTCTACCGAAATGCGAATATAGATTGTAGCAGAGTAAAGGGATTGACATATCTGAAATGAAATGCAATTTAGAATTCACAAAAGCTTCACAAATAATTCCCATCATTTGCCCAGTTCTAAGCATAAGCATATTCTTCATGCAAGGTTTATGGTTGACTAATCATGCAAATAGATCTCTGAAGAAACTTTGCATTGTGTTCTGTTTGTAGGTAATGCATTACTTTGTTAGTGTTCAAGCTATCCATTCAGGATCTCCTGGATTGGAGTCTTCTATCCTTGAACTTCAGTGAGAAAATTAGCAAGACTTTTAAGTCATTTCCCTTTGCTGAATTCTGCCTATGTAGATGTAGGTATTTATATGGTACCTAGTCACCATGATATTCTGTTGACCATGCCTATGAGCGCTCATTGCGCAGTGTTAGCCTTTAGTTCAAAACAGAGTTTAGATGGTATTATGTGGGATCATGAATTGACTGAAAAATGGATTTAAAACAGTGGGAGGCAACAACAGAGAATGGAAATCAGGAAGCCTGTGTTCTAGTCCTAATTCTGTCTCTGACTCAGCATGTGCCCTTCAGAAATCAACCTCTCTGTGCCTCAGTTTCTCCATCTGTAAAGCTGGGATAATAATAATGAATATTCACCTTTGTAAAGAGGCCAGAGAGTGTCAGCTGAAAGCTGCTGCAAGTGTAAAGTATGTATTATTATATTAAACAACAGATGGCCCAAAGCAGAGACCTACTTAAAATAATTGTGCAGTGTTATAAGGAACATCTTGCTGTGGCGTATGCACCTTGTGATGTGCATCCCCTCAGACAATGCGCGATGACTCGGCTGAAAGAGTTTATGTTTGCGATTGGAACACACACATAAATAAATCTACATTTATGTGATTCCAACAAACAGGAGGCATGGACAGGAATGTCTAGCTGATGGAAAAATGAAACACCACAAACAAACCACAGCTTGATGATAAAAAAGCCTGAGATTTATATGGCACAGCTGGTTATGTGTAGAGCTTTTGTAAGCCTACAGCATCTGGTCGCTTGTTTTAAATATCTGGATAGGTAGAATCCTGAACCTTGCACAATACATGTTCCAAAATACCCTTGCACTTATACGAAAGAAGTGGAATCCCTCCTTGCTCCCAGGAACAGATGCACAGGTGAGAAGTGCCAACAGATCTAATCCAACATCCAGTGAATGTGATGAGAGTATTTCCAGCGGTTCAATCAGCATTGGATCAGGCCCAGGCTGTAATCTGTATGCATGCAAGAAGATGTGTGCATGCAGGGACTGTCCAATAAAAAAGCAAACTACTAACTAATAACATTTTTAGCAATAAATACCACTTGTGCATGTTTCTAGCTTTATCTACAATCTCTTCCCTGTTATGATCATGAGGACAGCATCAAATTAACTGAAAAAGAGAAAAGAATGAACTATGTGTCTGAACTTTGGACCAGCTGCAAGGAACTCCTGAATTCTTGATCTGGACACGTATTTATATGAGGACAGACACTGGGATGGATTTTAAGCAGCAGGCCACAACTTTATTAAAATTTAACGTTGGAGAGAGTGGCAGTATCTGCTTCATCTCCCCATACCAGGCATGGTTGTGTCAAGCACAGGGTATAAAGGACATCTATCATATAGCCCATAAGCTAGGATAGACTCTCCCCTGCCTGCCTCAAGGATTCAGCTTGCTCTGCTGAAGCCTCTCACCCTCCCCACTGCAAAGGGGACAGAAGGTACCAAAGAGGGACTCCAGTTTGCAAGGGCTTCAGGTCTCCCTTATGCCCATGGATCTGGAGTCCACCAGCAAAATCCCAAGTCTCTTTATTTTCTGTTTGTTGGACCGTTTATTCCCACTGGCCACTGGAAACACCAGCTAATAGCTTGGTTGCAAACCACCCACCTCCACTGCCCGGTATCTCATACCTACTTAATCTAAAACCTACCCAGTCCAGTCCTTTATGTTCTGATGACAGCTTGTGGATCCAACCAAGTTTCCCACCTGTTAAATTAGTGGGTAGCATTATTGTGCTGCTAAAACTGGCTTTGGGTATCTAATCTGATCTCCTGCATAACACAAGACATAAAACTTCACCCAATGATTCCTGCATCTAATATGTGTGATGGAGAATTTACCACATCATTTCCAGAGCTTCAGTGAGTTCAGTGGAGCTATACTGACTTACCCCAGCTGAGCACCTGATCCATTGTCTTTTAGGGAAACTAAGAAGCCAGCTGAAAACTTCACAGAAATCATTTTTAGAACCAAAATGAAGGGTACTTCATCTACCAAGGGAGCTAAATTGCAAAGCTTGTTAAAAAGAAAGGAGAAACTAAATTACCTTCATGCATTACTTGTAGGGTAATTTAGAGTAGCAGCCGTGTTAGTCTGTATCCTCAAAAAGAAAAGGAGGACTTGTGGCACCTTAGAGACTAACAAATTTATTTGAGCATGAGCTTTCGAAAGCTTATGATCAAATAAATTTGTTAGTCTCTAAGGTGCCACAAGTCCTCCTTTTCTTTTTGTAGGATAATTGACTCACCTGTTTCCAGCAGATGACTTTTTTATGCAAATGCTCAAAAAATACAGCATTTCACAATGAGTTCTGGGAAGTGCAGATTCAAAGTCTGAGTCACAGACAGGAGTGTGAGTGTATAATTTTATTGAATCTAAGAACAGCACAGTCGAGGTTAGTGGAGATTGTAAGAGCAAGAGGATAAGAAAATAGCTAAAGTAAATGCTAGTATTGTATTTGAAGGGAATCTACAAAAAGTCAAGAAGATAAGTGACGAAAAGAATAAATGATGTAATACACTAAGCATCCAGGTTGCTCCAAAATAAGGAACAATCACTTCCAATAGAAGGCATGTAACTTTTTAAAAATAAATGTGTCCTAGCTGTTATTATCTGATAGGGAAAGTCTGATTGGGAAAGTCTTTCAGAACCTAAACATCTAGATTGTTTTAAAATCTGTCACGCCATCACTGAGAAAATACAAAAATAAGATATTGTGTTTCCTTTAAGTCTCACAAAAAACCCCTAAAGGTTTGTGCTCCCTCTGTTGGCTTCTGAACAGAGTTAATTCACAAGAATTGTATCTAATTTTGTGTTGCCATCAATGGAAGAACAAAAATGTCTGCATAACAGGATGCAATTTACACTGAAGTTTCTGTTGTTCAAACAAGAAAATGGACGTGTTAATTTCAGCTCCATCCCAATTGCAATGAAAATGAATAAAAGTTAATAAACGATCTGACAAACTGGAGAAAAAGAAATGTATTTCCACACTTCCGAAGGGAATATTCCAAGCAATGGAGAATAAAAAATAACAAACACTATACAAAATTACCTTACAGTAATAGTGCTATTGTTCTCAAGTGCACTGAAATCCATATCCCAAAATGTCTTCATTGCTCATCTTTTTTTGCAATGGCATCATCAGGCTTCACATTCAAGCTGGAGGGAAAATTAAGATGATGTGAGAAGAGCCAATGGCAAAAATAAGTCATCTGTAGTGTTATTGAAGCTGTGTTTGTCCCAGGATATTAAGAAGACAAGGTGGGTGAGATAATATCTTTTACTGGACCAATTTCTGTTGGTGAAAGACAAGTTTTTGAGCTATACAGACCTGAGCTCTGTGTAAGTTCAAAAGCTTGTCTCTTTCATCAAGAGATGCCAGTCCAATAAAAGATATTACCTTACCCAAATTGCCTCAAGAATAAGGTAGGTGGTCTTGAGTCTGGTCTTCACTACGGGGAGATCGACGTTGCCCAGCAGGGATTGATTTAGCGGGTCTAGTGAAGACCTGTTAAATCGATGGCAGAGTGCTCTCCGGTTGACCCCGATACTCCACCTCTCCGAGAAGAGTAAGGGAAGTTGACCGGAGACCGTCTCCTGTCGACGCAGCTCAGTGAAGACACTGGAGTAAGTCAACCTAAGCTACGTTGACTCCAGCTACGTGAATAACTTAGGTTGACTTAACCTGGTAATGAAGACAAGCCCTGAGACAGTGTAAAACCTGAGTAGCCAGAAAAAGCATGCTGCAAGGATGGTCTTGTGATTAAGGCATTGCACTGGAACTCAGCTGCACCTGGTTCAGTTCCTGACTCTGCTACATACTGTGTGATTTTGGGCATGTCAGTTAACCTCTGAGTACCTCATTCCCTGCTTTTAAAACAGGTATAATAATTCTGCCTTGACTATTTATACTGAAATCTGTTTGAGACATGGGCTGCCTTGTACTCAGTCTTTGTTTAGCACTCAGCACAATGGGATCCTGATCTTGATTGGATCCTCTAGATTCTACTGTAATAAGAATAAATAAATATGAATATGCCATTGCATACATTGGTCTGGTTGGGTCAGCTTAGGGACAGAGATCGAGGCCTTACTTACAAGATCAGTCCCTTTGGCTTCAATGGGACTATTGTTTCAGTAAGTGCAGAACAGACTGAGCAATGGCTCCACACTCTGGCCCTTAGTGGTAGGAGACAGTATTGGTTATATTTAATCACATCTCCAAGTGCCCCACAAATTTTGCAGATACCTTAAGGCCTGCTGGGAAATACTGATTTCCCTGTCTATCTAGGTAGCTATATGAGTGCTCAAAGTACCTCTGTTTATATCCTCACAATGCCCCTATGAGATAGGGAAGTGCTATCTTCATTTTATACATGAAGAACAGAGGACCAGAGTAGATTAAGTGACTTATCCAAGGTCATACAAGAAGTCTGTGGCAGAACATCCTCCCTATCATTGCAGACACTGGAATTTGAGGGCATTCAACACATCCCAAGAGGTGCTCAGCACCACACAGGATCAGGTCCTAAGAGTATTCCACAACATGGTGACTGTGGGCAAAGAATCTCAAATGCAAAATTAAAGTTCCTGCATTTGCATTGTTTTCAGAGGTTTGCAAACCATTGCTGTCTCAATGGTTGACCATACATTTGCATCAGTGAAAATGGTGATTTTGCAGCTTACTTCTGCCACACCACCATCCAAAATACCAACTATTTGAATAAACTTTTGAGGAAGACCAAACTGCATTTATTATAGCATGCAACTGCGGAAGCATTAGCTTGGTAGATGACTTACCTGCAGACTTGATGTATCTGACAATAGTGCCAATATGGCATATTTTCTAAACACTGGCAACACGCACGCACACATATCTAGTTAAATCTAGTTAACCTTGCTTGTCCCTGGCCTCCAGCCTGACAGCTGTGACATTTCAATTACACTGGGGCGGCATGTAGAATCTGTGGATACTTTAGCCACTTTGTCAAAGCTAGAAAAATCCCGAGTAAACTGGAGAGGAAAACAGTGTGCTGAAGCATCACCTGAAGCAGGAAGTTATTAGGTGCTTGAGTGACTTCTGGAACTGAAAACGGTGTATGAATATGTACACAAGACAAAACAGATGTTGTCCTGACCTCTGCATACTGGAATCTTAAAGCTGCTTTGTTTACTTTCTTCTGTCCATAATGCATCTTTAAGCCAGGTGCTGCCACTTATCAGGTATCTACATCTCTTGTTTAAACAAACGCTAACTGAACTTGACAGCAAAGGGGACCCCTGCAGCAAAAATGGCAGAAGACAGCTTTAAAGCTACCTTCAGTTCTTACTCCTGAAATAACTGAAGTGTTGTGTGAATATGTAAGGGAGCAAGGTTAGTGAGTTGAACTCTTGACCCCATCTCAGTGGAATTTTATACACATTCTGCTTAGCTCTCTGCCTGTATATAAAGTTCAATTGCACAGGCAGGGATGACGACTAATCTTCAGGACATGTCAGGGTGCTGCTATGTACTCTGTAGCCTTTTTTATATTGTCCTCCTGGGACCTCTTGAAACTGTGGATTTCCTCTATCCACTTTCTCCCGCCTGCAAGGACCTGCTGTCATCACAACCACAATCTCTCTGGCAGTGAGGCGGGTACCTCCAGAGCCAGTCCATCCCTTGTATCCATCAGAGGGAGTTGCCAGAGAGTGACATCTGGTAAGCTGTGACTTTGGCAACATGTCCCTCTTCAAATGAGAATTTGAAGAAAAATGCCAGTGCAGACAAGGCCATAATGGTGTAATGCATGGTAGTCTATGGTGAAGTCGCTCTGTAGCTTTATACTGTGCCTACCACCATAAAAATCTCAGCATCTTCACCATGGGATCTTTGTTTCTCCATTCTGAGATCTATTGGGAAATCATTCAGTGTCTTGTGATATGTGAAATTAAACTGTGTCACCTTTTTGTTGACGGCAGAACTGTAACTGTTCCTCCAAGAGGTGAAGACAACAGATGCTGAAAGGATGATCTGTAGAAAGCTTTTGAGCCTGACCCTTCTTCTCTTTCTCCTCCCATGTCTCGACACACACCTCTGAGATAAAGGGTCTTCAGATCTGTGCAAGTTCCTGAAAAAGATCAAGATGCAAGAGAAGCCTAGGAAACAACACCGACACTAGCGAGAAAGTTAATGAAAAACACTGATCGTGTGAAAGTTTTGTTATCAGCAGAGAGTAGGACAACACTATCAAAACAGAACCAATCTATAGTTATCATAACAGTGACTACACCTACATGATGAAAAATGCCTTGGCTCCAGTGCTATTTTGTAGCCTTTTGGTAGGCCCCAATGAGGATCACTTAAGAGACCTCGGTACAGCTGTTTCATTCTTCACACATTTCTCAGGAAATCAACAACTTTCTTATCAAAGTGTAGTTTGAACTGGAATTTATTTTCTGATTGATTAATTAGTCTCAGTGTTCCTTGGATGGTGTTATACATTAACTGCTCAAGACCGTAACTCCAGCTAGTCAGGACCCAAAATTCCTGTTCTGTGGAAAATTTTGAAATTTCAATTTTTTCCCTTCCAAATCAGAACAAAGTTCTGAAATTTTATTTTAGGAAATCATTTAACTTCAACTTCATTTAAACATTTTGCTTCAATAAAGTTGAAATGTTTAATTTTGATAATGTCAAAACATTTTGATTTTTGTATTATGGATAATAAAGTTAGTTTTGAGTAGAGCTGATCAAAAAGTTTTCTCACAAAAACTAATTTTGGGAAGAAATTTCCCATGCTTGGTCTTAGTCCAATAGTGCACCACACATTTGAAGTTGCCGCTACAGATCTGTTTTGCACATTCAGTGAATTGGGCCCGTAGCTGACTGTAGATGGAAAATTCAAAATAATTCTTTTAAAATTTGCCCATATCCAAGTTATAAGAGGAGAACCCGGTTCTGGTTGCTGAAAGAAAAATGCAGAACACAACAGTGATGTTCTACAGATATTTTACCCCAAGGGGGCTCAAGTAAATCCTAAAACGATCATCTGAAGAAAAAAGGCTACCAACTTTAGTTTTCTTCCTCAACAGCATTCCCCAGCCACAACATCAGCCCCTCTCCACCCCATGTCTCTCCTTCACCTTGTGGAAGGGGAAGGAGATCTGGTCAAAAATACTACATATCACATTGCACTTTTTTCCCTAAGGTCTCTCCTGTCATTCCTTCATATCATGATGAAAGAAGTTCTACCACCACCAGCCTTTGCTGCTTTTTTTTCAAGTATGGAATTTTTTTTTAAAAGATTTGAAGTATATCACTTGATCTCAAATATTATTTGTGAACAAAGTCATTTTCCTAAAAATTATTAACTGACTCCTAGAGTTGGTCAAATTTTTCTCAATTTCAATTTTTCAAGAAACATTTTCATCAAAAATTCAGAATTACCCACCTTTTACAACAAGCCGTTCCCTACCTAGTAATGCCTCTGATTCTGCAAACACTTACACACCTAAGTAGTCCCATTGAACTTAATGAATAGTTAATTTGTTTGCTTGCAAATTAGTCAGTAATGCTTGTAGCTCATCACCAACTGAGAAAAATGAAATGCGAGATGGGTTATGCTAAGGCATGAGTGAAAGCTGCATGAGTGAAACTACATCCATGTAGTCACATGAGCACAAAACCCTAATGTAGATGTGCTGTGCTAATACAAAACTGCACTAAACTGGTGCAGACCCCTAATGCCACTAGATTAAGTTGCACGGGAATAAACCCTGGTTTGTGTTGGTGCAGGGCACCTACATTAGGGGTCTGCAATGAGGTGTAGCTTCGCTGATGTAGCTAGACACTGGTGCAAATTTTCTTAACGTAGACTGGGCCTAAAAGTGAGACTGAGACATGAAGGATCTGGGAAAATACTGTATATTAACTCTAGTGGGAGAACCGGTACTTTTATAAAATGCCAGTTTAACTATTTCTCCTGATAAGTATAGAAGTATACAAGACAATAATAGGAAACTGGTGTGCATACCAGTGCTCTCAGCTAATACTGAGCTACGAAACTATACACTTTGAGCAAAATATTTTTGAAAAAAGGTTATGTTGACCATCTCAAAAAATCCCCATTCTGCACAGAACCAGGAAATATGCATTTAATGACCATAACATATACCCTAGCTAGTCACTACTTTGAACCTCACAATGCCAGGCAGACGGAGGATGGAGATGTATGCCAAGGTAGGGATGCCTGTTCAGTTGAAACCTGCAGCTGAGTATTATACGGAGAATAGGAATGTGTTATGGGGAATTTATTAAACTATTTGAACATCACAGGTTTGAAATTTCCAGATGAAATTGAGCCTCATATGGTTCCATTTGCCGTACTTTCCATTTATGACTGGTTGAGAAGGAAGAGAGTTTAAGAGACAGTTTTCTCACCACAACCCCCAGGCCACCTGACCAAATTGTGGGAGATGGTCTGAGTGGCACGTAAGAAGAAGATGAGAATAAGCAGGTAAGCAGCAGGGGCATATGGAGTGAGTGATCTAGTTGCAGTGGAATCAAGAATATAGTGTAGTTGACAAAGCGGGGACAAGAGGATACAGAGAAGGGACTGAAGGAAAATGTCTATATGGAGAAGAGGAAAGGGCATGCACCAGACAGAAAGGACCTTGATCAGAGAGAAGCACCTCAAAAGAGAGGTAGATGTAGAGCAGGCAGAGTAAATGTCTGGTGGGGAGTACGGGGGGCTAGGGAGGTATAGATTTCAAGCACAGCAGTCTGACTCTCACATGCAGAAAGATTAGTAGTCAGCAGAAGAGCTGCACTAGCTAGAGAAACAGAGAGTGTGTGCCTACCATTTATTCCACAGGCAGGAGAGCTCTTGTTCCAGTTGCAAGATGTGGGAACTCTAAGTGGTCTGAATAATTTCAGATTCTCCGAACGTATGGTTACCTGCCCAGCAGCAGACAGCACAGTTATCTTCTTGCCTGTGCACCACCTCCTTCCTTAGGAGATTGCGGTGTTTGGAATAACAACATGCTTGATCAAACATCAAGAGGGAAAAAAACCCCAAACCAACAAACCCTCACTGAAATGAATGTAACCACATATTTCAATGAAAGCAGGGCAGAGTGTTACTAGCTTCTATGAAGGTTCTAGCCGAGTTACACAGCACCTAAAATCATCACTGTTTCACTGCCAGTGTATTAGATTAGACACCATTAGAGCCTCTTGTTAACATGGATTTTTTAACTCTAGCTGATTAGCTAATTAAAGTTTCTGGTCTGGCTTTTCCAGTCACAGTTGTGTTGGTGTTTGTGCGTGTATGCGTGCGTACGTGCATCCCAGGAGCCATGACAAGGAGAATGCCACCAGGGGCTCTGAGGGCAGCACATTCAGAAATGGCTTTATGCTCTGGCAAAACCTTCACAGCCCATTTGCATGTGGTATACATCTGGGTATGCTACCCAGCTTCTGTCACCCTATGGATACAAACTGCACGTGCAGCTTCCAAATTCTGTATCCTGCAAATAATCTGTTGTACAAGGTAATGGAGGTGATAGCTGCTGGAGACCTCATTCATCTATCTCCACTGTGGTTTCCTGACCTTAGACAACGGGGCCAGTGGGGTAGATCTGCCCAAATGTCACATTACGATATTTTAAGCAATAGTGTAAAGACTACCAAAACGTTGCAGAAAAGTGACACTTTCTGTGGGTACAATTCCCCAGGCAAAATTGTTTATGAAATAATTTCCACCAGTTTCAAAAGTCAAATACAAATTTAATTTTGGATCAGACTGAAAATGTAAAAAGAAAAAGTTTGGTGAATCACAGAGCTGAAAACCATTAACTTTGGGTAGAAAAAATGTTTTATTTTGACAAAATCAAATGTTTCTTTTCAATTTCAACAGTTTCTACAAGTTTTTTGATTAAAAAAATTAAACGAAATGTTGAAACAAAAAGTAATTTCAAACCAAAAAAATAAAAATGTTTAATTTAAAAAATGTCAAAATGAAATTTTTTTTTTACTGAAATGAACAATTCAGTGAAACAAACATGAATTTGTGAAACTTAGCTGAACCTGCATTGGTCTCCAAAAAAGTTTTGGCCAAAATAGTTTTACACAGCTCTAAGGCCTGTCTGTCTTTGGAAGAGGACAACAATGACTTCGAGTACAGAGTTTCTTGGAGCAGCAAGTTTCTTTCAAATGTAGCTAGGCTTCTGTTGAATATGGGGGCATGTGCACACAGAACTTTGCCAGATCTACAAGGATCCAGTACCTCACTAGTCTGTGAATCTTAAACAACATCTATTACTTCACAGCTGTTCAGCGTGTCTCTGAATGAACCCAAGAGAAAGTAGGATTTCACTGTTAGCAGGAAACAGCAAACAAAGAACTGGCTTGTCATCCCACTCAGAATATAATCAACTGATTAGAAAACCTTGGCCATATTATTTCATATTGTGGCTAACTAACTGTCCTTTGGAATACCTATTGGAAGGAATAAAATTGGACATTCTTTGGGACCCAGTTTGCTAAGCCAGCACTTACTTTGGCTTGCTACCAAGCAAATAAAATCAGTGCTTATAAAGTAAGAGATGAGGCAATTTTCTGATCTATAAGGTTATTCTAAGATATTCTGACAGCCTCTAATTTAGCTTTGGGTATAAATGGAAAATTTGTGCTTGAAATCCCTGTCTCAATTAGGAATTTTAGTTTTCAATTCTAAAATATCTTTATAGCTAAGAGAAATAATAGCACCCCTGAGAAAAGTTTTGGCTGTCTCCCAGAACAATATAGGGTTATGGTACATGACAGGGTTAGGTGAGGTAAAAGTTTCCCACTGCTCTTCCAAAAATAGAGAAAATTGTTGTTCTTTAAATAGAAATGGGCTAATTTACCAATTAAAAGAGCTTGGAACAAAGAAGATGAAGTGGTATGAAATGAAGATATTTCCAAATCTAGCAAAGGAGACCATTCTGCAGAAGGTTGGGGAGATAATTAAGAAAGCAATCTAAGTGGGAGTAAGATTTATGGATTTGAGGATAAAATATGAGTTGCTTTGCACTAGGATGTGGAACCTGTCAACTATCTAAGAGTGATAATTCTAGACCATAAATGTATATTGGACTTTATTCTCTTGCCAACAGAGTTTCCTTCTGCTTCAAGGCTGGCAAACCCACTGGAATCTCACCAAGGACAATGAAAGTTTTAAAATTGGGTTACTGAAGTAAAGACTGTGTATTGTGGATAAATAAAGAATACATTTTGGGGGTATGTATAGCTAGTCCTGGCAGTTCACAAGTTACTCAACCAAGAAAACATGACATACTAGAAGACCTAGTTTAACAATTTTTCTACAACTTTTAACCAAGAGTTTTAAAAATGTATTGGAACTGATATTGATCTCACCCAGGGGTGCCTATGAAGTTAGTATGCCTACAGAGAGAAGGATCGAAAAATAAAATATCATCCCAATTTTTAAAACACTCTAAACATTTTTCTAAAATATGTGTCATAGCAAAAACATATTTAGGTAGATATTTTATGAGTAAGCAACAAAGTCATCCCAAAGAAATGTCAGTAAAAACTTAATACCACAACACACCTTCATGTGTGACATATGTAACATGATTGTTCATAAGAACAAAAGATTAATGTATAGGGAACAACAAATGTTTTATGAGCATAGGTTTAAATTTCTGCATTACTCACAAATGGCAAAGCCTTAAGTAAATTATGTGGCTTATGCCAATTAAACCGTCATATGACCACACCAACATGTAGCCTCTCTCTCTTGCACGCTCTCATTTATGAACACATACTCACCCTTTAATTCAACGTATTATTAGTTCAATATATGCTTCTGCTATTCAAACAAGACAGAAAACATCTGCACAGACACATTCCTTCGTGGGTCTTTTGTCTGGTTTGACTACATGATTCAATCTAGAAAGCAACATGCAGTTCTTAGACTAAAGAAAGACCAGGGACTGCAGGTTCAAGCCCATAGGGATAAATTCTGCTCCAACACCCATCCTGAGTAGCTGAGTTGGGTCTGGGGCACATGCATGTGTGAGGTGTCCAATGGCTAACGTAGCCTCTGTGAAACATTACAGAGTCCTCTTCATGGTAGGAGAAAGACTGGAGGAGGATCTGTATAGTAGCATATACTCTGCCCCCTTCCCTCCTCCTGGCCCCGTTAGCCTGCCTATGCCCAACTCCCACCTGTAACTGCCTTGTAGGGACTTTCCATAGAGAAGGGCTCTGCACCATACAAGACATATGAAGATCCAGATTTCTGCCCTGCCCATGCATCTACACCATTTCAGCTGTCAGAGGACTTTTCGTGGCTGCAGAGCTGCCTTTCATTAAAATCACATGAGAAATAACACCTAGATGCAAGAACTGTGGCAGGAGAATTATGCGGTCCCATGAGAGATTGCAAGAGGAAAAATGCACAAGGTGATGCTGGAATTTTCAGTAAGGAGAATGGTTGGGACTAGTGGGAAACATAAATGAGGGCATTTATGAGCTCTCAAGATTTACAAATAGCCTTCTAGTAGAAGAACTAGGAAATGGCAACTCATATTGAATGTTTTGGAATTTGGAAAATTCTAGCCATGGGAAAGATATGTACATACATAAATAGGAAATAAATTATTAGCATATTATTAGTGGCCTTTTATTAAATATCCCGAAAAGATAAACTTTGTAGCTGCCAGATGCAGTAATATGATCTCATTCATTCCATCAGTATATCAAAGTGAGAGAATCAGGTGGGACGGAGAAGAAAGGCCAACTAAGCTACAGTGCACCACAGGAGGAAAGGCTCAAAGTATATGGGCCAAATCCTCCCTAGGTGTAAAGGGGCACAGTCTTATGGATTTCATTGGAAAGTACTCCTTTATACTAGTTAAGAATCGGACCTAGTGAATAGTGGTCTTAATTATAATATCATTTTTATTACTATTTGTCAAGAGATTTTGCATGTGAAATTAATATTTTTGTTCTAAGAATACTGGGCTCAATTCTGATCTCACTTATCCTAGTATAGCACAGGGATTCTGAGGGATAACACCATTGACATCAACAGTTACCCCCAATTTACACTATGTTAACTGAGATCTGATCAGATCCATAATATGTAACCTCAGTAATTAGGAAGAATGGTTTCTGCAATGTTCTTTTTAATTTTTAAGGAAAAATTGAGTAGTCAAAAAGAAAAACCGATATAACTGATTTTTATTACCATTATTATTAAATATTTATTGTAATAGTACGTAGAGTTCAACCCACTGTGCTAGGCATAGGACACATGTATAGAAAATGGCAGTTCCTGTCACAAAAAGTCAACTTACCGTGTGTTGTGGTGGATTCTCCATCACTGGAAATTTTCACATGAAGGCCATGTCTTTTAGATTCTACGCTCTTTGGGGTGGATAAGAGAAACATGCAGAGGATAGGGTGGGGGGCTGTGGCAGATGGGGTAGTAGAAAGTAATAGAATTTTTAACAGTCAAGAGCAATAATCATGACTTGTGATCTGTCTAGCCACATATGAGGGAATGGGCATCTCTTGTGCACTGAAACGTAACACAATACAGAGTGTCACTGAGTGAGGATACACACTTGGAGTTCAGAGGTGTGGAGGTCCAGCAGGAATTCTCCCAAACCTTTATCAATTTAAGCTAGTGAAGTTCTTGAGTAGCCTGAAGCTTGACGGATGGCCAGGACGCTACAATATGTTGGGAGAGTTGCCAGCAATATGTTAGAACTGCTGATAAATATTTTCCTATCACTAGTCTAAATACAGCAAACATTTTTATTTCACTGGGAGGCAGTATGCCTTAGGGATAGTGCACTGGACTAGGACTCGGGAGATCCAGGTTCCATTTCAAGTTCTGCTACTGAGCTACTGGATAACCTTGGACAAGTCACTTCACCTCTTTCTGCCTCAGTTTACTTCTCTGAGTGGTGATAATGGCTGGAAGTTGAAGCTAGACAAACTTAGACTAGAAAAAAGGTGCAAATTTGTAACTGTGGGGGTAATTAACCATTTGCTGTAACTTGAAGTCTTTAAATCATGATTTGAGGACTTCAGTAACTCAGCCAGAGTTTCGGGGTCTATTACAGGAGTGGGTGGGGGAGGTTCTGTAGCCTGCAATGTGCAGGAGGTCAGACTAGCATGATCATGTTTGGCCCTTAAAGTCTACGTCAAGATAAGGGCAATGAAAATGATGAGGGGTATGGAACAGCTTCAATTTGTGAGAGATTAAACAGATTGGGACTGTTCAGCTTAGAAAAGTGATGACTAATGGGGGATATGATAGAGCTTTATAATATCATTAACGATATGGTGAAAGTGAACAGGGAAGTGTTATTTATCCCTTCATATAACACAAGAACTAGGGGGTCACCCGATGAAATTAATAGGCAGCAGGTTTAAAACAAACAAAAGGTTCTTCACACAACGTAGAATCAACTTGTGGAACTCATTGCTAGGGGATGCTGTTAAGGGCAAAAGTATAACTGGTTTAAAAAAGAATTAGATAAGTTCATGGAGGATAGGTACATCAATGGCTATTAGCCAAGATGGTCAGGGATGAATCCCATGGTCCGGTTGTCCCTAAACCTCCAATTGCCAGGCTGGGACTGGATGACAGGAGATGGATCACTCAAAATTGTTCTGTTTCGTACATTCCCTCTGAAGCATCTGGCACGGACCACTGTTGGAAACACGATACTGGGCTAGATGGACCATAGGTCTGACCCAGTATGGCTGTTCCTATATTCTTATGCTTTAAAGAGCAAGCTTTGGTCCACTGTCAGGGTTAGCCAGTTTTATCAAAAAGAAAAATATTAATTTGTGGCTTTAGAAAGCTGCAATCATTTTGTCATGAGAAAGTGGGAGTTAATATAAAATGTTGCCTTTTTCTAAAATCTTGTTATAACTTTATGAATGAGTCCTGCACATTCTTTTGGAAACAGAACAGTACAGTCATAGACTTTTCAATATTTTTTCTTTAGGGATTACTAAGCACAGAAATTTCTCCCACCCGAGGAAATTTATCACTGCATGCTGTAAAGCACCTACAATATACACAATCAGTGAGAGCCACCTTTCTTGTTTTCTTTTTCTGCCTTTGACTAAGTAATTCTTTACGTTTAAAAATCAAATATAAACAGAGCTAAGACTAAAATAATACTTTCTTGGAACTTCACTTAAATTAGAGCTGTAAGAACTTGGGAATGTTTACATTTCATTCTTGAAGTCCTCATCTGTTTATATCTAAACTGCAATCTGAATTTAGACATAACTACACATCTCAGTAAAATAACAGAGTGTTCCCTAAAGCCAGAGTCCTGGAAATCCAGCATTTTTTCTTCATTAATATCTAATCCCTGTTAAATAAGCATTTAGCTACTTTTATCCTGATATGAAACTTAGAGGTTGCCTCTTTCACTCCACTGCCTGCTGCTTCTAAATAAAGCAGTGCCTGGTGGTGGAGGTGGTGTTTGTGAGTCATAAACACTCTGTCATTGTAACATGTCAGCTTTCTCCAAAAGAAACATTTGTATACATGAGATTATTTTATTATTAGTTTAAGAAGGTTCGTTTAAATCCCAGCAAAGCCTTGAGGAAGAATTATGCACTTAAGCATTTCTATCTCTGATGTGGAATGCCTTGCAGACATTTAACATGCGGAGACAAACAAGAGAATCCCCAGAGTCCTCATCTACTACGGGACTTATTTCATACTGCATCAATAATGTAAATTGAGATGTGAAGATAGCTCCCTGTTTTTGTAAGGTATGATTACGCTAGTGCAGACAACATCCACTCAGCTTTGCTGGAAATACTGAAGTCAGCTCCCTGGTAAAACACTAGGTAATTCTTTATTTTAATGTCAAAAATGTTTTTATAACGATGGCACTAGTGTGATCACACTCCTTTAGTATGATAAAATATTGACCTCTACATTTTCCAAGCATCATGTGGGGGTTTAGTCAAGTAACTCACTGATGTTAAAGAAAAGGAAAATGTAAAGGTTAATATCTTTTTACAATCCTGACTAACTAAAATAACCCCTGGTGCTAGTTATTTCTGTTATTATTGGGCTAAATTGTACAATCCTTAATCACTCTGATGAGCACTTATTCACATAAGTAATCTTCATACAAGTGACTTCAATAGGACTTCTTCTGTGAGTAACAGAAGGATTGCACAATCTAGCCCAATGTACTTTAGGGAGTAAGAAAACCACCAGAGAAATCACAATTTCTGAGTCTGACCCTTCCCTGCTCCAATAAGATGTCAAGTTAGCTCTCCAGTGCCTGTATTTACTATAATGTACAGTACATGAGATAAATATAAAAGACATCTATCCAAAACCTCCAACTACCTTTTCCTGCCAAGATGCATAAACGTTTCCTTTCACCCATCAAATTACTTTAATTACAGCTGCTGAGCTTCATAATTATTTTTAGCTGGGCTGCCTCTTCTGCTGTTACTGAATGTATGATATGTACTGTATTGCATTTACTCATATTCCATTTACACATATGATCCTGTGTTTTATTATACAAGGCAAGTCCTTTAGCTACGATTGTGAAGTGTTTTTCCATTATATACTACCCTCATATCCTTATGAAACATTCACATTTTGGGCAGTCATTTTCTATGTTTAGTCTCTGAGTAAAGGAAAAAAATTTGTTTTGGGAAGAGGAGGGATTTTTGAGTTATTTTTGAGTTTTAGGAGAGAAAAAGGCAAATGGTTTTTTTTACAGTGCAAAATCTAACAACTGGGGGTGGAGGTAGGGGAGGCTACAGTAAAACCAGCTGAAATCTGAAAATTGAAACTTGGCATGAACACTGTCCTCACTGAGAACCAGGAGCCTTATTCTTCAACCCAAATCCCATTGGTTTCATAACTACATATAATGCTGGGCAACAGAGAATTGGGATCCTAATCTTTTCATGTCCTGACTTCTTGTGATTTTTAACAATGCAACCTTAATTTTGCAATAATGCAGCAGTCTGCCGTTAATAAAGCATAAGGTAATTATCCAAAATGAAAAGCTGGCTGCAGATGACTAAAAACAATTGGAACTCAAATATACACCATTGAGAGGCACCTGTGTGTTTCTGAGTGCTTCTGAAACACATGCCATTTATAACACTACAATAGCGAGACTCTTCTGAAAGACACTGCTAAATGTGCAAGTCACTTACCCAGGAAGAATTTGTATTGCATTTGTGAAAGCAAAATTACAATAGCTGACAAAACATGAAAGTTTCATCATGGTGGATTAGAATGCTCACAAGGAATTCAAAGGAATTTATCATTATTCAACATTTCAGCTAGTGTTCTCTTAACATGTCTTCAGGGAGTAGATTTGTCTTTGCTCTCTGTAGGAAACCCATACTCATAAAAAGGTTAGATTGGAGGAACTTAGTAAATAATATAACAAACAGCTTCTATCTTGTTAGAATATAGAGCAAGAGAAGCAAATATGTGCTACTCTGAATCCTATACTATTGTGTCACCAAGAAAATATGCATGCTGCCTGATGTCTGATATAATTGTTTCCTTGCTAAAGAATCTTCATTGAGTGGGGGGAATGACAACTGACTTTAAGATACCTTGCCCCCTCCCTCCCTTGCTAACCTGAAAAGTGTTTGCAAAGTTCTCTTTCCCTTTTCATCTGCCATGATTTTGTGTTCTATTTCAGGTCATTGATAAAAATGCTAAATAGCTTAGGGCCAAGAACCCAAAGTGATTTTTAGATGGTCTAAAACTCAGCGTCCCCTCTCCTTCTCCCTGAGTTTCAGGTAGAGGAAGCTCTCCCTGTGACTTCCTTAATCAGGGCCTCCAAAGATCTTTTCAAGGATGCTAAGCAAAATGTGCGAAATTAAGAGGTGATATTTCTTATGAGTAAAAAAGATGTTTGACTGTATGGAAGAAAGATCACCAATTGTTTTGGAGCAAGGGCAAGAACAAAGTACAGCCTAGCATCCTTAGACACGTTTAGGGGAAAGAGGATCTACAGGTACCAAATAAGGAATCTTGGTTGCAGTGGATCAGTGTGAAAAATCCTAGTGGTGGCTATGGATTCTCTCTGTCCCAAATATACAGGAGTTGATTAATAAAGAATTAAAGAAGGATAAAATAATCAATGCCAATCAACATGGATTTATGGAAAAGAGAACTTTTCAAACTAATTTGTTTTTTTTATGAGATTACACATTTGGTTGATAAAGATAACAGTGCTGATGTAATATACTTAGGCTTTGTACCACACATTTTGATTAAGAAACTGGAACCATACAAAAGCAACATGGGACACAGTAAACAGATTAAAAAGTAGCTGTAAATGGAGAGTCATCATCAAATGGGTGTGTTTTTAGTGGGGTTCTGCAGGGATTGGTTCTTGGCCCTAAGCTATTTAGCATTTTTATCAATGACCTGAAATAGAACACAAAATCATTACTAATAAAGCATGTAGCTCACACAAAATTGAGGGAGTGGTCAAGAATGAAGAGTAGAGGTCAGTGACACAGAACAATCTGGATCACTTGGTAAACTGGGTGAAAGCAAGCAATATGCATTTCAGTATGCTTAATGTAAAGTCATACAGCTAGGAACAAAGAATGCAAGCCATTCTTACAGGATGGGGGATTGTATCTTGGGAAGCAGTGACTCTGAAAAACATGTGATGGGTCATGGTGGATAATCAGCTGAACATGAGCTCCCAGTGCAATGGTGTGGCCAAAAGAACTAATATGATCCTTGGATATACAAGCAGGAGAATACAGAGTAGGGGTGAAAAGGTTTTATTACCTCTGTTTTTGGCATCGGTGCAACCACTACTGGAATGCTGTATCCAGTTCTGGTGCCCACACTTCAAGAATGTTGAAAAACTAGAGAGACAGGCATCAGAGGAAGGCCACAAGAATGACTGAAGGATTGGAAAACGTGTTATAGTGAAATACTCAAAAGCTCAATCTATTTAACTTATCAAAGAGAAGGGTAAGGGATGACTTGATCACAGTCTTTAAGTACCTACATAGGGAACAGAAATGTGATAGTAGAGGGCTCCACAGTCTAACAGACAAAAGTATAACAAGTTCCAATGGTTGGAAGTTGAAACTAGACAAATTTAGACTAGAAATAAGGTGGAAATTTTTAAGTGAGAGCAATTAACCATTGGAACAACTTACCAAGGGCTGTGAAGGAATCTCCAATGTTAAACATTTCTAAATCAAGACAATGTATTATTTTCTAAAATATATGCTCTAGTTCAAAAGGAATCAATTCAGGCAAGTTCTCTGGCCTGTGTTATGCAGGAGGTCAGATTAGATGTTCACAATGGTCCCTTCTCGCTTTATAATCTATGAAGGGTCTTACCGACAGTTGTGAGAAGTTGCTCACTTGAGTAGTCCCATTAAAGACAATGGACTGCTCTGGTGAGCAGTTACTCACACATGTAGACCCATAATGAGAGTACTCACATCACTATTCACCAATGTCAGCAAGGAGTTCACAATCCAGCTCCAAGTCTCAGAACATAAGCATTACTCAAAAACATACATACATAAAACATACATACAACATACATACATAAAACTCTGATTGGCTTGAAGTAGCGCCAATGCTGAGCCAATTCAATATTTTATTAAACAAACAGAAACCAAAGGAGCTCTCTAATGGTACTTCCATGACATCACAAGTATTCTTTGTTCTTACAGTAAAATTCATTCTGGATAATTCCAAGCTAAGGACCATAGTTCCTATTATATAATGTTTTGTCTTATGTAAGCACAGTTTTCTTGCAACATGTCCACTGATAATTACTTTTATAAGGGAAGGTTCAGCAATATAGTTAGGCTTCTCCTAGAAAAGTGGAGACAGATGCACTATGGAAATGATATATTTAGCCTCCAGGAGCTACACCCTATTCCCTTATAAAAGCTATTGGCAAGCAACTCTACAGAATAGGTTTTGATTCAACTCTAAGGGATGAAAAAGAAATACTTGCCTGCTTCCAAAGTTTAAGCAAAGATGCTCACACTGCAGCTGCCGAGATGGGAGGCGGAAGAAAATGGGGGAATTGAACCAAGGGGGGAATAAGTAAAAAAAATATTTATACATTCTGTTGTTCAGCTCTAATTGCTTCAAAGATTATTTATTTTTCTTTTTTTTTTTTTTTGAAAATAGCTTGCAGCTTCTTAACATATTTTTCAAAGAAGGTGCTTCAAGGCATAATAAAAAGCAAGTAGGGATATGCTTTTTTGAATAGACTGAAATAATTAATGTGAGAATGCTTCCGCTTGAGCACTGTTATTTATTTATTTTTTATGAACTAAAATACATTTTTGCTTTTAACATTGAGCTAATGTGTCACACAGAAGTCATGGTTTCTTTAATCTTGAAGTAATGTTAATTTAGAATTGTATTTGGGAATCTGAATTTTAGAAAATCCATTCCATTGTTTGTAGCTGGCATCACAAGGCTGCCTACACACTTCACAACACCGCCCCAGCTGACTGTTCTGTTGTCCAACCTAGGCTTCAGACCTCATAACTTTCTAGGTTTGATCATGTATGGTTTTCCTCTACTTTAGTTTATAGTCATTGCATCAGTATTATGCCATCTCTGACCAATGAGTAATCTTCACAAACACCACTCCTTCTTGGATAGCACTGTTTGCCGTAATAGCAAATCCTGAAAAACCAGGACCATCTTTCCACACAACACATCAGAAAGGCATATTTTCGGTAAGCGGTGTGAAGAATTAGCCAGGTAATATTAATGGGAATTTTATCACTACATCCTTATCTATTGAAATGAAATTTAGCCCATTTATTACTCCTTGGTATTGCAACAGTGCTTAGCTGCCCCAGTCATAGGTCCCTAATATGCTAGCTGCTGTACAAACACAGAACAAAAGGACAGTCTCTGCCCCAAAGAGTTTACTATGGAAGTAAGGCCCTGGTCAGGCACATGGATTCATTTGGGCAGACCCTGGCACCCATGTGGTATCATACTAAAGTCAATTTGATTTACCAAAGGACATGGGTCTGCCTGTGTAGATGTGATTGCAGGCTCCTGGTTTTATCTTGGACATTCGCCTTCTGATACCCCACAACATAGCTGTCTTCCTGAAAGAGGGTTTTCATGGTCCAGGGAAGCTCTGAGAGATTCCATTAAGTTCAGGCGTGTTCTAAAGAGCAGTTTCTCTTGGCAGAGGCACCAGTGCTCATCCACTAGGCAAGCCTGACATTCCCTCGGCTCTACTCAGGGTTGTGTACACAAACAGAAACTATCCACTGCAACTACATGCTCACTCTTAATGTTCCTTTCTTCAGGCATCTTTCATTATTCAGCATATTTTCACTGCTGAACAACAAGCGATTATTAGTGTAACAAGACAGGTACGCTTGTTTGTAAATGACACTCCGCATGCAGACCCGAAAGCTGCTCTATTTAGCTGTAGCTCTCCAGTCTTTGATAATTTTGTCATGCAAATAATAGACCGAATGAACTAGAATTGATCACAGTGCACAAACAAACAGAGGCTCAGATCCTAGGCTGTGCTCTAATCACTTTGGTATAGCTGACAATGGAAAGAATACTCCAGCCTAGGGGAATACTTTAATTGAGTACACCCAGCACAGTGGTATCTACACCAATATCCATGCCTATGGCTGACATAAAGAGTTTGGCTGAGGCATCCCTATGCCCAGGTGATCCCTAACCCATGTCAGCCTCATTAGGTTGTTAGACTGCTCTAACATGCCATGGGAGTGGAATTTCAGAATGACTTATTTTGCGAAGGTAGACCATCCTACGGATGTAGCACAGACACCAGTGCAAAAGTGGTTGGTTCTCACTGGCCTCTGACATTATTAAATGAATATGAAAGAACTCACAGGATGTAGGTTTTTACGTCTGTGTATAAAGTGCTACGTCTTGTGATTTGATTTTGAAATTTCTTCATCTTTGGAGAAAATTACAGATAACTATTCATCTAAATGAATTCACTCTCCTACGGGTGTTCAACTAGGGATGACTGGGAAATGGTCTTCCCATCCCACAAATATTTTTGACGGTTTGAATTATTTTCCGTCTAGAATCAGGACAAAAAAATTGCAATCTAGAAAATATTTGGGAACAATAAATAATATTTTTTTGTTTGGGTCAATCAAGATATTTAATTTTGATAATTTTGTGAAGTTTTCCTTTTAGGCCTTTTCCAGCTTAAATTCTGAAACAAAAATGTCATTTTGAACCAGAAAACCAGAATTTTTAGTTTGGAAAATGTCAAAACAAAACGTTTAGACAATTTTGAAAAAAATTTCACAATTTTTTTTGAATTGAGAAATCTGTGATACCCTACCCTGTATTGCAAACAGTTTCAGTTTCAATAAATCAGCATTTTTCAATGAAATAATGATTTGTTGAAAGATTCCTGATCAGCTCTAACTTGAGCTTCTATGGCATCTGAGGGTCAAAAAGAACTTTATGTTTTCTGTTATTAACAGTCTCTTTTGGTGTGTGAAATGTTCATAATGAAATTTCTCAATGATATTTACAAAGAAATATTGAAAACATCCAGTTTGAAATTTGAAGTGTGACTGCTAACTAAAAAGAATGGTCCAATTAACGTTTTTTTAAATCAAAAAGCAACCCAGTCTTTCAAAATTTCAGTCTTTTGGACAAAGATTAATTTTCATGAGAAAACATGAATTTTCAGTATAACACTATCTATTTCACAAAACATCCATATAAAAAACTAAGTTTCTGAGTTGTGAAATGCCCCAGAATATTTTTTTTGTATTTTTCACATACCACTTCTCCCACCAGATATTCAGATCAGCAACTCATTCTACTTGAGCAGAAGAGCCAACATTTTAGACTTCTTTATTCCTAACTCTTATCTACAGAAGTCTACTTCAATTGGCAACTCTTACTACTATGTAGTAATTTCCCCAGCTAGCACTGTCCCACCATGCCTTGTATTGTAGAACAGTGCAATCATTAGCTTCTACTCAAAAGTGGCAGGATATGACAGGGATTCTACGATCAAGGATGATATTGGTGTCAATGAACTGTGACACTCCATCAAATCCTGCATCTTTAATGTCATGGAGAGTTACATCCTTTCATGGGTGATAAAGCATGGGCATTCTGACAAGCCCTAGTTTAACTGTCCTCATTGGCCTCGCTAGGCTCATGTCACTTATTGTTTTATAGCTTAAATTGTCCTCACATTGAAAATAAGGATTCAATTGAAGATTTTATTGTTAACCTCTAAGGGCTTTGGAGCGCTAAGTCTACTCTATCTGCAAGAGTTAAGTGAAGTTTATGCTCCATTTCTTAATCTACCTTCAGTTACAGATTTCTGTATGCATACCATATGGTTTCCTGATAGCCATTCTAAACTTTGTTCAGTGGGAGGAAAAATGTGGGTGCAGATATTTAGCTCCTCAAGTGATGTTCTTAAGGGTAGGCTCATTTTTCTGTTTTTTTGTTTGCAAATTGGTACCTATGGGCCAGATTGTTAAAGGTCCATAGGAGTCTAGTGGGATTTGCAAAACCATCTAGGTGCTTCACACACATTGATTGAAATCAGTGGCTGATAGGTGCCCAGATGATTTTGAAAATCCTTCTAGAAGCCTAAATACCTTTTAAAAAATCTAGCCCTATGTTTCATTTTAATACTTTTAGAGTCAGATTTTCAAAAGGGATCAGCACTAGACCAGGTATGAAAATGAAGTTTTTCTTTGGAAAATGTTGCAAAACATTTTAAGAAATGAAATTTACACTGGAAAAAGTTATCATTTAGATTTTTAAATCTGTCTATATGACATGTATTTATATTGTTACAGCTTACTATATCATTGTCTGCAGGTTGCCAGTGTAAGTACTTCAAATATGGACCAAAGTGCTGTGTACGTGAATATATCATTAAGTGATAATCAGATTAGTGTGGAATTATTGCTGTTAAGAACATTTCTATGTGTGCACCTAGTTTCTATGTGTGCGGCTGAGATTTCTTGAGGCCATTGTGCTCTGCACTTAAAGAGTAATAAGAAAAGGAGGACTTGTGGCACCTTAGAGACTAACAAATTTATCTGAGCATAAGCTTTCGTGAGCTACAGCTCACTTCATCGGACGCATTCAGTGCATGCAAAAATCACTCCTTTTCTGTAGCCATTGTCAAGTGGAGATCAGCAAGAGATAACCATTTCTGTACTAAATGCACATGTAAAGCCAGACTGGTAGGCTCAAGGACACTATGAAAGACATACCAGTCTTCCCCTGCCTCCATCCTCCCCATAGATCATATTATAAATTATACGTTAAAAAATTCCTGTCAATACAGATCAACTGGTGTAAACTGATTTACACCTGGTAAGGATTGGATCCACAATGCCAACAAAAACAGAAGAGATCAACAGATTATCATGATACACCTCTGCTTTTAATGATTATGCAGCCGCAAACCCTCCACATCATCACCACTGGAGTGACAATATCGTCAAACTGAAATGGAAAAACACACATATGAAATTTGGAAAGATCTCTATACGTTCCATTCTAAAGGCAAATAAGCTACTTAGGATCTTCTAATTTCACTGATGGTCTGATGAGACACTTTGCTGAAAGCCTTTTGGAAATCTCAGTCCATTCTCCTTCATCTTACTCTAGCAACAATATCTTTTAAAATGAAAGACTTCTAACAAAATAGAAAAGCATGACTTTCTTAACCTTAAACCGTTTTTACTATGCTTAATGAATCTGTGACTTCCAGATTTTCAGAGTTCCCCATATGTATATAATTTTGTTTTCAGATAGTTTGGAGTATTTTATCTACTACTGACCACCTGACGTTATAATTTCCACAGTGTTCTTAGGTACCTTATTTAACGATGGCGTTATGTTGGTCACTTTCCCAATTTTATAGCTCTTCCCTGAACTAATAACTCGCTCTATGTGGAAAAGATGAAACTGGAGATGAAAAGGACTGGCATGTCCTTTTTGATTATGGGTAGTGTTCAGTTATGATGGAATTAAGCTGACTCATTTGGATCATGCTGTAAGGATGGAGGTACTTCCAGTGCAAACTAAGAAACATTTTGTTACATATAAATTTCTCTTCCTTCATACAGCTTGGAGAATAGCAATGAACCCATTGTGGATTGACTCATTCTGAGAGAAGGTATTGCTATTGTTGGCAGCTAAACTGTTGGTACACCTTAATACCATGCTATAAGGAGTTTTAAATGCTCAAAGCCATGCAGCCGTATAAACTAAGAGTTCACAACATTTTTGACAGCCAAGATATCTTAAAAAAACCAGACCTGCAATATGCTACTGCATCTCGGCTCAAGAATGGAAATCATATAGATGCAGACAGATGGTTCAGATCCTCAGTTGGAGTAAAGAAGTCATTGGAGGATCACTGATTTACACCAGCTGAGGATCTGATCTCGAACGTTAAACCTTCTTAGTACTCTTTGCAGATAATTTCACTATCATCACCTCAATACAAAGTTTTGCTGATTGCATTTATCTACAGTCCTTGGAAAATGAGGTATCACACTTACCTGGTCTATTATTCTTAAAAATAAAAAATGGGGTTCACAAGTTTTAGCCCAGGGTCCTTCTGAGCCAGAGATCCTTCCCTGGGACATTCCTGAGGTGTTCCAGCAAGGTGATTAGGGGGACGCATCCTTGTGGCAAATCTAGGTTTTGGAAAGTAAATAGTTTCCTATTTGGATTATTTTTCAACTGAGATAGTCATTCTCTTGTATTGCCTCTTTGTTAGTTTACTTTCACTTCAAATCAATATCTGTGTCTTATTTTAACTGTTAAAAGATCAGTGTACCATTTAAAAAACCATACCTGATTTACTTATCTTCCCATTGTTCCCTCTAATTGTGTTAATTTTTACCCTGTTTGCTTTTCCTTGGTAGCAAATGAGAAGTGAAACCAGCAGTCTAATCAACTGTCAACAATTCCTCCAGTATTTAAAATTCATTCTATTTTTATTTTTCATGGGCATAACACCTTCTAATCTTCCAAGCAAAGCATTAAGAATTCATATAGACACTTGTAGAAAATCAAAAGTTTCCTAAGAATTTGAGCAGGTTAGTATAAAATGGCAACAGTTCAGAGAATCGGAGAAATCATTAAAGGAATGTAAACCTTAAAAAATTTTAAATTTTCTGAATTTTAGAACCAATTTGTGCTTGTCTTGTTCTATATAAACTTGTATTTGTATACTACAATCTCTCATGAAGATTACATTAGTTTCAGGACCTTTTGTTTACTTTGGAAGATTATGTGCATGTGTGATGCTATGTATGTGCTAAGTAAATAATGATTGTCTTACTATTATCAGTGGTATTAAAATAAACCGTACAAGTATTAATGGGGATCAGGACCGGATAGTAAGAGAGAATCCCTATTAGATGCTGAATAATTTACAATAGACAAGATGTACAAAATCTGGAAGAAAGGAAATATTATTATCCCTTTTTATATGTAGGAAATGGAGGCACAGAGAGCTTAAGGGCTCTATCTTCATAAGTGTTGGGTACCTACAACTCCAAACAAAGTCAACTGGAGCCACTTCTGGAAATCAGGTCCGAAATCACAAAATGTTCAAAATGTTGAAATTTCAGTTAAAAAAAATTGACAAAAAGTTGTCTGTTTTAAAACTACTTGTAATTTACAGGTTTCCAGGCTCAAAATTTAAGAGTAATAACAAGAGCCAGGAAAATCCATTCAGTTAAATACAAAATATTTTAAGCCTTGACTTTAAACTACATATGTGTTAGAGTTAATTTTCTGTGTGAGTTTATTTTAATTTCTGTACAGCCTCTGCACTTCTGGGATGCATCTGGGACTGGAAGCAAAAATACCATTAGAAAAGCTGTTCTTTCTCGGTATTTCCAATCTGGTTGTAACTAAGAGGTATCTGAAACCTTATGGAAGAGCCTGTCCACACAAGATTTCCATCTATTTCCTGACCACAGAGGGATAGAAGAGTTCAGAAGCTTGGGATAAACTGTTGGATGCTTCTCTAAATGGCACTGAACAGCTAAATATTTTTGAGATCCATCAGTTACTGCAAATGAAAGAGTTTGAGCTGCTGTACATCAGAGATTCCTGGCTACTGCAACTGTCCTTTGGTGGCCAATGAAGCCACATGACGCTTAAAGAAGCTTTGAGGCTGCTCTTAATTGCACCAGGGGCTACACTAGCTCCTGGCCAGCTTCAGCATTAGGGGAAAAGGTGATATTAACCCATCTCTCCACACCCAATATCCTAAGTCCTGTGCTGAGCACAGCTCGGCCAAATGCAGTAATTTGGGGCAAGGTCTATAAGTCTGGTGCCTAACCCTACCACTCAACCATACTGCCTTGTATTACTCCTTTTCCTCTTCTTTTGGCTCTATAGTGGGCCCTGATCCTGCTCTACAGGAGCTCTATAGGCTGCCAGCATTGAACAACTTGTGCATTGGGACCTTGTCTTCTCTCTGTCTGTAGTGCCTCTGAAACAACTTGAGCACTATACAAATGATAAATATATTATCATAATAACTAACAATAATAATACATTAGTCTTTTGCTCCGTAAGCAGTCTGACATTCCTCTAGCAGGTATCTAAGAAGTGTTCCTAGTTGTGCCTAGCTGTGACTTAAAAGCTGCATCCTTCTTGATAGGCACAAATGGACTGGAAATTTAGTAGCAGATTTATTGTTAGAACTGATTATTATTTCTTTAGGAAATGACTGTTGAGTCAAACAGCAAAGTGCAATATTCACAGCCACCAGTGCAAACTGAGGCTATTTTTAAACACTATAATAGTGAATACTGGCCCTGCTGCTCCTCTGATGCTGTTGTAAATACGGAGCAGCTTCCTGGAAGTCAATAAGCCACAGTGTAAGTGGCAGGAGAATCAGTCCCTTTCTGTGTACCATATAAGTACGTAAGGAGGTGTATTGGAAAGACTTCTAGTAACTAAAAGGTCAGAGGGACCGTGTGAGGGCAGACATGAGTTATTTACACAATATTTTGCAATGTTGTGATTCTAATTCTGTAAGCATAGATCTATGCTTAGAATAAATATAGTATAGATCTATTATATCTGTTTAGGAAACCATCCTAATTCACATCACCTTTGTCAGTTGTGAAAAGCAGAGTAGGAAGCTTTTGCTGTTCTGGCACTCAATGTTGTACCTAGTCTCTGGTCAAACAGGATTTCAGCTTCCAATAATCTTAACCCATTTAGGAGTTCAAATTGATCACTTAACATTTTTTTTTAAAAGTCCATTTTACATCTGACCCATTCACCTTCATATGATGACATGACATCTTAAAATCATAGTAAGTATTAGAAAAATTATGTTTTAAATATGGGCCTTTGTGTCTTTTACCACATTCTCTTCTGCAGTGGTTATTACCTAATAATTTTTGACATTGGTGATTAAACAAAGTTTTACATTTTACGATTCTATTTCAAATACACAGTTGCTAACATATATATCAAGGCAAAAAGTAAGCCTTCGTAAAGAATCTGTAATTATATTTATGCATTAAAGTGTCAGGTGGTAAAAATGAATGCTTTCAAACAATATTTTAATCTAATTGTTTTAAAATCAAACTATTAATCAAGATTTTATTGTCAATCCTAACTAATAGCTTTCATTTTAATAGCCCAAAGCACTGATGATGGTCTTTAATTTGAGAACACATTAGAATGAAAGTAATTTAAACAACTATTAATTGAACACCAGTCGTAGCTGCAGTGCTGAACACACCTGGTAAACAGAAAGCATCTCCTCCCCCTTGGCAGAACTTTTTCTATAACTTCCGCCACAGAGGACCCTTTAATAAATACAGCTCCATGTAATGCTCAGAATTTATGCGGGAAAATACATTTTGAAGCCTTTTCTAATGAGAACTCAGAGTAGAAGGCTTTTAAAGTTGCACCTTGAACAGAATAGAACACTTGTTTTTCAGTGCTGCTGTTCAGAGGTGCAACTTTATCGCCACACATGTTCTTAGGAAGTGAGAATTTGCCCAATCACAAATGTACCAAAAACCTAGTTTAGAGCCAAATTCTGCCGTAACAGGGGTGTTGCTCCCACTTAGTATATACCAGAGAGCAAAATTTGGCCCTTAATCTGGTGTGAAAGCAAAAGAGGCCTATTGAAATTTACATACATAAGTCTACTGATACACAAATCTAATATAAAAAGACACGGACATTTGTAACTTTACCTTCTTAAGTAGAATTCTACATTGTGTGACTCACTCTGTGGCCAAGAATAAATGCCAGAGAATTCTGTATACTGCTGGCAGGGATGGAGCCTGATTGGGCCATCCCAAGTAGAATGATTTATAAGAATGATAGTTGATTTCTGAGATTTTAAAACTGTATATAAACCCTCTCCAGCTCTGCCTATGTTACTTTTTGCACTCTGGATTTAGCCACTGAATGGATAAAACAAAATTATGAGTGGATTTGCACATAAGTAGATTTAGTCTGTATGGTTTGCCTGTAGAACAAAAAATTGAAATATGGAAATTTAATAGATACATATGTTTTAACGTAACACATTTAGCTGAATCACAGCAACAGACTTTGTGAGCTGTAACTGCAATTTTTAATTCTGCTCTGACAACTTTATGTAAACTAAGTGACTGGCAGTGGGCAATCATTAGTGGCTTAGGTACCATTTATGTAATTTTGTTTGAGTTTTCTACTAGAGGCTATCTGCTAAGTGAAAGTGAATTATTGCTTGTGTTTATTTCACTGTTGAGTAGCACTCTAGGTAAGCACAATCGCTGCTTAAAAAAGAAATTGTCTTCATATGATGCAAAATGAAAGGGGTGGCCTTGTCACAGGAATTGCTCTGACAGCTCTTAAACAATGGTTTATTGCATATCTTCTCACTCCTAGAGATGTGTCTGATTCTGAGTGCTTGGTTGTAAACAATCCTTTAGTTAGTGTATATTGGGTGACATGAAGTCCAGTTTAAAGTAAAGATGTAAATCAGTTGATTTGGTATATAGAACTGCTTCCAGTTTGTATTATGAATACTTTTCAGAATATTTGGAAAAATGAATTAAGGACCATTTGTAGCAGTCCCTATTTATATACTTGTACATCCAGTCATTTCAGATTCATCTTCAACTTGTTCACGAAATCCTCACATAAATGTCTGTGATAACTAGAATTCTCACATAGTACTAGATCCAATGTGTAAATGAAGTCAGTTGAAAAACTGACATCGGTTGAAGTGGCCTTCAGATGCATAAATATGATAATTTCAGTATCCACATCCCTTCAATTCCAATTTAAATTGTGGGTGTAAATTAATGCAAAAACCTAAAGCGGAACTCAACCAAAACTGCCAGGTTTCTCTTGGTTTCACATGATTTCTACCTAAAACTATATATCAGTCCAAGTTTGTTCAAAACTTGGCCTGGGTTTACTTGAAACTCAGCCCAGTGTTGCCAAAAGGTTCATGAACCTCAGTGAACCTGGTTTAAGCTCTGGGTTTGTAACAAAAGCCCACATAAAGCAAGTTTCACCTTGTTGCAGGTTTTATTAAAGAAATCTTAGCACAGCTCTAGGTATAACGTTTAGAGGTTAACAAAAAGTTATTAAAATTGGAACTCATTCATTGTACAAATTAATCTGCCCAGGATTGGAAGAATTTTGGATGAAAATAGAGAATGTTGCAAATAAAGTATTTCAGCAGTTTTAAACTTGACACAGAGATGACACTTTAGGTTCAATCGCAAGGCTTCAGTGGAAGTTGGAATGGGCCCCAAATATCCAAGGAAAAATTACAAAGGGGTTTTAAATGTATACATCTGGCACATTCAGAAAAGTGATTTATCGCTACAAATTTGGCTCAGTCACACAAAGTATAGCCTAGGGTAAAACAGAACACCTTTAGTGCTACACTTTATGATGCTCTGCGGTACCATACAAAGGGACTATTGTCAATGTTAGGGATAACTACATTTTCTAATTGCTATCAGTGAGCTCCTTAACCTTTCTCAGGTAAAACTTATCAATGCCATGGAACAAAAATGCATAGCATGAGTGAATGAGAGAGAGAGAGAATCATGAGATATTCCTGTATTACTTATCACTGGACTCTTATTCTTTAGGCGGCTAATGCTTTCAGTGCTTATTGATTCACTGTACTGATAATTACACTAGAATCGACCTGTCTCCCCTGTTTATGCATAGATGTGGAATATGTTGGAAAGGTAGAGTCCTGAATAGTAATCTGCAATATGTGAATGGTTCACATTTTTTCTCTCTCCAAACAATCATGGTTTATACATGGTATATACAGTCAACCTCATTGCTTACTAAAGTGCAGACAGTTGGCTTTACAACGTGTTTTCCTGACTTTTAAGGCTACATTCTTGTATTCAAGCTTGTTGTAATTTAAATGTATTATTCGAATTTCCCTTTCCTTTTTGGAATAGTGTAATTTGCTTCATAAATTACATATGGTGGAAGCCTGTTGAATGAATAACCTTGTTGCACAGAAAATTAATTCTTTTGACGGGTTTATTCCTTTAATAGATATTTATTGGAGGATTTTACTGTATTATTATTATATACATTGTGGCTTGCTGCACAGAAAGTGTTTCACAGTATTTCAACGGATTTATTCTTTTAATTGAAGTAACTATTCCTGTCCTTTTACTGTTTGTTACCCAAGACACGAATTTTTAAGTAATTCATTTTTCAAAGGAAGTTCACTTGTTTTCTTCATGCGTTTTGTTTGTGCACAGAGAAAATGTATTCTTTTCCCTTCAATCAGCATTCATCTAAATGAATGCTAATATATACAGTTGTAATGAACCATATTTTGTTTGATTATGGTAATCTGTAACAGTGTTAATTTCCTTATATATGTGTTTATGTGTTTTTGAAAACTTTTAACATTTTACCATACCGTACTGGAATCTCTTGGATTATTTGAGGCTCTGTTCACTTTTTTGAGTTAGAATTAAGTAGCGCCAAATGCACAATAACAGAAAACGAAATCAGACTGAATGGCCACATGGCCTAATTGGAGGCAGGCTAGTTGTATAATTAAGAAACAGAAGCCAGAGGATCTGAATTGTCATCCTAATTCTGCCCAGAACTTTCTGTGGCACTCTTGGCAAATCATTTAACCTTTCTGAGTCCCAATTTCTCCCTTCGTAAAATGGGCATAATAATATTCTAACTCCCTACATTATAGAAATATTTTGGGGCTTTTTCAGCATTTGCAATATGCTTTGAGATCTTCAGGATTAAGGTGCTAAAGAACTGCAAAGTATTAGTATCAAGGCTTGAGTTATTATTGTTTATTACTTTGTTGCTTTACACGGAAGTTTGGGTTGACTGTTCCTCTTAGATTCTTTCCTTATTGTAAGTGTGAATAATTCAGGGAACTGAAGTTACATTGCTCTGAGTTCTAGGATTGACATATGTAAAACTCTAGAACGCTGGTATTCTTAGCTTCTCAGTGGTGTATACCACAGCCCTGAGTTGGATTTTGAAACAGAAACAATAGACAAGAGGATAATAAGAATGAAGTGACTTTAAGTTCTGAGTTCTCACAACCTAACAAGTCTAGTAACATTTTGGTACACCAGTACAAATGTTTGCAGGACCAGTAAACACTTCTAAGTAGTGTTTCTGAACTAGTGGTCCAAAAGAAAAAAACGTAGATCCTTGTAATCAATAATTTTCTTTCAGTATGGAAACTTCTTTAATGTTTCCCCTTTAACATATGTATATTTAAAATGTTTAGACTCCCATTGATTTCAGTGGCCATTGGTCCAGGTCCTAAATGAACAGGATTCTTGTAGTTTAGATAGCAGAATGATAAATGAAAAATGCCATATCTCAGTAGAGGGCAGTGAAATACATACAAGATTGCAATACATCACAAAGGAGGCTTCATTTTAAACTGACAAGTTTAATGATTTAATAGTTCCCAAAATTAAGGTGTTTTATACTGGATTTTGCTATCATATTATTCTAAAATTGCTTTTAATTACTTGGCATTAGACTATTTTTATGGTTATGATGTGGCATGGGTCAAAAATTACAAAATAATTGCATTATGAACATCAAATTAGACAGATGTCAATGTGACATGAATATAATAGGATTTCAGTATGACCCTGTGGGAAATATGATATAAATATATACCATCTCATACTGGATCACCCACAACTAAACATATTTTCCATACTGGAGTATTTTCACTTATCTATTCAGATAGTTTTCTTGCTCTAATCACAAAAAAAAATCTCCAGTCTTCACCCAAAACATAAGCCTCAGAAAACCATGGATTTGGCACTACGCCAACAGATCAGAGGAAGAGAAGTTTGTCTAGGACAGAGAAATACTTTGGAGACGGGTGGGTGGGAAATTGTAATCCATAGCAAGTACATAAATGAGCTTCCTGTTGCCTTGCATAATTTAGTTGAAGCCAGTTTCATGTATATAGAAAATGTGCCCCCTTATATCTATAGATTATATTTCTTAACAGGTTTCAGAGTAGCAGCCGTGTTAGTCTGTATTCGCAAAAAGAAAAGGAGGACTTGTGGCACCTTAGAGACTAACAAATATATTTGAGCATAAGCTTTCGTGAGCTACAGAATGCATCCGATGAAGTGAGCTGTAGCTCACGAAAGCTTATGCTCAAATATATTTGTTAATTTCTTAACAGGTATCCATAGCAGTTTGGAAGCTGATTTGCTGCTACTAATCAGACACACAGAAAGCACTTTCAGAATGCGTATTTCTGTATCACCCTTATTTTCTGACATGGCAATAAAGAATATTCTTCCAATTAACAAGATCTATGAGGAAGCTATAAATCCTGCAGAATGGGTAGCCATGAAAAGATAGATATCCCAGACTGCGGAACCTTCTCTATCACAAAAATCTTAGACAGGCACTTCTCCAGGATATAATCCTTAAAGACAGAGGATCTGATTCATCACTGTGTAACTTCAGCTTTGTGGCGAATACACTCCACTGAGGTAAGATTTACCCTGGCATAAAATCAGAGTAACACAATAGTCAATTATTCCTAGAAATAGTGCCAGAGCTAGATTTTCAGAAATTTCTGTGTATTTTCATGACTAAACAACAGCCAAATAGTTTGGTGGGACTTCTGAGGCACAATTTAGGGAAAAAAGTATGGAAAAAAGTTACTCAAAAGATCTTTAGTTACAGAAGTTCAAAGTATCATCGTTGTCATCAATGAAAATTTAAAGCCATTCAATCTCCACCTGAAATTTCATCCATATCAAAAGACTTCATTTTTCTTGAATGATTGCCTACTAACTAAGGCCCCAATTCAGCAAAATATTTAAGCACATACTTAATTTGATCCCTAGTCAATGGGATTTATGGATGTTATTAAGTGGGGCGGACTGCTGACCCAGGCCCTAAAGGCCTGATTCTGCCAATCTTATTTTATGACATTCTTACTCACAGCCCCAATCCTGCAAACACTTAGGCATGTGCTTAACTTTACTATTGTGAGCAGTCCCACTGAAACTAATAAGACTACTCATGGTAGTAAAGATAAGCATTGATGCCTATATGAGTAGTGTCCACTGGTGTCAAGAAGAGTAAGGGTTGCAGAATCCATTCTTATTCCTGGGTATGGCTGGTAATAAAGTTGCTAAAGTGTGCTGATATTGATGAGATAAACCTCAAGGTAGATTAACAAATTGTGAATGAATTATGCAAAAATGGTTAAAACAATTATATTGTAATTATTACACCTGTAGAAATGCCCTGTACACATCAACTGAAACGGCAAAACTCATACAAAAATTCATATGCCTATATTCTCCTAGCCCTCCCCACCCTTTTAAATTGTCAGTCAAGTCAATGATATGTATCTATTAGGTGAATTTCCTTGAGATTAATGAACAGCTCTGTAGATGGTCATCAAATACTCCCAGACTTTCAATCTCCAGGGAATATCATGCATTTTAAATTGTTATTGTTTAATTGTAGTCTACGACAAAAAAAAATCCAAAACTCTTCGAGCGAGAAGCCAAGTGGATCTATGGAAAACATATGAATATGTCATTTTAACATCTGAAACTATATCTATCTGGCAAGCCTTACCTAATGGTTGCATTGTGTCCCCTTGGCAATTCTACTGCTGTGTTATTTGAACTGTTCCATTAGTTTGTTGCATATGTAGTAAGAGTAATATTGTATCCAAACTCCTAGGTAGCCTTTCCATTCACAGTAAGCCCAAAAGAGACCTTTGAAATGGAAATGGACAAAAATAACCTGTTTTTGACAAAGCCTCCAGGTGTCTGCTCACAGACAATGATCATTGTTTGAATTTGTGGCCTTAAAAACCCAATGAAATCCCAATCACCCAGATACCAAGGTCTGGACTTTGGAATGATAGATTATATTTCTCCAACAGACCCACACTGGGCAATTTCACAGTTGGACTCGTTTGCTGTTACGCAAGCCAAATGCAGAGTTCTATGGTGAAAGATTTGAAAAAGCCTATGCTGCAATCACAGCAACACTTTGGAGTGTGCATGCATGTATGTGAGTCTAACCATCAAAGCGCTTCCATTTGCCTGTATTTTATTTCTATTTTCATCCAGCCAATATCTCTCATTTCCTGCATGATAACTAGAAGAGCAGAATTTTGTTGAGGAGGACACACAAAATCCATGAGGACATTTTAGTCATTATTTCAGATTAGAAAAAAATTCTCAAACCAACAGAAGATGCTGCAAGGAAACAAGCTGCCAATAACACCATCTGAAGCAGATGGTTCCAACTACTTGGAATGCTCCTTTCTGCATACTTCAGTGACTCCTGAAATAACAGAGTGCTGTTAAATAAATGTGAAGGGAAGTAAAGTAGAAAACCCAGATATAGTACTGAGTTCCATATAATAAGCTCTTACTAATAGTTTGGTCAGTGCTTCTGTGCCCATTTGAGAAAAATCTCTGGCTCATCATCACGAATGAAACATCTTTATCCCATGTTGCCATGTCAGAGATACTATTGTGCATCTTTCAGCCAGTATATGTCAAATCTGGAAAAGGATATTGCTATAGTTTAGCAATGGAAGAAATACCATAAATTTTAGGCCAGCTACAGATTTCAGAATAATTGCAAATGTATTCTACACTGACAAACTTGTCAATAACATAAATGAGAATAAATGTTTTGCATTTATACAGCATGCTTTATCATTGGATAGCCAAACATTTTATAAAGGTAGGGAAGTTTTAGCAGTACCGGATTGGAAATAAGGCACACATTTTAACAAGTAGATTAGCCACTGGAATAATTTATCAGGGGTTGTGGTGGATTCTCCATCACTTGAAATCTTTAAATCAAGATGGGATGTTTTTCTAAAAGTACACTCTTGTTAACCAGAAGTTATTGGGCTCAGTGCAGTAATCACTAGATTAAATTCTATTGTCTGTGTTATGCAGGAGGTCAATTTGGATGACCATATGGGTTTCTTCTGCTCTTAAAAACGATGAATATACAAATTATTATCCCTGTTTTACAGATGAGAAAACTGAGGACAGGCAGCTTAATAATAAAAAAACATTTTAGAAATGAAAAGCATCTAAGATCTCAAAGTACTCCATAAATATGAATGACACGCTAGTCCTGGGAGACAGTTTAACATGATCACCTCTGTTTTACAGATAAGGAAACCGAGGCACATAGAAGTTCAATGACTTGCCTAAGGTTACTCAGGAAGTCTGTGGAAGAGCTGGGAAAAGAACCTAGATCACCTGACTGCTAGTCCCCTTCTTTAACTAGAGGATGACACCGACTTGACTGGATACATACGTCGAGGAATGAATTTCTTACAGGTCTCAGATATTTGAAATGCTGGGAGGCTGTTTCTGTAGAGCACACTTAAGGTCATTCCATTCTCCTTCCCCCAAAATCCTCTCCTTTTTTCTCTCATTTTCAGACTTCTATTCAACTGGTAAAAAGTTCTTGTTCTTGCTGCAGACTGACAGTTACAACAAAGAAGAAATAGAACAAATGGGATAGTGGGAAAGGGGATTTCAGATTTGAATACAGGGCAAACACAGTTCAGAAATCAGATAAAGAATGTCATTTGAGAACAGTGTAATAATACATATCAGTGGCAAACTCCTCTCCACCCAGGTTGGAATGTTTTAGGTGATAATCTAGTCTGCAATACATCAATGTATCGAGGATAGTAAAGATACAAGGTAAAAGGTTAATGACTACATTGCAGTGGTCAGATCGAGCTTCTGCAGGTGTGAAACTAAAAAGGGTGTTAAAGCAGCAGATGAACGTAAACAACAAGGATGTTCAAGAAGTTTAGTATAGAAGAAGTAGTTGAATGATTGCAAGGCTGTGTAACTCAGAATAAAGATATATTGGACTTATCTGTGCTGAACTCTTTCTGTTACAATTGGGGCTCAAGTGACCATCAGCTAGCTGGGCAACACCATGACGAGAAAGTTAACCTGCACCTAGAGTTTACTATGGGAACAGACTATAAGAGTCCAGGACTTTAGTTCATGTAAGTCAGTGTAGATTCATTGAAGTCCATACAATCACATGAATCTACCTGCTGAGAATCTGGACCAATATTGTAATCCTGCTAAAAACTGCAGCAAGCAAAATCAGTCTCAACAGTGCTGAATAGGTTTTTCTACTAACTATGCATTTCCTTGATCAATCAGACCTACGAAAGAATTAAAAACAAGGACGGTTTCATAACTACACTGAAAACACAGCATAAGAAACAAAAGGCAAATAAATGAATGAAAACTATCAGCCACTAACACTAGTCAGAGATATACTGCAAAGGAAAAATGACTGACTTATCAACATTATTTTCCTTGTTCTTGATCTAGGTCATCAAGTAGATTAATATGTAGTTGCAAGCTGTTCATTCATTGTAGAGGAGCATGTACATAGCAGTAAATATCTCCCATGGCACTGATAAACTCTCAGAGGCTATAGGCCAAGGTGTTATGCTCCAATGGAGACATTTGTGCCAAGTACCTGCTCCCAGTGATATTGTTATAAGCATTAAACTCAAAATGTAACTTTAAAAATCTACTACGGTCTGTAGCTTTTATTATTTCCACAATGGACAACTGTATTGGTTATTATCAATATGTTGTAGCGGGGGCCTTGAGGATTGGAACTTGCAGGCGTGGGGAAGTAGGGGGGTGAGAACATTTAGAGCTTCTACAAATTTCTCCAATTTTAACAAAAAAAAATTTATAAATTGTAAAAATGTTTTAAAGAAATGTTTTTTTCCCAAAGAAATCTGTCAGAATTCAGCACACATCCCACAAGAAGATACTGATCCATACTACTAAAGCCTAAGCTCTTGCTTTACCAGGGTCCCATGTCTCTCTTTTTTCTAGGACCCCATCTTCCTCAATCTTTATGCTTCAAGGGTCTTCACTCTGTGTCTCTCTCATGCTCCATTTATCTTTTATTTTGTCTGTTCAGCAGGCTGTAAACTGCTATTGATTTCAATGGTAGTTTTGCCTCAGCAAAGAGTGCTGAATAGGGCACTCACTCAGCTTGCAGGATACTAGTCTATTCTCCCTTTCTATTTCTTTACTCCCTGGATCTAACTCTGTCTTCTGCTTCAAGGTCCTGTCTCTTTCTCACTCTGTTACTGGGTCCTGTCTCAAATATAAAGCCATCAATTGGCTGTTGAATTCTTTCCCTCTACTATTGAACTCAACTTTCTGCTCTCAGGCATCTCTCATTATTTCAGACTCCCTCTTTGCTTCCAGGGACTTTTCTTGCTACTTCCTGACCTCATCTCTCAACTATAGCAGCTTAACATTCCACTGCTCCGCACTACAAAGTTTCTGAGGCTGCTTCTGCCCACCTGCTAGTTTATTGTTGAGACCCTTCTTAATGTACTCTTCCAACATGGTGATAAACTAGCCAGGCATGAGGGATGCATAAAATGGTTACAAAAATTCCCCACTCTCCACCAGCCTTAAAATGATAGTCTGATAGCAAAGTCTAATTGCTAAAATAAAATTCCATTGCACTGGGACATTTTAAACTCCGAATATATCTGACTGGTTTGAAATCCCTCAAACTGAATTTGTACTGTAATTGTGTTGAAGGTCAAGGACATAAAATGTAGGTCCATTAAGAGTTACTTATTGGACACTATGAGTCACTTATTTGAACCTCTGGTGCCTCTAAGCTTCAGCCGCAAAGGGAGGTTGGGCAGTTTATCAATAAAATTATTACTACGCTGTAGCTCATGTTATTTAATTAAACGTAATAGGCCCTTTGGAGGGAATTCTGGTGATATGAGATGTACCCTCACACTGGAAGGAAGAAGTTGTCCTTTATTATTTTGGAAACATAACACTGAAGAGGCCAGATAAGAACCCACCCTAGGACGGATGTTAATTCATCTCCCTGGAGGATTATTTTTATGGTTTTACAAGAAAAGACATGTCCCACGTCCTCTTCAAGAGGTGACAAACATCTCCATTGCTGCACATTTGGGTAGGAAACACATACACAGATGTATTTTTATTATCCAATCATTTTAAAACTGTGAATTTAGTTTCTTAAATTCATGAATATAACATTCTTTTGGTACAAAGGTAAAAATAGATGCCATCAACAAAACAGAGGAGTTTTTGTTGTATTTAAATAATTATACAATATTTATATTTTCTCATCTTAGAATTTTGATGATAAATATATATATATATGCCCTTCTGCTTCCTCAGTAAAAAGGCTGAATATATCAATATCTATATCTGTATCTAATCTATATAAAATGTTCACATTCCTTGCCTTCATCTACAGTACCCAGGTAAAGAACTGAGTTAAATAATTATCTAGTCTCCAGCTAAATAAACAAGTGAGCATTAAACTTCAAGCCCCCTGCAAGCAATCAACAATAAAGCACACTGTATAAAAATAAAGCAATGTTACAGACATAGTCAAAATTACTCTTTATTTCTTACCATGTTGTGACATTATGAGGAAAACAAAAATGAGAATGCAAGTTTTGATTTAAAAATCTGTCAGTCAACATGTAATTTAATATAGAGTGTCATATACTGCTAAAAGGTACATATTAGCATTAAAGACCAAAACTCCAATGATTAATATTACAGTGATGACAGAATGAGACTGCCTAATTTTAATCCACTGTTTATCTACACGGTAATTTATAGATCACTCGACATGTTTTAATAGGAGGCATAAAGAAGATATCCTCTAATACCCACTTGCTTGCAAGAGCTGACATTTGCTGTTACGTATTCAGAAAATATCAGTGGTTGCATTTGTTGGACATTTATACAAATAGCTAGTCATCCTACATACAGTTTATAAAAAGTGATCTATTAATAACAAAACATCTCCAGAGACATATGGTCGCTTAATATTCAGGTGGAATATCAAGTGTTTAACTTAAAATAAGGGCAGGAGCACAAAGAGTGGTCAACACATTGATTTGGCTGCCAAATATAGTTTTTACCATCATAAATCTCTGGCTGACAACTGCACAAAGCCTGCTTTACCTAAACACTGCCAAGTAAGGGTGTTTATTCACTGATTGGCTGATAGTCACTATGACAACTGATGCCACAATTAGACAAGTACAATCCCACTTTCAAACATGCACACAATTCATTAATTCAGCAGGACTTTTGTTGACAATATGGTATGAGGGAAATATTGAATACAATTCCAAGGCTGATATATTCTCCTGTTATCTATAGCAAAATAAATTACAAGAATTGATGAAAACAACCATTTAATTAGCCTAAAATAAGCCTGAGAAGCTACTCAGCAAATTTTAGTTTATTAAATAAATGCACAGGTGCACCATGCTGCTTGGAATGTGGAAAAGGACTGATGAGTTTGACAACTAAGACTAGACTAAAAAAGAGAGATTATTTTCAGAAAAAGAAAGGTTTGTGTCTCCCAAATTTACAATTCCAAATAATCTGCTACCAGCATCTTTCTAACAACTAGGAGGAAAAAGTTCACAATGGTATTAGCTAGCTGGTCCAAGGAACTAATGTAGGTGGAAGCATTTACAGTGATCTCAACGATGATGGTAGATTTCCACATAGAGAGCAAAGTGGTCTGCCTATAATATTCTGTCCTCCATTGGACTAAGTTCTTGGCAGCAACAAAAAATTCAGGAGGAAGCTGAGAGTGGTGTAAATGCTGGAGAAGGAGGACATGAATAAGAGAGAGTGTCAGAGAGGCTTGGGGAAGCCAAAAGTGACAGAGAGAGATCAATTAAGTTACAAGAAAGGCTGGGAGGGACAACAGCGGCTCAGAGAGGGCGTCGGACCAGAGAAAAAGCACTAGAGAAGCTGCATTGAAATACACATGGCAATCATCAGAAGTGTTCTGAGAACCCTAATAAAGACAAAGGACCAGAAGCTTATTGTGAATAACACAAGTAAACTGCCTACTGCTTCCCCACTGTTGATAAACTGGGCAGGTTGGTGCTAAATGATAAATAGCTAACTGACCAAGGATGCCATGGTGCCATCATTCTATAGGTGCCATCATTCCATAGTGCCGAGTAAAGAATACGAAGGCAGAGAATATAAAGAGTAAATATTAAAATGTAGCTCAAATCTTAATGGTGAGATTTTGCAAAGCCACCTAGGAGATTTTATTGGGGAGAGGGAAACACATTCCTTGGTCAGATCTAGTTATCTCAGTCTAAAAGACTTAAAACTAGAATATATTTTTTTTAAGATTAGCTTGTGATTTCCCCACTGAACTAGCCTGGGTCTGGCATAACCACCCACGCAGGCCGTTTCAGAAGCCTACACAAACAGCAGAGGCTGAACCATTTCACTGCTGAAACTCCCTTTGAATTAGCAGCTCCTGCCACCTTTAATTAAATAATCACTAGTAGTACTAAGCAATCCTGAGAATTATCTAGGGGGATGAAAGTAGTCTTCAAGCTGCCTAATAATTAAATTATACATTTTGTACTTGCATAGCACCTTCCATCTGAGGATTTTTTTTTTACTGTTTTTATTATTTGCTTTTAAACCCAACAGTGCCCTCAACAAAAGATACAGCCTTTGCCTTGAGGACTTACAATCCAGGGATGGACTGAGGATACAATTTTCAGAAGGACTTAAGTGACTTACAAGTGTATCTCATTGACTGTCAAAATGCCTAAAACTCTTTTGACAATGGGACTTAGGTGCTTTCCAAAATTTTATCCTAAGCCCCTGAGTCAAGGCGAGTGCATAACTGTTGCATCTAAGGCCTAGACCCAGGAAGGCATTGTGTCTCAGACAGCTACAATTCCTTCCCTGCTTCCCTCTTCCTTGGGGTCAGTGGGGGAGATGTTTTACTGCAGCCTATGAAAGGCATAACATATGTCTCCCCCCTGCGCCGGGCCAGTAAGTGGGGGATAGGTTGGTGAGACAAGGCCCCACCCGCTCCCTTCTGTGTCTCTTCCTCACCCAGTGGCTTCCAGAGGGGCATATCTGGCCAGCAAGGGCCGTGCTCCACACGAGACCCAGATGCAAGGGCCGGATAGGCTCAGCAAGGGTGTAGACGAAGACTTTACTTGAGGAAATAATTTTCCTGTCCCATGAACATTTTGAGATTTCAAAAATATGTACTGTTCCACATCGGGGAAAATGAGAGCGCGAGATACCCCAGAACGGCCTGGTGGTAAGGGAACTAACTGGAGTAAGATAGAGGAGGCACAGGTTCAAGTCCGTGATCTGAATCAGGCAGAGCAGGGACTTGAACCTGGGTCTCACACAATGAGTGCTCTGGCTATTGGCTATTTTAGGGCGAGGTGTGCTCTCTCGTTCTCTCTCTCTCCCCTCCTTGAGATTTTATTCTGGCCCTGCTAAACCCTGAGCTGAAGCTAAAACTTTCCCACAAAAAGTTGTTTCTTTGGAAGTTTCCTTACCAGCTCTCCTGTGCTTGGCTGTGTAAGACCAGGGCACGATCTAGCCCTAGATTCACAATGCTTTTAAACATGAGTATAACGAGGCACAGAAGTAAAAAAGCTTTTCCATGGCCAAAGTGAGTCAGTGGCAGGTGCCCCGAGGGTCTGTCTGCACTGCAGTTGGGTGCTGTGATTGCAACGCAGGTAAGCATAACTGAGCTAGCTTCACTCAAGGTAGCTCACATAGGGATAGCAGTGAAACCACAACAGCACAGGCATCACCACAAACTGTATGGGACCCTGGGTAATTACTCAGGCAGCTAGCCTGTGCTGAAGTCCATGCTGCAGCAGCTTCACTGCTGTGGGTGCATGAGCTAGCTTCCCGATGTCTACATGTGTTGCAATTACAGTTCCTGAATGCAATGCAGTGTTACTCTCCACTGCACTTATTCATTGTTATTTCAGTGTTTCTATTGAAGACCAAAGGTGTGCTAAGTACATCCCCAAACAGAAAAACCTGGTCCCTGCTTTAGAAGCGTTGAGACTAAAGCCCCAATCCTGCTTTGACAATCATGTGGGCCCAGGTGTGCACCCATGCAGTTTTCAGTGTAGACTGGGGCATAACATTAGAGACAATGTAGTGAGAGTATGACAAAGGCCTGGCTGGGATGGTTTAGTTGGTGTTGGTCCTGCTTTGAGCAGGGGATTGGACTAGCTGACCTCCCGAGCTCTCTTCCAACCCTAATCTTCTATGATTCTGTGACTGTGGATAGTTACTTAGCAGTGGTTAGTGTGCAGTATGATAAAATTAAGGAAGTTTTTTGATTTTTTGATTGGTTTATTCATTCACATGTGATAATACTTCTTCCTATGCACCCTTATTATCCTTTGATGCTGTACGTTTTGTATATGCATACAGTGCACTGTAAAAAAAATTAATAAGGGCAAGCCGAGTACGACATAATGCGGTGAAATAAAACACAGCCGCTGGGGATTCTAAAGACTCCTGACAATTATGGCCTAAATCAACCCACCCAATTTCAATTCTGTGTGAGATCCTTTTTTGAGGTTTGCGCATTTCATGCTGCCCAGAGCTTATTGCATGCAGAGGCATATTCAGTGCTGTGGTAAGTCTGGGCATGGTGACAGACCAAAGCACACAGGTGATGTTAATGTTGGCAGTGTGAAATGCTACACCTTTTAAAAAGTGGGTCTGGATAAATTCCCAGTTAATACACCCATGCATCTAATTTCAGCTTCAGAAGTTGAACAAACGGTATTGATGGTTTAGTGGGCTACTCTCTCCTTTTATATAACAAGTGGCTGTACTCTAACCTAAAAAACACCTGCATGACCAGCTAGAAGTATAGCCAGGAGACAGACAAGCCATTCTGTACCAGGCACTCATGCCCCTTATTTCTGAAGTTACTGAAGGGAAATACAGTTCTAAAGTAGTTGGCTAATAAAAATAACCCCTCTGGTTTTCATTTATCATTTCTCAAATAAACAATAGTTTCTCGTTATGATGTGTTGACACAATACATGCAAAATGTACCACGTTACACTTTACTCTTGTCACAACCATAAATACATAGTCTGGTGTGTTGGAATAAACTCTGTTTTTAGAGTATGTGTATTGTGACTTACAAAGAACTCAAAGATGAAGATATTTGTATGGTCACCAAAGGGCAGGTTGTCTGTTTCACACTCAGCCCAAGTAACCAACAAAATAGGCACCAAACAGACAAGTGGGAGGTAGGCAGAAGGATTTCTGTGTTACCCAGTTTAAGTTTTGCATTGCATCCATCAGTGAGAACCCTTGGGCATTATCCAGAATCCACTGAAGTTGGTGGATACATTCAGCAGCCTTTGAATCAGTCCTCACTGAATTATGCTTCCCCGGGTTGCTAAACAGGCTGGAGGAAGACACCCTTTGCTGAGTGGAAGTGGGAGTTAGATGGAAGGGTCTATGTAGTGATGGAGTTCCTGGACATGGCTTTGCTTCTCCATTAACCTGCTCACACTCTGCCCCCTGCACAGCTGCACAGGGAGCATCTATCCAGCTGAGCTTCAGGCTGTGCAATGGGTGTGCAATTCTCTGGGTGGCTCTCCCAAAATCCTGCCCTCCCCATGAGCAATGGAACTGCACCAGTTTTGCTGCCAAGACAGGTTCAGTGGCTGTAGAGGCAGGCGCAGGATTTGCATCGAGAACCAGTTTCTAGACCCAGTTTTACTGCTGAAATCCTATGTACTTCAGTGAGGTGGCAACAGGCTAACTGGGTACAGCACTTGGTCCCAAGGATCTGTTTCCACATTTAGATGTTAATTGCTGTTACTTTTCTTCCTCACTAATCTAAAAGCATATGACATTACTGTCGGTGAAGTTCAACACACATTGCATTGCTCAGTGTGCCTGACAGGCCAATGTTACACCATGACACACCTAAGTGTGACATGAATCTAGTGAGATATTTTTATACGCTACAAACCAAGAGATTTTAGAATTTTCTATGGTTCTTATACATTATTTTCCCACCTCAATCATTATAATCACTAGTCCTATCAAATGCTTTAGTCTTCAAATGGTTATGGAAGCAGATTTTCAGTAGAATCAAGGAAGCTCTCAAGATTCATTTTCAGAAAGGAAGACATTCACCCACTCTCTCACTAAGTAGAATTCTTCATTAATTAACAGTGTCATCTGCAGCCCTGTGTTACCTACATTTCTACAAAGCCCGGCATTAGAGCCCATTAAAAGAAATCACAGAAACGCTCTGCAGACGTTGTTATAATCATGAGTACAAGAGTAATAAACCACAGATATAATTTTAGAGTGATACAGATTGATCACTGCCACTTTGGTACCATCACTTGTTGCATCACATCTAAAGTCAGAATGCAATTTTTTCTAGGCAAAGACTGAGTGGGTGAGATTCTCATTCCCTGCTCTGGCCCCTGTATGTCATGTAACAGGGCCAGAGTGGCACAAAGGGGCTCTAAAAGCCCTGTTTGTGATGGAGAAGTCCCCTCTTGCCGGCGCAGCTGAAGAGAGTCACCAGCAGTCTTCCAAGGACCTCCTGGCAAGCCCTGGCATAGTGGGCATGCCAGGGATGTGGCTGGTGGCAGGAGGAGTATGTTGTTGCTGGGGTCACAGTATGGAGCACTGCAGAGGTTCCATGCAAAGCTGCTGTCCATAGGTCAGTCTGGGGAAGCTGCTATATCTTAAAAGCCAACTTGGCCCCTTCTCCTCGGGCTGCGATTCCGTCTGTGCTGTAGCTGGGAGCATGCTTCTTAGTGCAGGCAGACAGATGTGTTTGCGCCTCTCGAGCTAGAGCAGCGTAGCTGGGTGTAGCAAAGGGGGCAGCATGGGCTGGCGACCTGTTTACAAATCCACTCAGATCTCCTGGTCAGACTCTGGGCTAGCCCTAGCTACCGCCTGTGCTACCCCTGGCTACACTGCCATTTTTAGTCTCATAGTTAGAGCAGAGCTACTTTGTTTCTGTTTATATGCACTGGGCAGCATGCTCCCAGCTGCAGTGTAGACATACTCTTCCGGTCCATGGGGTGCAGGCTGGTTTGTACTTGGCCACTGCTCACTGTTGCCTCTGCTACTGTGGCTACCTTATTATTTTTATCGGGATATCTCAATGAGAGCTAGCGCGAGTCTGTCTACGCGAGCTAGGGAATCGCACTGGTGGCTCCTAGTGTAGCCAGCACAGGCATAGAATCTCAGTCTTCATCTATTTGTTTGGTAAACTTCCCAACACACTGCTGCGTACTGCACAATGTCCATTCCCCCTCTCTCTTACATCACACCCACCAGCAACACAGCTAGTGGGAAGGCAGACGGTATGTTGTGTATTTGAAGCCATTTTTTAACGTGTCAATAATTTGGCGTATGCCATACCTAAAATCTCTTTCCATCTTGTTCTTGTAACGTAAAAGGGGCATCAAATATGCCACCGCTCCTGCTGCTGCTACAGTCTCCAAAATGTAGTGTGTTACCAAACACTGTAGGAATTTTTAAAAGGAAATTCACTAAGGACCTGATCCAAAATCCATTATCGTTAATATGAATCCTTCGAAAGACTTTAGTGGGTTTTGGACTAGCCCCTAAGAGGCCTCCCTGTCATTCTGTCCCCCATCACTTGACACTCACTCAAAAGACTACAAATAATTCTATGGCTATTGTGAGAGGAAACACACAAAACAAAAGCTATTACGCTAATACACATTTCCATGTTCTTATACCTCATGGCACTAACGGATTCCTGTCTGCAGGGATTGTTTTGACAGTTCTGAATTTAGGACCAGCTTTGCAGCGTGTATCTTATCTCTTGTCTTTTTCAATGGACTGCATTTCCCCCTTCTAAAAACTTCTCCTGAGGTTGCTATCCCCAGCCAACACATAGACTGCAGTCTGCAGTCCTCCAGTAAATATATCATTGTTATATTTTTGACCATAACCCCAATATCATATCATGGATAAGTGCAAGTATATTAGCAGGAAGATATTATGGCCCATTCCAGCAAAGCCTGAAGTATGTGCTTAAAGCATGGGAGTAGTCTTATTGGCTTCGATTGGGTATATGGACTTCAATGGGACTAATTACATGTTTAAAATTAGCATGTGCATAAGCGCCTTGCTGAATTGGGGCCCACCAGAATAATGCCCAGACTATACAGCATGTTTGTATTTTGAGAGTGCAAGATGATTCTGATGGATGTTGTTTGTAAAGTCACATTCATATTCACAATTCAGATGTGCTCCTACACCGTATTAAGGGGCCAAGTTTTCAATGTGCATCAACCTTTCTTCTAATGATGGCTTCAAAATAAATGGCATGCTCCAGTTTTTCCACTAGATCAGACATTTAAGGTATATACATTTAAACTTTCTGCCTTCAAATATTATACTTAAAAAAAATCAGACACTGCAGCTGATGAAATACAAGAAAACATACACAAGATAATGCAGGAGGGATAGCTCAGTGGTTTGAGCAGTGGCCTGCTAAACCCGGGGTTGTGAGCTCAACCCTTGAGGGGGTCATTTAGGGATATGGGGCAAAAATTGGTTGGAGGAGTTAATTGGGGATTGGTCCTGCTTTGAGCAGGGGGTTGGACTAGATGATCTCCTGAGGTCCCTTCCAACCCTGAGATTCTATGATTAATTTTTTCTTCTATGAAAAGTGTTAATTTCCCCATTTTCCTGTAGAGCTGCTTCTTGTGAGATGGGTTTACTTCTTAAAAGGAACACATTATGGCGTTGTCACTCAGTGCTGAGTTATTATGAAACTGATACTATAGCATTTAAGCAACAGTGTTTGAAAGCTAGTTGTATGCTTGAAATAGCTGGCTGATGGGTCTTGTAAACTCCTAAGCAAAACTAAGACATTTACCTGCCCTGAAAGCCATTTCTCATTTTTAAATGCTATTATTATTATACCAGAGAAGAAAATTAGAACTAATTAAACTAGTTTTTTTGTTCTAAAAATCTCTCTGACTTTTTGTGGCAGTCCAGTAGACCAGATCCAAAGTCATTGAAGTCAGTGGGGGTCTTTTCATTCATTTCAACAGACTTTGGGTAAGGCCCTTGGGGAGTAGCTAAGGTGAATGATAAAGTGATTATGGGGTTTCAGACCAAATAACGGACCAAAGACATAGCTTATGATGACAGAAATGATGTGCCTGGTGAGAAAGAACCCTCTTCTACAACCTTTACTTATGTGAGTAGTCCCATTCATTACCTGTCTGTTAGGGTTGCAATATCAGGCTTAGGGAAAATCAGTTGTGTGAAGGAATAATACTGTTTATTCCTGGACAATTACTTGCTCCTGGGATACTATTCCTGTATCATTCAAGAACGTGAAAGCTGATCTTACATAAAATCTTGAGTTATGATGTGATAAATGTGGTGATAATTTATCATTTCCTGCCATACAACCATCACTCTAACATTACTCCTGTGATGTCACACTGGGAAAAGAGAGACTGTTAGGTACTGAGAACTTCTTAAAGGCATGAACATACCATATATTCTTGTGTTTATGGAAGGAATACATCAGTGTTCCTGTATTGCAATCCTATAAGCAGGAGCTATTAAAATATAATGTTCATGTTGCTTTTATTTTGCTCTATGAATAAATATATTCTGCAACCTATTTCCAAAACACGTGTCTTCTCTGGCTAGCCTTGCCATGTTATGTTGCATCTCTACACATTAAAAGGTAAAAAAATTATTTAGCCTGAATTGTTAAAATTTTCATTAATGGCAATTTATGTCACTCAAAGAAACCTCCTTGGGAAGAACATGGCATGCTTGTACAAACCTATTATGAGAGTTGTCAGAAACATTTGTCCTTATAAAATATAAATAGACAGTATGTTAGATGATTTAGTGTGGGATCTGTTATTTATTTAAAAACAAACATTTTTTTTTATTTCGTCTTTCAGCAAACCAGGTCATGTAGCTAAGACAATGAGGTTCATAGACTAATGATAATGCACCTGTAACTATCACTAGCAACAATTTATTAATTTCTTAACGTGTCCTGTACTGATAAGCCAAAGAGGTATGGTAATCTCGACACAGCGATCTTCAACTGGTATAAAAGACTTCAGTCGACTATGCCAATTTATGCCAGCGGAGCATCTGGCTCAGGGTTCCCCAAGGTATGCAGCTCAGGCTCCGTTTTGCTAGCCATGCTGCTATCTGTTTGAGGCAGGACCTGGGTGATGCTCATAGTTCCCTCATGCTCTCCATGGAAGTTCTCCAGGTAAGACAATAGAGCCTGCTGTGTATTACCTTTCTTGATGGATCCCTTATGTGGTGGTGGATTGTAACACCTGAGCAGCAGAAACTAATGCACCATCTTCCCTCTGCCCACAAATTAGGTAATGTTGTTTCCCGCAAAAGCAGGAAATTAATTTGTCCTGCAAAATGATTTCAGGGGGCTTTCAGTCAGGGCCTTGAAGAGCAAATAAAGTCGATTCCCTTTGCTTTTTAGAGATCACATTATAGCAGATCCTCACACGGAACTTCCAGGGGGACATGAAGCCACGCTGAGGTTTATATCCAGAATCCATGTCAGGTGGACATAAAAATCCAGCCCGATATTTACTTGCCACTGGAGACACATGTTAGCTAGCGAAGTCTGCACAAGAGTCAGAGAGGTGGATAAATCCTTCAACTTTGTTAAATGTGGAATAAAGGAGAGAATAACTTGAATTAAATCCCTGTGCCCACTGGAAATGATGTCTGGCTGTGCCTCTGTACCTGTGCCTGGTTTTTGCATGAAAATATTCTCTTTGTCCCTCTCTGGTGTTCTCCTTCAAAAAGGAACCGAGGTTAAAAAGCAGGTAATAATGTAAGATTTTTAAGCAAACAGTTCAATATTTCCTTTAAAATGTTCTCTGTATTCAAGAGCACTTTGATTTATATCTTTTTTCAGGCTTTGAAACTGTACCTCCTTTCAAAAAAGATCATCCCTGATTTGGGTCTTTTGTTCCTTTATGAGCTTTGTCCCTCACTTCTTAATGTGGAGAGAGTTGAGAGACATGTTGCGAAAGGAGAGAAAATAAAATAAAAAAAAAATAGTAACAAAAACTTGCAAACTGTGTTAAATACACCTTTTGATCATTATGTTTCACATAAAGTTCGCTATGAAGATCAGTATTGAATTATACATTAATTTCAATGCTAAATAACTCTTCTATTAAAAAAAAATCTTAGTTTTCATATAAAGTATGGTAATTAAAAGTGAACCAAAAGAGGCAGCAATAAATCAACGTGCACAATGCAGTAAAATATTATAATTAATATTTAACTTACATTTTGATTACTTTTAGAATAAGTACAAGAAATATCAATTAGACTATATATTCAAACTTTGCTGCCTTTTTCCCATTATACTGTGGAAAGGGGCTATTTTTAATTCTGGATATGGCATACAAAATAATACATGGTACCTAATTAAATATAAGGCTGCAATTCAATTGAGAGTTTCTGCTGATGTCATAAATAATAAGAGCACAGCTCAAGGTATCAATGAACGGCAGCCAAACCCTGAGATTGAATTACAACTTCAGCATTCAGTCTGTGGATCTGTATTGTTATTTGTAATAGATGGAAAATGATTATTATTATTTTTAAATACAGACAAAAAGGAGGAAATTTGAATTCAAAATCCGTGACTGGGTAGTACAAGATTAGAACTCATGTGATTATACGGAACACAGCCTACTGGAAATTGAAATGTACAAATGTGCCAGTGAGTAATTCCATACTATCAGTCTATATTCTGTATGTGAATTTAATGGGGTTTATTTGTCAGTCTGTGGGCCAGAAGTCCCATTTGTGGGCACAGTTTTTGCCCACAAAATGAATTGTGGATGTCAGTCTAAAAATTTGTGTCTCTAACTATCTGATTTGTGCCTACAATCTTGGTGCTTGAAGATGCAAGTAATCAGATTTATACCCACAATTCATTTGTGGGCACAAAAATTTAGGCATAAATTTTGGAGGCCAAACTTGCCACTATTCTCAAAAGGTGTGCAGGACTGAAGTCCTGCAACCTGTCCCAGTTAGGCTGAAGGGAGTGGTGAACTTCCACCCACCTGCACTTCATCTGCTTAAAAACTAATTACTTGTGAATTTCATCCAGTGTGAATAAGCATTCTGCGTTCACAGGGACCTTTCCCACGGCTGACAATACACATTTCTGGTTATAAAATATAACTTCAGAAATTATGACTTTTACCCCCAAATAAGTGACCTTTTAATAACCAGAAATATTTTTATTTACCACATTGGATCTTGGTTACATTCTGCCAGTAAAGAGAAGGCAGTTTATCAACATGAAAGCTTCTTTTCAACAAATTTGCTATTGCTACCACATTGCAGGACAATAAGCTGCTTGAAACAAACCTTGGGAAGGCCTATCCACAAGTTGGGGCGGAGCCAAGGTTCCACCTGCTGACCACACACCTGTGCAGGAGAGAGAGCGGTTGCTCTGTGTGAGCATCCAAAGAGACACAAATTGGCCCTCATGTTTTGCTGTCTGTGAAAACGTTGCTCATTGTGTCACTCAAGCAAGTGCCTTGCTGCTTATAATTATCAGATTATCGCCAATGCAGATTTGCCACTCCAAAAACCAACAGGAATTTCAAGCAAAAAAGAAAGTTTCTATCTGGTTTATTCTAACAAGAAGAGACAGTCAAGCAACCCTAAATATATACAATTTATCTTCCTGTAAAATATTTATTTTATTTTTATATATGGGAAAAGAAGATTACTGTTAGCTTTCTTTTGGATGTTTTTATATGAGCTGGTGTTATTAAACAGACCAATTTAACAATCTTTGCTCTCAAAACACTTGTTTAGCAAAATAATATTTATATTGTAAAGTAAGATGTGTCTGGATAATATTTTGCATGCCATTCATGCTGTGTTTTAAAGATGGGGAAAAATTCTTGACCCTCCCATATACATGTGGATACGTCTAAAGTGCTCATGGAAAAGCAGATGATCCAGCCTACATGGTAGCTAAAGAGAGCTACAGAAAGTGTTGGCTTTCACACCAGTTACCTGAAAATGACTGACTGGACTTATACCAAGTATTTTCTGATCAGCATTTAACAGAACTGCCAAAGTATGAAGGAGACCTTCAGAAGATAGATACAAGAAGAACAATGAGAACAAATTGCAAAGTTATACTGTGAACTTGCATTATCTCCTATTCCATGGAATATATCTCAATATTCTACATCAAAACACAGGCCTGGAATATGTTCTGCTGATGAAACAACTCCGGCATAGATACAGCTGCTTCTATATAAGTGACAAATAGGTATTTAAATTTGTAAAATATATGCTTATATTGATAGGGGGAAATGTGGATCCCACAGTGATATTTAGAAAATGAAAGCAGCTGTCTATGTCCCGAGGCACAGATAACACTGTAATAATAATCTTGCTCCATGATAAACTACTGGAGATGCCTAAGAGATACCACTCTTCCATCCCTCCATTGATTCTGAGTTACTTCAAAATCTGTTTCTTTACTTTTTTTCCCAACGCGCTGGCAGATTGTTTCATAAGGAATGAGATGGCATAATTGTGGCACCTGCTGCAACAGCTTTTGAACTTGATCTTTCTTAGCTCTTCAAGTGGAAGAGGGGAAGGTCATGAACATCCTTCACCTGTATCACCATTTTTTCTCAGACTGGCAATCAGTTGACTTTGCGTGGATGTAGGGCTAGCAGATGGAGCACAAGTCTAGCTGTTACAGCATGGGTTTTAGCCTAACCATTGCTTCAGTTTACGCTGCTGATAGAGCAAATATAGCTTTCAATATACAGGGTGAAATTCTGGGCCCACTGAAATCAATAGGTATTTTGCCATTGACTTCAATATATTGGTATATTTCATCCACAATATTTATCAGTAAGAAAGAGAAGGTTCCATGCATCGGGTGATGTTGACTTCTGAAGCTGTTCCACCTCCAGGTGAACATAACACTTCAAATGGACCATCGACACACAAGAACCTTCTCACAAAATGCGGGGGACAAGTGTTCATCTATCTCCTTCTCATAAAGTCACAGAGGTATATTAGGAACAGCACTGCCTTCCCACTGATTTGGTGCTGGGCAAGGGATACCTTTCTAAGCTCTACACCAGGGCAGATAGAAGGTCAGTGGAGAACACAGCATTTGTCCCCTTATCTCTGACTTCAGAAAGCAAGCAGAGAATGGGCAGTAGTGTAAGAAGTAGCTCACTCTCAATGTGAAATACCCCTAGTTGTATAGCAGAGAGTGGAGAAGCAGCCATGTAGACTCCCCTTATTCTGTCTGTTCTCAGACCAGAGGGGGCGGAGTAAGCAGAGACCAGATCTATGCTCTAACTTAGCGGAAGTCCTCCAACCCATGGAAGGAACTGACCACCAGACAAAAGCCTGGGTTCCCAGCAGCCTGATCTAAGCCTGGGATAGACAGTGTGATTAGTTTGTCTCTAATTATTCATTGCTGTACACTTCGGTGACCTGTTGCTTTGTACAACTTAGCATTCTTATGAAATGCACACAGCCGTTCTGTGATTCTTATATCACATATTGGAGACACAGGAATTTTGCACATTTGTGAACACCGCAGTATTTTTCACAGCCCCAGAGCTCTAGGTAAGCCATGCCAATGATAGAGATTTTGCTTTGTCTATGTACATTTTTCCAAAGGTCCTTGCTGGTTCTGAGAAGCTAAAAATCTGATTCTCTGTTCTTGTCAAACACATTTTTTTCTTTCTTTTCCCCCTTTCTGCTGCCAACATTAGGAATGAATTCCACTTTTTGTAGCCAACAAAGGGGCTAACAGGTACAGAAATTTACACTGATCAGATAGTTTTTCGTAGGCTGTCACATTAAAATACTATTGTTCTCGTGACAAGAAGTTTACTATCATGAGTTAGGAGAGACTCATTCAATTTTTTTCCTGTGATTTAAGGCTAATAGCCTATACACGTCGCTGTTCAGGAACAACTAGAACTGGTATCAAATGCAGAAAATGACGTTTTAGGTTCACATGAAGAAGTCAAAAGAAATCATAAAGATCCTTTACGCTACAGGATGGAACTTTTTGAAAGCGACACAGTTGTGTATGAAATCTAACCCACGCCCTGGAAATTCCAACATAAAATGGAAGTGAGAAAAGCAGATCTTTTTTTCAAGAGCTGTATTTTTCTAACACAGAAGACAGCAAAGTATAATCAGTCATGGTCAAAACCCTGCCAGTGAGTATTACTTATTTAGCCTCATATTCCAGGTGACTCACAACTTGTCTACCTGCCAACATCTGAAAATAATAAGTTATAGTAAAGTTATTAACTAGAACTATGTGAACTTTGAAGTAGCTACATTTAAATTAAATATAAACATACAAAACAGCCTGAGGCTAACTAATTTAATTCAGGTTCAGTCACTTAACTCCATCTTTGTTTGTTTGTAGTTCCCCCCCCCCCCATGTGGTCTTCTAAGACGAATACCTAGATGTTGTTTGGGGGCAAAGATTGTATCTCTCTGCTCTTTCAATCAAAATCACATAGTCACTTTTCCAAGGAAACAACGCTCAGTGCAGGGCTGGCTTGTAATGGATACTGTGTAAAATCAATTCTCACCTGGTGTAAATCAGCATCTCTCTGTTGAAGCTGATTTGCAACACCCGAGGATCTGGCTTTAGAAAGTCCTATCCCCATGCACCATTTGTAGCTGTATGGAGAACCCCTTCATATTCCTCACTGTCAGAAATAAATTGCTTACTGGCTGCTTTAATGACAACATGGTGCTCCCTACAGGAGTTTCCTGCTCATTCTAAAGAAACTTAGAAGCCTGGTTCTAAAAGAAGGAATTGAGGAATCATCTCTTGCTAGATTTTTAAAAAGCAGTAAGCTACTTTACCACTGACTGAGCTCGTCAGCTGGTCTTGATGGATTGAAAATGTCTCCAAAAGTTATATAACACTTCAATGAGCTTGTTTAGAGAGGCCAGCTCATTTTTAGCATTTTATAGTGTTGAAACTTCCAAGAGCTTTGAAAATGGAATCAAAGAGAGATATACTAAAAATAAAATTCGTGCCTGGGAGTGGAAAGGGGGAAGAAGCAAGGAGTCCTCAGAATTGGACCCCAGCACAAGGTAACAATAGACACAAAATATGAAAAGTATCAGTTAGCTAGCTTGCAAAAAGAAAAGAATGCACAATAGCACAATAGCGAGTTCACCTATTATATAATTGGAGGTTGCGTGTACATGTGCAGACAAGAAGACAGAATGAAAAGCCTCCTCGAGGAAATCCAAAACTTGGCAGGTTTGGCCAGGTATGGTATGAGGCTGGTAGTGTCTAACAACAAAAAGAAACAGTATGTAGCTTGGGTTTGAATCAGGCTGATGATCTCCTTGCTAAACAGCAGCTGGTTTTATTGCTGCAGAACCGATGCAAAAATACCAGGGAGAAATAAGGCTTAGAGAGGATAAGAACAAAAAGACTGAGAGTGTTGAACATTGCATGGCAGAGCCATGCATCTGACTTCATACAAGGATGATCTGGAGAACTGTGCTGAGGCTGCAGGGTTTGGTGCTTGATGGGTTTACAGGGGTATGGAGTTCATTTCCCAAGGGATTGGAAGGAACCCAACCTGTGTAGGTTGACCTTATCTCTACCCCCCTCAGCTTGTCCCTAATTAACTTCGATGTCTTGGTGTAAGGAATGGCCTGCCCAGCAACCTACTCATTTCTTCCTGGGAACGGGTGGCCCCATCTTATGTCATTAGTGGGATCATATGGGTTTCATGTGAAGGCCAAGATTATAACAGGGTTCAAAAAAAGAACTAGATACATTCATGGAGGATAGGTCCATCAATGGCTGTTAGCCAGGATGGGCAGGGATGGTGTCCTTAGCCTCTGTTTGCCAGAGGCTGGGAATGAGTGACAGGGAATGGATCATTTGATGATTACCTGTTCTGTTCATTCCCTCTGGGGCACCTGGCCTCGGTCACTGTCGGAAGACAGGATTAGGGTTACCAACTTTCTAATCGCACAAAAACAAACACCCTAACCCCGACCCTTTCTTGAGGCCCCACCCCCGCTCACTACGTTCCCCCTCCCTCGGTGACTCGCTCTCCCCACCCTCACTCACTTTCACTGGGCTGCGGCAGCAGGTTGGGGTGTGGGAGGGGGGGTGAAGATTCTAACTGGGGTGTGGGCTCTGGGGTGGGGCCAGAAATGAGGGGTTCAGGATGTGGGAGGGGACTCTGGGCTGTAGCAGGGAGTTCGGGTGCGGGAGGGGGTATGGGCTTTGGGGTGGGGAGGTAGGGCCAAGGGATTTGAAGTGTGGGGGCGGGCTGTGGGTTGAGGTAGGGGGTTGGGGTGCAGAAGGGGGTATGGGCTCTGGGGTGGGGCCAGGGATGAGGGGTTCAGGGTGTGGGAGGGGGCTCTGGGATGGAGCATGGGGTTGGGATGCAGGGAGGGGTGAGGGCTCTGGCTGGGGGTACAGGCTCTGGGATGGGCCTGGGGATGAGAGGCTTGGGGTTCAGGAGGGGGTTCTGAGTTTGGGGGGAGGAGTTCAGGGCTGAGGCAGGGGTTCGGGCGTGGGCTTACCTTGGGCGGGTCCTGGTCAGCAGTGCAGTGGGGCTAAGCCAGGCTCCCTGCCTGTCCTGGCTCTACGCTGCACCCTGGAAGCAGCCAGCAGGTCCAGCTCCTAGGCAGAGGTACAGCAGATGCCTCTGCGCACTGCTCTCACCCGCAGGCACCGCCCCCACAGCTCCCAGCCAATGGGAGTGTGGAGCAGGTGCTCAGGGCTGGAACAGTGCTCAGAGCCCCATGGCCTCCTCCATTTAGGAGCCTGACCTGCTGGCGACTTCTGGGGTGCAGCACGGTGCCAGGACAGGTAGGGACTAACCTGCCGTAGACCTGTAGCACCGCCGACCGGATTTTTAAGGGCCCAGTCGGTGGTGCTGACTGCAGCCACCAAGGTCCGTTTTTGATCAAGTGTTCTCTCCCCAAACTAGTGCACCAAAAATAGCAGTGTAGATGGGGGCAGCATGAACAGCAGCTGTAGCTAGCCACCTGGGTACCAACAGCCCAGACCCCCTCGGTATGTACTCAGGTGGCTAGCCCAAACCACGGCCCATGCTTCCCCAAGCTACACTACTATTTTTAGTGCAATAGCTCAAGTAGTGCTAGTGAATGTCCATCTACCTGCACTGGAAAGCATGCTCCCAGCTGCAGTGTAGATGTACACTGAGTGTACCAACATTAAGTGCTAGAGAAGTGAACTACAAAATATGCTCTGTTTGTTATTCTACAGAGGATATGCTAAATTTGTGTCATGGAGAATTTTTTTAATATGGGTGAGGAGAAATGACTGGAAAAATTCTCCCCTAACATGAATTTAGCAGTTAACACATTAGCAAGACCTTCCTGGACACTACTTATTCCCACTCCGTCAAACTGCTAAGTCTTTCTGAGCTCCCTTGTGTCTGGTGAAGGAACCATGTCACACCAGACAGTCTTAGCAGAGATGTGAATGTTAGTGAGCTCTGGAGCAACAGCCAGAGCAATTTTTATTGATGCTTCCTAGGGAGATGGTTGCTTTGATTTGCAGACTTCTCCTCCAGTGGAATTTCCATCCTCTTCAGTGGGAGTTCTCCCAGGCGATGGTTTGCTGGATTGGGCTTGTGGGGAAAGCAGAGCGTATGGAAAGATGGGTAGGGAAGTAGGGGGTAATGTTTGTGGACAGTACCAATCACCCAGTTCGGTGAATCATCTGAACACACGTTCACTCACCACTGAAATGAAGTCACTTCTGGGATGAAACATAGCACCTGTCAAATGCAAACAGCAATGCTGCCTAACAGTTTAGGATCAGAAGTGATAAATATCTTTTCCCGTTGAAACTGCAGTGGAGGGGGTTTTGGTAGGCAAAGTGTAATCACTCAAGGTAGAACTTAGTCAAGGCACTGGGTTCCAACATCCCGTTCTTCTGAAAATGACATTATGGAATCTTTAATGAATATGGATGGTCAGGGCTTCAGTACTACATCTCATCTGAAAGTAAAATTCTTTACATGCCAACTCTTTCTTGAGAGAAAATGTGGGAAAAAAAATAAATCCCACCCCTTTCAGTGATTATAAACTGCAGCCTGGGACTCTAACCTCTAGTACATGTCGCTTTTAAAACCTTGACAACTTTGATTTAGTTCTTCAGCAGACACCCAATTTATTCACTGCTTAATTTCAACATGGATTTGCTGTGTACATATACAACCCCTTTATTTAATAAAGCATTGTATTGTCATGACTTGGCCAATCATCCCTCTCACCCCCCTGGCCAAAGTATTTTTTTCTTCTTCTCCTTTTCCATACCCTCGCTCTCTGTCTGGTTGTTTTTTCTTCATAGAATATGAGCTCTTTGGGGAAGGGACTGAGCCTTCATTTGTGTTTGTATAGCACTTAGCAAATAGTGGGTGCTACTGGAAACAGAAAAACTGCATCATTGTTATGCCTTTTTATTTGCCAATTTAATACAATTCTCATAATCTGCAGAAGTTTCCAGCTCATCTGATAAATGTAACCATGATTGTGATTTCGCCCCAATCCCACAAAGAAGTCAATGGCGATCTGCACAAGCACAGGACTTCACCCACATGGAGTTCCTCACAAGACACCCCACATCTGTAAATATTTCCAGATTATTTTAAAGCTAAATATTTGGTAGGTACAGCATTAACTCTCAGGTTACTGTTCTATGTAGGCAAGTTTCTCTCTCACTGTATTTCATATTAAAGCGTACTTGAAAGGCAAATGCTTCTGTGCCAGTTCTTTTCATTTTAAAATATAAAGTATATTAAACCTCATGACTTATATTTATTGTACAGTGGATGCACATAAAATAATTGACTTCATTAGGTGTTTGTCCATAAAGGACTTCAGGATCTGGCCCATTATTTTTGAAGATGCATTTGCTCCTTGAAAGCAAGATTTCAGACTCAATGTTTAATTTGTATTTATTTATGTGGATTTTATTACATAAGCTATGCAAAACAAAGCTTTGCTCATCACTATCCAGAACCATAAATTTTGATAAGAGAAAAGGAGTACTTGTGGCACCTTAGAGACTAACAAATTTATTTGAGCATAAGCATGAAAGCTTTCATGCTTATGCTCAAATAAATTTGTTAGTCTCTAAGGTGCCACAAGTACTCCTTTTCTTTTTGCGGATACAGACTAACACGGCTGCTACTCTGAAACCTGTCATAAATTTTGATGTACATGTTGACTTTTGAATTAGATTTTTGTTACCAAACCAGATGACAGAGACACACAAGCACAAAAAAGCATCCTGAAAAAAATCCCAAACAGCTCACAGCTGTAAACAAACAATCCTTGTAAACAAACAAACAAACAAACCAACCAACCAAGCAATACATGGCATGAAAAGTGATAATTTATGATTGTGTCCAAGTGGTGTCTGAGATACTGTGTGTCATTTCAGTTTTAGCATTAGGCTTTATAGCCATCTGGGAAGAAACAAACCATTGAGAGTACAATATTCAGGGTGTCAAGCAAATAAGGCAAAAACAATTTAAAGGGTCTTGTAGAATGGGTTCAACCAACACAACTGAACTTTGGTGAACTTCTGACCCAGTTCCCAATCTAAATTTTCTCTCTCTGAACCACACACCCAAAACCAACCGCCTCTGAACTTGGGTGAGGTTCAGGTCCTGATCTGGATCCAAACTTGTCAGCTGAATCCCATTTCCATGAAATACTGTCATTTTGAGGCCCAATTCCACAAGCATGTATGTACTTCACTTTACTCACATGAGTAGTCCCACTAACTACTCATATGCATAGAGGTAAGCACCTGGGTAGGTGTGTGCAGAACTAGAGCCTGAGGGCCACACTTACAAAAGGATTTAGATGCCTAAAGATGGAGATGGACACCTAGTGGGATTAACAAAAGCATCAATGGGAGTTAGGTGGCTAACCTTTTTCGGTGTTTTTTAAATCCCACTAAGGCACCTACCTGCATCTTTATACCCTAAATACTAATGGCCAGATTTACAAGGTAACTAAAGTTTAATAAACTTCAGGGGCAAATCTCAAGAACAACATTCTTAGATCCATCTGCAAAGATACTGAAGTTTTCAAGAGAGTTATTAAAGTCCTAGCAAAGAACAGGTGCAGAATACAAATCTCTCTCAGTGAGGGGTAGATATCAGTTCATTCCTATTCATGAACTGTGTATTATTTATACAATGTTTGTGGGCTTAGCAGTTCAGTGGAGTTTTTTTAAACAAATGTTCATGCTCAAATAACTTTGTTAGAACCTTATCCATCCTATCTTTATCATCTCAAGTACTGTAGGTAATTTTAAAGGTTTGCCAGACAGCCTCTCAATCTGCTTTCAAAACATTTGGTCTAGCATGGAACATAGAATTCTCTCTTAAGGAAGTAATCATTATAAAATGTATGAAAACTAGAGTCTGCATGATGGAATCCTCCGTACCTTTTCTATCCAATTTGCTGATGAGATGAAAATACACAACAGCAATTGCCATACTAAATCCATCCAGTTCAATAGCCTCTTTCCAACAGTGGCCAATATCAGAAGCTATCTGTCTAAGGTACTTGTAGAGCCCCCAATACCATTACACCTGAGCACCACCTTCCCATTTTCAATGTATTTATCTTCCCACCCCCTACGGCACGGATGTGCTTTTATCCTGTTTATATAGATGGGGAATTGAGGCACAAAGAAAGGCAGGCAGGAAGGTTATGGGAAAACAGGGCACTGAACTTGAGTCTTCCCCTGCTAGCACCCTAACCGTTACACCAAACTTCCTCTCAGTAATCAGTTATGGAACAACTCTCCCATGGGGAAAGTCTTTCCTAATCCTCCCTACTTTTAGAGGTTGCCTTATGTCCTAAAACATGAGGGCATGTTTCCTTCCAAGACTCTTTATTTTTACAAACTTTATTTTTGTAAACAATTCCAGATATTCCCTTTATCCATACGAATGTCCAATCAGTTTCTTGAATCCTGCTAAGCTCTTGGCCTGAAAGAGTTCCACAGATTAACTGTGCAGTGTGGGGAAAAGAATTAGCATTGTAACCACAGCCAAGAATAGGAAAACTACAGTAACTGTCTCTGTCTAGTTTTCTTAAAAAACTCATAAGACATTATTATGCAGCTCTCCTCAACCCTATCCACACCTCCCAAAATTATAGAAAGTCTAAATTACAAGAAGCACTAAACATCGACAACCTTTAATTTGTCTTAGTTACTCTTGTTTGAGGGAAACCAGCTTGGAACCGGATCAGAATTCTAGTATGTGTGGAGGACTGCTGTTGCTGGTTGGGTGTTTTTGTGTGTTTGTGGGGGGGGAGGGGTGTTGTCTATGCATTTTGGGTGCCAACTCACATGACAAGTTTCACTTGACATTGTCTGATTATGGTAAAAATATTAAACGCCAACAGCTGGAGTTTATAACAGAAATGCCCACAACCTTAACTGTAGCACCAGCAATTGTATCAGCTTAATACACCATCATTGGACCCACTTAAGCTGCATTTTGATGATCTGGCTCACTTCTAACATGCTGTCTTTAGCGATAGCCAAGTATTAGAGCTCTCTTGATTGTTAAAATGTTTTGTCTGAGCACAGCTTAAATCTGCTCATCTCATGAATGCCATCTGAGGACTACTTAAAAGAGGGAGGGCTTTAAAATTTTTTTTAAAAGCCACAGTAACTACACAATGGTTGTGTGGTGATGGTTTGTGAATGTGTAGTCTATGAATAACAGATGGTGGTAGTGTTCTCTTAACTTGTTATATATAGTGAAATTCATTCACTATTACCTCCATTTTACAAATAGGGAACTGAAGCACAGAGAGATTATGTGACTTGCCTAAAGTCACATAAAGAAGTATGTGGTAGAACGGCGTATGAAACCCAGGTCTGGCTTGTAATGTCTTCAGGGCAGGGACCACCTTTGGTTATATGTTTGTACACTACTAAAAGCAACGACCTTGTTCTATGACTGGGGCATGAAGGCACTAGCCCCATACAAATAGCATCTAATAAATAATAAAATAATAATAATAATAGTAATAATGAAGAGTAATGTCACCTCGCTCAAAGTCTTGGGTCTTCACCACAATACCATTCCTGCCTTTGCTAGTATAAGTACAAACGGAAGTTTATATCCATAGGGTGAGATTCACCCAAGGTGATGCAGGTGCAATTAACATGCTCTTGTGCTAGCTGATTTCCTTACATTCCAAAGGGGAATTCAATATGAGGAAACAGCAGGTGATATTGCCACCTGCCCTTGCTCAGGGTTTTTGCCATCTTAGAGCAGGCTTTAAGTCAGCTTAGGCTACACAGAAGCTCCAGCAGTGAAGTCAGAGGGAAGACACTGAGGGCATGTCTACACTACCGGCCAGATTGACAGGCAGCGATCGATCCAGCGGGGGTTGATTTATCGTGTCTACTATAGACACGATAAATCAACCACTGATCTCAACAGCGTTGACTCTGGTACTCCACCTCAACAAGAAGCGCAAGGGGAATTGACGGGAGTGCTTCTCCCTTCGACCACGGAAAGCAGATCTAAATACGTTGACCTCAGCTATGTTATTCGCATAGCTGAAGTTGCGTAATTTAGATCGATCTCCCCCCATCGTGTAGACCAGCCCTTAGTCACTGTATCCCAGATGCCCTGACCACGGTCCCCTACTGAGCCAGCATTGCCCTTTTTTGGGCAAACCTATTTCCTTTGGTTCCCCTGTTTTCTCCCCCACTCCCTGCAACAGAGGAAATTATGACTACTTTCTTCCATTGCAGAATCCACACAATTAATTTTCTGCCACCAGGGGTCATTTCTCTTTACATCGCTCCACTGGCTCCCTCTTCTCTGTCACATCAAACAAACTGCTTGTGTTCAGTTTCAAGGCCTTTCATGGCCTATCCCTACCCTGTCATCGCTTGTTCACTATCAAGATGTTGACTACCTCCTCTAGTTGACCAATGAATAGGTCACTTTGTTGTGATGCCTACAAAAAACTTGAGAATAGTTAGGTCATTGGTGCACTGATACCCCCGTCGATCAGACTGACCAATATTCTCTCATTGTTTCCTTCTGCTCCCCCATTTATTTATCTGTATCCAACAGTTCTCTTTTGGTTTAGACCGTCAGCTGTTTGGGTCAAGGACCATCTTTTTCTTCTGTTTGTACAATACCTAGCACAGTGGGGTCCTGGTCCTAGACTAGGGCTTCTAGGTGTTCTAGTTCTATGGTTATAACAATAATAATACTAGGTACAGCAGCATGACTGGGGCCTGTGTATATAAGTCTCACTGTCTTACATATACAATGAGAGAACAAAACACATATCCACAGACACGCATATTAGACAGACACACTATCTTCTATACACAAACACACACTGATCAACATGAATAGCTTTACAATTTTCCCTCTGCAAAAAATTATATACATAAAATTGAGAGAGAGGTGAAGAAAAAGATATATTTACTCAAGATCCACATCTTACAATAATACCTAACTTAAATTGTTCAAATTATCCTGTAATGACTCTTTTTTTCAATTGGTTAAAATTTCCATTGTAATATTTATCTGTGAACAAAGTACAAAAATGATGGGCTTTGAATTGTTTCAAATTAACAGCTATAAAGTGTGATTTAAATGCTTTTATTCAAAATTAATTATTTGAGAGCAGGTATTCGAATACTTCTTTAACAGCAGGATGCAACATCTTTAGTATTATGAACAAGGAGCTTTTGCCATGTAAACTCATGGAGTGAAATCTCATCCTTGATCTTCAAAGTGTGACAAAGAGCTATTGATTGGGAGCATATTGTCATTTAAATTACAATTAGGGATGGGTGAAAGGTGGTTATTCAACAATTCAAACCTTTTTTTTTTTTCAAAATGCTGTCAAGGGCAACTTAACCTTAACCCAAACACACACTTTTGAAAACTTCTGAGAGTTTCAAATATTTCAACAACCAATGTGGTGTGTTTAGAGCAACAAATCAGTACACTGCTATAAGGTACATGTTGAATTCTATCAGCGATGTAATTATGAATCTAATAAAAACCGCTGTTGAAAGCCTTCACTCTCAGTTACAGGGAAATCTACCTTTGATCATGAATTGGGGAAGATTTGCAGTTTAATATCAAATTATGTCATGCAAGTCATTTAGCTAGAATAGCTAATTACATGGTCTAAGGTCCTGCTCCAACTCCCATTAAAGTTAGAGGAAATCTTAAGTTAATGGAAGTGGGAATGGGCCTTTAAAGTGGATAGTGGCACCAGACTAAGAGCCAGGGGACTTGGATTCTAATCCTGGGTTAGCCACTGACCTGTTCTGTGACCTTGGGCAGGTCACTTTACCTCTCTTGACCCTTGTTTCCTCTCCCACCCTTGTTTGTTGTCCATTTATATTATATGCCCTTCAGGACAGGTACTGTGTTTGTATTGCATCTAGCATTAAGGGGCCTGAACTTTCACAGAATCATAGACATGTACAGCTAGAAGGGATGCTGAAAGGTCATGAAGTCCAGCCTGCTATGTTGAGGCAGGACAAAGTAAACTAGACCATCCCTGACCGGTATTTGTCCAACCTGTTCTTAAAAACCTCCAGTGATGGGAATTCCACAACCTCCATTAGAAGCCTATTCCAGAGCTTAACTACCTTTATGGTTAGAAAGCTTTTCATAATATCAAACCTAAATCTGCCTTGCTATAGATTAAGTTGATTAAGTCTTATCCTATCTCCTGTGGATGTGGAGAACAAATGACCACAATCCCCTTTATAATAGCCCTCAATATAACTGAAGACTTATCAGGTCCCTGTCCCCCCCCAACCCCAGTCTTCTTTTTTCAAGACTAAACATGCCCTGTTTTTTTATCCTTTCCTCAGAGGTCAGGTTTTCTAAACCTTTTGTCATTTTTGTTGCTCTTCTCTGGACTTTCTCCAATTTACACACACCCTTCCTAAAATGTGGCACCGAGAATTGGACACAGTACTCTAGCAGAAGCCTCACGGGCACCAAGTAGAGCAAGACAATTACCTCTCGTGTCTTATAAACAACACTCATGTTAATACACCCCAGAATAATATTAGACATTTTTAACTGCATCACATTGTTGATTCCTATTCAATTTGTGAACCTGTGTAACACCCAGATCCTTCTCAGCAGTACTACAACCTAGCTAGTTATTTGTAGTTGTGCATTAGATTGTTCCTTCCTAAATGGAGTACTTTGCACTTGTCTTTATTGAATTTCATTTGTTGATTTCAGACCAATTCTCCAATTTGCCAAGGTAATTTTGAATTCTAATCCTGTCCTCCACAGTGCTTGCACTCCCTCCCATCTTGGTGTCATCCACAAATTTTAAAAGCATCCTCTCCACTCCATTATCCAAGTCATTATCCAAAGCCAGGTGCCCCCGAAGGAGTGATTACCTGTTCTGTTCATTCCCTCCGGGGCACCTGGCTTTAGCCACTGTAAGAAGTCAGGACACTGGGCTAGATGGACCTTTGTTCTGACCCAGTATGGCCGTTCTTACCTTCTTATTAAGGAAAAATGTTCAATAGTACCAGACTCAGGACACGTCCTTTTGGGATCCCACTAGATATGTCCTTCCAGTTTGACAGAGAACCATTGATATTTACTCTTTGAGTACAGGTTTCAGAGTAACACCCGTGTTAGTCTGTATTCGCAAAAAGAAAAGGAGTACTTGTGGCACCTTAGAGACTAACCAATTTATTTGAGCATGAGCTCACGAAAGCTCATGCTCAAATAAATTGGTTAGTCTCTAAGGTGCCACAAGTACTCCTTTTCTTTCTTTGAGTACAGTCTTTCAACCAGTTGTGCACCCACTTTATAGTAATTTAATCTAGGTTAATTTCACCTAAGTGGCATTTCCCTTTGTTGGTGTCTCTAGATGCTACCTGAAAGCACATATAAAGATGACAAATTGGAAGAAACACAGTGAGAACATCTATCTCCATGTCATTAGATAGTGTTCCGGCAGAAGAGAGAAATGTAGAAGTCACTTCAGATGGGTTTTTCCCCCATCCTTCCTAGCAGATTTGAACTCAAACAGCTCTCCCCTTTTACAGAGGGAACAGATTACCCTGCCAAAGTAGGGAGAGCATTCTTAGCCTTGCAGGACAAACAGTTTCCCTAGTCCTCCCTGGTTTGTTTTCTTGGGTGGCATATGTAATCCATTGTGTGATTAAGCAGCAGAATGGTGTTCACAAAGAAGTATATCCCAGTATGCATTGGACTCAGGCCAATGTTCAGGGTGGAATGGAATTTTTTCCTTCACTATAGACTAGTGAATGTATCGGAGTTTTGAGGCAGATTTTTACTTTCCCTTTCACAGCAGGTAGAATAAGACCCCTTTTGCCAGGTATGGTATGTTAGGTTTTATTTTTGAAGATTTATTACAAATTTAGGTCCTGATCCAAATTCCAATGATGTCAATAGAAAGACTCTCATGGACATCAGTAGGCTTTGGATCTGACCTTTGGTGGGCAAGAATCCCTTGTAGTACTAGGGAATTATCGGGCCATAGCATATCCCAATCTTCAACAAAGGGCCAGGAGTGTGTAGTATTCCTGAGGAAGTGAGGAATTTCAGGCTTTTACTTAACTGTTACATCAATGTTCAGTATACATGAGAACACAAGAATAGCAACATTGGGTCAGACCAAAGGTCCATCTAGCCCAACATCCTGTCTTCTGATAGATGCTTCAGATGGAATGAACAGAACTGGGCAATGTATCAAGTGATCCATCTCCTGTTGTCCAGTCCCAGCTTCTGGCAGTCAGAGGTTTAGGGACACTCAAAGCATGGGGCTGTATGCCTGACCATCTTGGCTAATAGCCATTGATGGACCTACCTTCCTTGAAGCTATCTAATTCTTTTTTAAACCCAGGTATACTTCTGGCCTTCACAACATCCCCTGAATGAGACTGGATTCTAAGTTTCACTCAGAGATTGCTTGTCTGTTACGCGTTTTTCTAGCCTCTATACTTCCTGTTAGATACCTGAAAAGTCCACAGGACGGCCCTATGCCACAGCATATGAGAGTTCAGGGAGTGTTGGGGAAAGGTGGAATAGAGGACGGACTTTACCACTACATTCAAAATAAGTCACCTTTCATCAGAGCCCAAGCATTCACAAGAAAGGGGAGGTTTGGACTGACTTTCACAGAGGTTTTTTGAGAGAGGTGATAATTGGAAGCCCCTGTTTAACTTGTGGCCATAGACCAAAGGAAAAGGCCACAATGGACAAGTTTTTTACTACTGGGTAATAAAAAAGGGAATGTTTGGTTAAAATAAAATAACTTCAGTAAAATTTACAGCTATTCAATTTGTCCGAAGACCAGTGTGTGGAGTCTTTATTTTCTGGTTTCATGGTGGCCATGCCAATGCTGGTGTTTAACACTTAAACAATGTTTATCTCCAAAGCGATTTTGTAGATCGTGTTTCTTAAATTTAATGGGATATTTAAAAAGCTCTATTAAATTAAAATCTCGCTCTAAAATGGCAACACATGCTCTGGTGCATACTGTATGCTCTACACTGTTCATTGCCATTTTAGGTGGCTTATTCTACATACATTTTTATTATTTGAATAGACCATTCAGGCAATTCCTTCTCTTCTTACTCATACAAGTAATCCTGTTCACTGCAGGGACACTACTTGCAGTTTTCAGAGTAGCAGCCGTGTTAGTCTGTATTCGCAAAAAGAAAAGGAGGACTTGTGGCATTGTTAATCTCTAAGGTGCCACAAGTACTCCTTTTCTTTTTGCAACCACTTGCAGTGTAAATCAGAAAGGATTTGAACCAATAGGTAATTTGTACTGATGCTATTACAAACGTAATGAGGCAGCACAGTCTAGCTGATGCAGTCACTGGACTGGGTTCTATGCCTGACTATGATTTTGACTAGGTGAGCTTGAGCAAGTCACTTCATCTATCTCTGCCCCTGTTTCCCTTCTGCCCATTGTATGTCTTGTTTATTTGAAGCATAAGCTCTTCGAGGCAATGTGGTGTCCGCCCCACACAAGGCCTGAAGTGGAACAGTAGGCCAATTAACCTATAGGCTCCACATGGAGGAAAGCCAGGAAGCGCTAAGGCCTGATTTCTGATGGAATTCAGCTGAGGGGAGGAGCTGCGCCGGGTTTATAAAGACAGGAAGTTGGGAGCAGAAAGGAGCTTCAAGGGAAGTAGTCTGCAGGCCCTCCCTTGGAGAAAGGAGATGTGTTTGGGCCTACAGTGCCAGACAGCCTGCAGTCACTCCGTGGTAAGATGGAGTTTGGGCTGGTAAACCTAGAGTGAGGGAGCCAGGAGGTAGAGCTGGGCAGCACGAAGGAGTCCGGGGAAGAACAACATAGGCTGGGAGAAAGCAGGCCAGTGTTGCTAAAGATAGAATCCCTGGACTGGAACCACCCAGGTTCCCCTACCAGCCCCATGAGAAGTGGCATGGTCATGGCAGTGAAGGGAAGACTGTCATTTTGTATAGAGGGACTTTGATACTCCAGAAGGAGAGGACTGTAGCGACCTGGCTGGAGGGCTGAGTCTCAAAGGAGCACCCCAAGTCCCAGAGAAAGAGAGAAACCACGAGGAAAGGAACTGAGAGAAGGGGGCGATGGACTGTGAAGAGCTAATCCCCAGACTAACCAGGAGGAGGTGCCTAGCAGTGAGTGGACCCCATGACAGACAGGAACTGTCTTTCACTAAGTATTTGCATAGTGCTTAGCACAGTGGGGCCCGGATCTTGGTTGGGCTTCCAAGGCACCACTGAAATACAACTAATAGATAATAAAATATTTATAACACAAAAAGATCTATGCTTAATATGAAAATTCAGATGCTCTTGTTGAGCATTTCACTCACATAACATTAGTGCATACAGGGTCTTAGTAACTTGTGTAGTTTCCATGTCAGTTTAGGTTTTTAGCTAATGCGAACAAACTGTAGTCTATACGAGGCACTTGGCTCTACCTACTAACATGACCTTTGTATATTGGGCCCAAGTTAAAATCTTCTATTTTGCATAGAATAAAATATTAAATTACTAGATTAGCCTTTTAGAAATACATATTTGTTAAACTAAATACCTGTGTATTAGGAAATACCAGATAATGTGCCCAGGTTGGCAAAGATCAGAAATGGTTTCATTTGATTTACAAATCATGATCATTACAAGAATCAACTGTACATGCTGCTCTACTATACAAACCACAGATAGTCTGGTTGCCCCTAGAAGTTAAAGAAACTTTTCTCTAAATTTTTCACACCACACAAAGATAGTCTTGGGATGGCAAGTATAAGCAGCAACTGCATGTATACCAGGAAATTTACAAGTCACTAAAATACTGGAAAAAGAGTAAAGGAATATTGTTTGTCAGTGCAAATAGGCAATTTATATTATCATTGCTCTAAAGCTTCCAGAACACATAATACCTATTGTATAGGAAATTGCTAAAGGCGCCTATCGTGGTTAACTCCTATTTTGTTAACCTGGCGCTTTCCAAGGTAACATGAAAATTTACAGGCAGAACAGGTTTTTGATAAAACGCATGCAAATATAATTTCCAAATGTTTGGAAAATGAGTTCTTACTAGTCAAAGATAACTCAGGGATGCAAGATGTTTTACTGCCGCCTTGTGGACAATTTAAAATGCTGTTTATTCGGGTTAATGATTCATTTAAAAAAGCTCCCCGTTGCAGGCTACTTTTGTAACATTTGTACAAAGTATTTCTACAAATTAAAAATAAAGTGTGAGAGAGAGGGAGACTGCATTTCACTTGGGGAATAATTCTAAGTTAGGGCAAGATGCATCACTGGTTCTCACAGCTGCGAGAGAGGATATAGCATGCAGTCATCTGGATTTCTAGATCCTTTTGTATCACATGGAGAAAAATCTTTCCAGTGGCTACCACCTATAAAAGCAGTTATGAAAGTTCAGAAGTTTGGTGCAGTATCAACAAGTTTAGATCCTTAATGTCTGTTGTGGCCTAGTTATTGTGCAGGTTAACAGGAACAGGTTTTCTTGTCAGTTCCCCAATCCTTTCTGGTTTTGTCTAGATCAGAAACACCATTAGAATAGCCTCTCTCACTGCATTTTTTTTCCTGACCCAGCTAAAACCAGAAAGGGCAGGTGGATAGGAACATAATTTTGAAAGCATTATTAAATTATTATTATTATTATTAAAGGGGAAAAAATACACAAAATATTTTCAACCTCTACAAAATTTTGGCTTCAGATAAGAGTTTGTGCAAAGGTCCTTTTCAGTTCTTATTTTACCTTAATCTGTCCCTCCACAGCAGGTCTGGGCAATTCCAGCAATACTCCTTACGCAGTCTTTTTATCATAAATGGGCTTATGCCAAAGTATTTGGATCTAGTTTTCAAAAAAAAGGTAAGAGGAGTTTGGTTCCAGGATCAGGGTTCAGTGCAATCTCTGATACCGAGAAAGCCGTAACAAATAGCCTTCCAATCTGTATCTTTTGTGTAGCACACAACAGGGAAAAGAGGTATTTATAACGCTTATGGGCTGTGATTCCTATTGATAAGCGAAGTAGCAGCAATTGTATAGTTAACATTTTCAATCACTAATTTTCCTGGAGTAGCAATTTCAATGTTTCTTTAACAACTACTTGTTGCTCTTAGATCTTTTTCAGAGCACGGAATGTATTCTCAGTGGGACAAACTGCCTAACAAGCAACCAGAGGGCTTCAGAAATATTACACTCATGTACAGTACATTTTGCTAAAATTATAACCACAAATTGAAATGCTTATTTAAACGGTAAAATATTCTCAGCTCCAAACCCATGAATGAAAGAGCTTTGAAGCAACTCTGACAACTATACGGTAACCATGCTGGGCAAAACAGACATTATACTCTATTCAAACCTATCAGAGTTGTGAAAAAGTTCAAATGACCTCCCTGCCATCGTTCTTACATGCTTTGCACTTTCTGATTCTGGTGCAGACTGGAATCCGTCTTAGTAATATGCTCATGATAATACCTGTTCTTGCAAAGCTTCTGGCCCAATATTTTTGGATTTAATAGGTTTATGCAGGTCTCATAAGGTTGCCTTAAGCATCTGAAGTTTTGGTGCTTATCCAAATCGAAACCAAAATATGAAGCTTTTGAGGTTAGTCCTTCACTAATTATGACAAGATGCTATCATTATTTGTATAGTGATAGAATGTAGAGCCCCTCCCTTGTGTTACACACCAGACACATATATAGCAAAAAGGGTCCCTTTCCAAAAGATCTAAGTATAAGATGCAAGGTGGCTAGATACATGCTCAACAGGCTTTTTCTTTAAACTGGTTATGTTGACTCCCCAGTTTCAGAGATGAGAGGAGCTGCTTTAGTAAGGCATTTCTTGACATAACTGCAAGTCTAGCGGTTCACGAGGTACTCCTGAACATTGGGGGAACCAGAAGCTAGCCACATCTTTCTGCCTAACAGGCAAAAGTTCTGGGATGGACATTTTGTTTGAAACAACTGTTTCACATGGCTGAGATTCACTCAAACATTGTATACAGTCAGCCTCAGCAAACTCTATGCAACACTCAGTTAAAACTGCAGAGTTCCAGCCTGCTTTCACACTGAAAACCAGAGAAGCTGTGACAACACCATAAAATTATCCCAGCTTTACCTGAAAGATCTGTGAACCTTACGGGACTTTTCATCAAACACTGTAGTGATTCTAAGCTGGTAACCTAACCCAAATTCTAGGGAGTTGCATGCATTTTCCGGTATTGTTACAAACATTTCTCAAAGTGTTTGGATTTTTAATACCTATATTTAATATCTTAAAACAATAGAGAAAAGAGATAGGGAAAGAGAGAAACATGAGAGGTAACATTTTTAAAAGCTACCATTTTGTTCCAATTTAGAATATTAAAAAGTCAATTGAAATTTTTATAAGAAGTCATCTACGGGATAGGATGAAGTTACATGCTGGAGAAATGTACATTCAGTTTCTTGCTTAAAAGATTACATGCAGAAAAAACACACTCAGCTAGCCTTAAATCTGAGAGACTTTCACAATGAATCAATTGTACTATATTAGTTATATATCACAGGTGTGTACCACACGGGCAAGTGAAAAAGTCTGACAGATATTTTATACTCATTCTGAATCCATGAACTATGTAACTAGTATGATAACTTGGTGTGTTTTATATAGGTAGTTTTCTAGTAATCAGCCATTTGATCATGTTTTATTTCTTCTCAAAACAAGGGACCACACCTGGTGTAGTCATTTACATCAGTGCAAGGTATAAAATACGACCACTCTCATTTAGCAGTGTTTTATGCCAACTTTGAACCAGTACAAATGATTGAGTAAGGGTGCAGGGCAATGGAGAATAAGTCTCAAGAGAGTTAAAAGGAAACAACAGTATTTTACTTTTACTTCAATAAGTTTAATAAGGAGCCAAATATTTGCAGTCACTCAACATCCACAGATATGGGAGCCAGCTTTGTTCCCATTGTTTAGAAAAGGATCCAACATTGGGGTCTTGTGTTCATTTCTTAATTAAAATGAATGCAGTTTGATTAAGTTGTGACATAAAATTAATGGGTAAGAGTACTTAATCTCAAAGATCCCATTAAACCACATTCCCAGGAATGCATTTTTGACCTTAAAAATGTTTTCTTTAGTTACACATACAATTTTTAAAAGGACCCCCCAGTTTTATTTGTCCTGACACCAGAAAAAGATGGTAACAGAAGGAAAAAAAGGGACACAGATGAGAATAATTAGATTCTTCCTTTTTAACAAAATATAAAAAGGTATATTACAGGATTTAGGACCATATATGATCCTAAACCTCAGAGGAGCATTCATAAAAACAGCCGCAGCAAAACTTGAGACAAAGAAATGGTAGATTCAAGGTAGGATTGTTTAGGAATAAAAACAAAGGACATTGCATAAGTGCTCACATTTGAGAAAAACGTTCCTATCCTAACTGAATTTGAGTCATCAAAATGAAGTTCCTGTAAGAAAACAATTTTTTTCAATCATCTAACCTGCTGAGTTACTACAAGTTGGTTTGAATTGGTCATTTTCAAGAAAGCCACTATAGATTTTTTTGACTCCCAGAGTGTCCTAATCCACAGTGCTTTGAATTGAGAAAAAAAGAATGTGTGAGATAATCTTAAAGAAAAATGTTTCTGATTTGTTTCTCTGTTGTTTTTATCCGCCTTTCTGTAGGTATTAATGTGAGGGATAATAATATAAGTTTTGCCCAGCCGTATGCAATATACTAGCATATATTTGGAACACTCATCAATGAATTCCATAACTGAAATATTAAGCTCATTTTATGGAGAATTCATTTCACTGATTTCTAATCGCAGTGCCCCGAGATTATCACTTGTTGACAGACTTCTACAGCCAAAGCCTCTAAAAACTGATGTGCTTTCACTAAAATAATAAACACTTTTCACGTCCTTTATAACAAGTAGCATTTCTGTGAGAATTAGAATAATTAGTCTCAAATGTTGGCACAGGTAAAGAATTGTTAGTATGCACTATCTTTCGGGGCTGGTTAAATGTAGTCCTATACACCCTCTTTCTTACCTACACCAGGACTAAAGATGACTGCTGTGGGAAACTCAGCAGCTGAAGGACCAGGTGCTCACCTCTAGGATAATTATTTTGTTGCTCTCACAATTGGCTGTTAACACTTCTTCCCTGGCCTTTCAACCCTATGTAGAGTTGACTGCACTGTTTTATTCTCTTAGATGTATTTCCTCCTCCCCCCCCATTTTGATTCCTGCTGTATAGTTCTCCATGGTGGGAAACACAAGTTCCTGGAGGGTTGTATATACAATGCTCTTTTAAGGTTCAGAAAGCCTTCCCTGTTGGCCATGTATGATGTCTGAAGATGGTACTAAAATACACACAAGATGAGAAACAACATGCATCTTTTGCGCACATTCAGTTTACTACAAGGTCAGGAAAAATGTACAGTCAATGCTCTATCAGGGAATTGTTTTTGTTATCAAGTATGTACCTAAATACGAGTCCTAGAATATTAGGCCCCCATCTTCCAACAGTTATACACATGAGTAACTCTGCTCACAGAATAGCCCTGTTGACATCAGTGACATGTAGTCCAACTACATGTGTCAGCAAAGTTAAACACATGGTTAATTCTTTGCAGGATAGGGGACTTAAATGAGACAGTAATCATCAACTGTCTAAGAAAGTGATTTATAGGCATAAAAAAGTATGATGAGAAGGACATTTGGAAAGCCAATGAGTCTGAACAAAACCAATACTAACCAACCCACAAACTACATAGGGAATATTCCTTATGTGGTTTTTGCCAGTATTTTCCATATCAAAACATACGAATTAGCCCAATAGGCAAGCCTAACCCATAAGCAGAGATAGGTTATCGATTTTTCACAGGTACTTTCTGTAATCAACAGGTTTTTAAGAAGAAGAAATATTGCAGCTTTTTAACATCACTCAAAGCTGCATTCATTTGGGTAGCTTAAAAAGGTTTAGCAAATTCAGCACTCAGGCAGTTAGGGTTTTAGCAATGCCCCAACATAATGTCATAAAATGTTCAACAATGACTGTAAAATAAGTAGCTTTTGGAAGTTATATGTCTTTGAAGTTTCATTAATTAGTCATATCATCGGGAATGTATGGCTAAAGTAAATTACCGTGTTTAAAATATCTACTCTTTCAATGTGAAAAATGAAAGGATCCAGCTACCTTGTCTTTATACTAATGAAGATATTATTAATTGGTTTAGCAAAAACATAGATCTAACCATAATGTGCAACAGTTATTAAAGATAATTAACCACAGATCATTGGTTTGAAACATCTAGTCCAAAATGATTTCTGAAGGGCACATTATTCTATGAGATAAAATAATTAAATTTCTAACTGCTGCATAAGACAACTGTGGCATATCTAGTGTTTTAATTTCTTTTGTTCTATTCTCATGGTACTCCTCTGTTTTAGATTTTGAAAATGCTCCTAGTGTTTCACTGTGAGCACTCTGTGCAGCATGTTAGACTGAAATATTTCATGTCTGCGGAAAAATGATGATTGAAAGAAAAGGATTAGAAATGACAGCACCGTTAATAATACACACGTGCCTGTGCGCACTCACAAAATCAGCTCCTTCTCTTCTGAGGGGAAAGAGAGAGGAATGGAAATGAAATAAGTAGAGGATTAAATAAGTTCCTATCCTAACATTAGCCACACATTTTACCCCAAACTTAAAACTGCACATTTGCAAAAGGAAGAAAGAAAACCACAAATCTGAACCAATGCCAAATACTTGTAGATTAATGAATAATAGAATCCCACACAGCCACATAAAATAAAATTAAGCAAGTACAGTAAAAACAAATTGAGGCACTGGAACAGAAGGCTGTTTATTAAAAGCTATGGATTTTAGGCTTATAATTTCTGAGCCTGTCCCGTCTCTAGTGCCACTTCCCAAAATGTCTGTGGTCAGTGTTTATCATACACATCAAAGGTCAATTTGTTTATTATTAATTTTTGGATCACATGTTTGATAATTATAGCCTACAAATGTGTACAATAGCCCAGATCTGTACCAATTAGACAGTCCTGTTTGCTTACAGCAGCATTAGGTTCCTCCACAGTGTTTTGTAAGAAAATTCATGTCCCCAAATATTCCTCCTTTGCAGCAAATTCCAGCTGTTTCACCAGAGAGCAGGGTTTAGACAGGAAAGGCAAGGAGGGAGGAAATAGCATAGTTCAGTCAGGATTAGGTACATTGGCTAGTTAATGTTGATTTAGCAAAATAAATACTGAAAAAGGTTTGTTACCCAGTGCTGTTGAGTTTGCATTGTGTGAACACCAATGACATAAGACAATATCTTATTTTATTTTCCATTCCATATTGGACTTCTAGAGTAAGATTTTATCTGGTGTGATCAAGGTATAGAATTCTGTGATTTGGTAAAAAAAATTCCTGAGAACCAGTTATGCTTTCAAAACAAAAAAGTTCGTCCCTAATACACTCAACCTGATTTTCATTTACATGAGGTCCATTTTGCACTGCTCTTGTTACATACGAGGGCTTTAAATTGGGAGTAAATATTTAGTCCCAGTTTAAGTCTCTTTCATACTATCCGAGTGGCGTAAAGTTGTCTTAGTTTAAATGAGAATCAGGTTGATTACACATTCATTTCTGGAGATATGTGTTATCATTTGTTATTTACCAAGCAGGGCAATGAATTTGGTGTCAAAATGTATGACCTGATCTTGCAAAAACTTATACTTAGTGTTTATTAAAGGAAATGATGTTCATAAGTCTTTACAGCATTAGGGCATCAGTCCTCTGTATTTTTTTGTCTACACAGCAAAAAATATGGAACAATTTAACCATTTCTGGATCTGATTCTCTATTGCCTTTCTCCTTGTATAATTTGTGTCAACCCTAACCCATTTTGCATAGGTGCAGATGACTACACAAAATTCAGGGCAATAGAAAATATGAGGCCCTCAATCTTTGCAATGTCTAGAACAAGATATCTAAAAGACAGCCTAAAGAACTATAGACCATCACAAACCTCACCACCTTCTCTTCCAGGTGCAAGGTTACCTACTTCCTCCACCATAAATACATAGCAACATATATTTAAAAAATGATAACCCCCGAAGACAAAACAACAACAACAAAAGACAAGCTGCCAAAACAAGACAGTCCACGGCACAGAGTTCTTTCTCGGCGGAATGGATGACAGATCACACAACACGTAACAGAAGTTAAGCATGTTGCTTAATGAGCTACTAGCAAAAGCATTCCGAAACTATGGAGATGAACATGATATAAGATCCATGATATAACAAAAGAATAGACTTAAAGTGCATTGAGAAAACTGAGTGGGGAAGTTTACACAGCATCTGCCTGCATTGCAATTTGTTGCAAGTCCCCTGCTTTCACCAAACATGAAATTTACCCTACCGATGATAACAAGAAACCCAAGATCTCCAGGCTAACAAATTTTACAGTGATCTTAAGTCAAGGGAGGCTTTTAGAATGAAGAAAATAATACTGCAACAAGGGGTGGAGGGAGGAGTCACCTCTTCCTTGGCTGTGCTATAGACTCTCTCATATGCAGGTACTGCCGAAGCCTAGCTTGCACCACTATTTTATCTGACCTATATATTGATGTAGTTCAAGTCACCAGATGCCCCAGTGCTCCAGGAATGCACAAGAAAATTATATTCAAGTGTTTGTCCTGGTTTCAATATAATCACCCACTTGGCCATCTGCTGCTGTGCTCTAGTTGTCCCTCCCCCTGCCACAAACCTCCAGGTCACTTGCTACCCAGCCCCCCAGCACATCCCTCCCTACCTTCAAAGATAACTTGATATCAGCTACATCTGTGCTGAGCTCTCTTGTTGTGTTCTCTGGCACACAACGAATGTGGGGCACTCTAAATCTCAGAGCATGCCAGCTGATGCACATTGAGATTTAGAGCATCACAGATTTCATTGCACAAACAAATGCTCAACAATTTGACAGGGGAGCCACCATTTTTAGAAATAGTGAAAGACTGGAAAAAAACAAGGGTGTGGGGGGTGGGAGGGGAAGAATTAGCTCCAGGTTAGGAGCAGATAGAGAAAAAAGGTTGCTGGAGAAGGCTTCTGAGGGAGTGGTTGGATAAGAGAAGAAGGAAGGAAACTCATCAGCTAGTCCTCCATAACAAAGATGTCCAGTCTAATCCCCTAGCTGCCTAGGCCTTCCTGCATGCCTGCTCCCAGAGAAAAAGTAATCCAACCACACCCTCAGCTGCCAAACTGCACCTCTCCTGCTGATGAAACTCTCCCTCACCCCATAACAAACACCCTCACCTGATCCTCAGAGCAGATGTGGTGCCAAAATTTGAAAAATGGCTTCCTCAAAAACTGTCTGTCACAGCTAGCAATACTCTGATTTCCCAGGTAATACACCCCTCACCCATCAACAAATCAATCATACCCACACTCCCAAATATAAAATTAATTCCATATATGTGCCCTCCCCCCAAAACCATCATGTCCGTATCCTCCTCGCTCCCAAATTCATCAGTCCTTCCAACCCTGTACCTCTTGGCCTAGTCCCTGCTTCCCCCTGCACATTACCTCAACAAGGCTACTGTAAATGGCATCTCCCCATAGCCTCTGTTCCACACAGCAATTGCAATGGCAGATGGATTGTCCCATGGTCTCTGCTTGTGTAACCCCTTTGTACTCTGTCCCATCTAGTGGCACCGAGACCACTTAGAGAGAGAGAGAGAGAGATTAATGAGTCTGCTCTAGAGCCTTAGCTAACCATCATGTGGCGTTTAGCTCATGGAGTAGAGGCTCATGCATTTAGCTCCAGAGATCCCAGGTTTGATGCCGCCGCCGATGACTGGGGTCTGTTGGCATTCCACTTGCAGCAGTGGTTTGAGGAAAATTGGCCTGATTTCTTTGGCTTTGCGGTGGTTGGTCAGGTGGTGTATGGAGTGGGCAAGTCTCTCTTGAATGCTGGTGATCTCCCTTGACTGGTGTGGTGTGTGTGGGAGCAGTTTTTGCCAGGATGGTAGGTGTTTGGAGGGGTGTCCATCTCCCCTGCCGCTGAGTGAGAGTAAAATGCTCCATTCCTGCTCTTGGTGTCGTCTCTAAGGCCTCCAAGCTGGGGCTGGGAGGGTGGAGATCAACGGGGAAAGAGGAGACTCAGTGCAGCAGCAGTTGGCCCCGTCTTCTCTCGTTACTTGTGTACTGCTGGGGCAGCTGATGGTGACTGTGAAGGGCTGAAGATAGTGGGTGTTTTGGCTGAGTAAAAATTGGATTAGTACCTCAGACTTTGTCCCCTTAGGAAGAGGCATATTGTAGAGTGGTGCCAGCTGTGGCTTATGTGTAACTGTGAATAAATGACACAAAGACTAGTAAACCACTAAAAGCCAGACTTTTGGGAGAGAGTGGTAACTACTGCCCCCATTTGTTTTAAGCAGAAGGAGGACAAGTACCATGTACTAATACTTCTCTTCTACAACAGCCTCACTGTTTGAGACAAAGCTACTGTTCTCCAGTCCAATCCCATAAACCTCAGACATTATCAGATTCTCAGCCTTACTTCATAACTATGGACATTTGGGAACATGGAGCAGATATGACTCTGCTGTAATCAGGAGGGTGACAAGATGGCTGCAGCAGTCTTTTGTTATTGTTGTCTCTACAGTGACTTTGGGTCCTTGTCTTCTGTTGGGTTCTTACAGTAACTTCACTGCAGCTTTCCTCACCATTTTGCCATAACCGGTTCCTGGATGGTCACCGGCAGGGGTGATTCATCGTTTGGCTCAACGGCACCCTATGGGAACGGTGTTTTGGCTGGAGAATGCCCTAGTGATACTAGTAGTAGCAACTACTACAACAGAGATGGCACACATCACTCATCCAAATATTGCAGCTGTGTAGGAGCTCAAATCAATGAGAATTTTGCTAGAGTAGTAAGTACTGGAAGTGCTCCTGAAAAGGAATTTAACAATCTCCCTGTGTTTTAAAAACTCTGTTTTCCAGTGGTGTAGGCTGCTGGCCTGATTCTCCCAGCCCAGAAAGGGCTAACTGCATACCCAAAGTCTGTTCAGGCCCTTCCTTCAGTGCAGTTTTATTCTTCAAACAAACTCACAAAACTTCAAACAAACTCACAAAATGAAACTCACAAAGCAACAAGGAAACACAGCTTTTTCTCTGACCTAGCCATGCTGCAGGGGTCCAAAGATCTTGCGCCTTGAACAGACACAACAGCCCATCTGCTGCTCACAACTCCCCTCCTCAACTTGAGCCACTTGCTGGCTTTTACAATGATTTGATCAGTTTCAGCCAGGAGGTAATTGATTAGTTACAGGTGAGGCTGGGCCCAGCTCTCCTTAAAATGACAGGAACCCTGTGCGTGACACCTGGATTTTTTTATTTATTTTTTTGGCAGATTGGGGATTGGTTGGAGGAAATACTCCATTTAAATCTTTCTTTCTTTCTTTCTTTTTCTTTCTTTCTTTTCTTCTCACACAGTTACCAGTACAAGTCCAGCCTTACCTCTTTCTCTCACACACAAATCAAATTATGTTTAGATCAAGACCACCATGAAACGATTGCATTGTTGTTACGATCATTTCCTAAGAGGGGGTGCTACAGTACGATTATGTATAGGAGCTTAGAGTACTTTTAGGAAAGGCTTGAGGAGAGAGAATCATATATGTGGAAGTAGAAATAAAGCCAGAATGTTGGACTGTTTTTTATCTTTCTCTTTCTACTCACATGCAGGACATGATGGTCCTGTCAGAAGCAAGTCAGGTAAGTGAAATCAGAAGCTAAGGATATTTTTTTTAAAACAAAAATGAAGAGAGAACAATAACCATGGCAGCATACCAGAAGCCTGTCCCTAAGCAGATGGACATGAAAGGGGACATGTTCAGCAATTGGACATTCTTGAGATAACAATGGGAAAACTGTGAAATTGCTTGATAAAAAAGAAAACTAAATAAAAGCGGCCACACTATTAGCGATAATGGGAAAGAGCTGCCAAATGCGCCAACAGCATCTGGATGTGTCGGAAACAGACCAGGAGGATCCATGTAAAATCCTAAGTACTCCAAAAGCATTTTCAACCCACAAAAAATGTCATATACAAACAACATATTTTCAACAATTATAATCAAGAATCTACAGAAACAATAGATCAGCATATTCCCAAACTGCACAAAATGGATGACAGGTGCAATTATCAAATCTTAAAAGATGAACTAATTCGTGATAGATTTGGTAATAAGAATGAAAAACACAGGCGCTCAAATGAGAACGCTCAGAGAGCTCACACTAACTCTGCCAAGAGCTATAGACATGTACAAAGCTAGTGAACAAGTTCATACCCAAATACAGAGCATAAATGAAGCAGATGCAGAGATAATGCTCCAAGTAGCACAAGGAAAACATGAAAATAAGAAGTACAAGGTAGTACAGACAACACAGAATCATTGGTTTTAGCTAGAACAAGTGACTACATGCATCCGATGAAGTGAGCTGTAGCTCATGAAAGCTTATGCTCAAATAAATTGGTTAGTCTCTAAGGTGGTACAAGTCCTCCTTTTCTTTACACGAACCTAGTGACACTAAACCTGGAGCAAACTATATAAGACAAAGCTTTACGAGTGCTTGTGTCTATCATTTTGTTAGGATGGCCAGACACCTGGGCAGAATCCCCATCTGCCTCTCAACAACACTGGAACTATCAAGACAAGTAGAGCACACAAGATAGTATCATATTATATATAAAGGTGGTTGAATCATAATACCCAGATCATTGAGGTCAGCAATTCTCATAAGAATACATCAGAACCATTGTGGAATAGAATCCTTTATCTGGGAATCAGACACTGGCCAAACATGACCAAGGATATTAGAGACCTGGTGAGCAGTTGTGACACGTGGGAAAATGGAAGCCACGTAGCAAAAAGAGACAAAGAAAATATATAGTGATCCCAACAGACTGGGAACAATTTAAGAACGGATTTTTTCACCACAAAGCACACAGACTATCTCCTTATTGTAGGGTACTATTCATACTTCTGAAAGCTAGAGAAACTGTCAGAAATTACCACAGTGACCATCATAAAAAAAGTCATGAAGCATTTCAGCAGGCATAGGATCCCAGACTGTATAGTTTCAGACAACAGACCCCAGTTTATCTGCAGTGAGTTTGTGCGATTTACCCAGGAATGGGAATTCAATCATATCACATCACCACCATGCCACAACCAAGCAAATGGTGAAGTGAATTGGCAGTTAAAATTGCTCTATTAAATTCTATTAATCTCTATTAAAGAAAACTGCAAAAAGCAAAGAAAATAGATGGTAGGCCATTCTTGAGTAGAGAAACACTCCCACAGAAGACATTAACAGCTGCACAGTTAAAAAAACACATGACGTCAAGCAGCATACGTATGCTGGTGCTGATGGCCCCAAAATTACTGCAAACAGCAGTGGTAGAAGGAGTAACAGACAAAAAGAAAGAATGATACACAAAGGCCAATCCCTTTACGACCAACAACCTAAAGACCTCCCAGAACTACAACCAGGAGAATCTGTCAGGATCAAATTATTTCCTTAGGATGAATCATGCACTTGGAAGTCAGTTACATGTGTTGAACAGATAAATCCTTGTTTCTATAATGTAGCAGTGGATGGACATATATTTCACAAAAACTACAAACACAAGACAAAACAATGAACACGGAAGACAGTTCACTCCACTGAGACTTGGTCAGCAGGACATGAAGGAACAGGGCTCATGAGAGACCAATTAGATATCAGAACAGACTCTCAAAAGACCACACCTTCAGAAAAACCAAGTGCAAAGCAGTCTCCTGTCATCACAAGAAAGATTTGCACTCGCTCCAACATCAAACTGCCTGAACGGTATACACGAGACTTCGTACCACACTAAGGCTTGAAATATCCCAGATCCAGAGGAAAATACCTTAGTTGCCATGCAAAGTTAAGAATTAGTTCATTAAAAAAGAAGTTGGTGTTAAGTTATATAGATGATGATCCCTACTTTATGATATTTTAGAGTGTTAAGTTATAGTATGAATATAGTTGTAGGTCAAAGTATTCGGGTTTAATTTTGTTATCTCAAGTAAATAAGGCACAAGGGATGGTATGCTAAACATCCCCCAATTGGGGATGCTATACTATTAGGTATAGGAACTTCGGCTACGTCTACACTTGGAGCTAGCGGTATGACTCCCAGCTCAAGGGAACATACTTGCATTAGCTCTCATCGAGCTAGTAAGCTAAAAATAGTAGCGTAGTTGCAAGCGCACAGGAAGTGGCTTGGGCTAGCTGCCCAAGTACATAGCACGGGGCACGTGCAGGGTTTGTACTCAGGGGGCCAGCCCCTCCCACTGTTGGCTGCTGCCCATTTTTCTGCAGTACATTGCTTGATGACAGCTAGTCTGAGTGTCTCCAAGCTGGGAATCAATCCCCCAGCTCCATATGTAGACGTACCCTCTCTAGTACTCCACTTTCAGGAAGTGCTTGATAAGAGAGGACAGTACATGTGGAAGACATGGAGACTCCATGCACTGAAACTAGTTACACCAGTTTGAACTCCACTGAAGTGAGCAAGAGTGCAGGGGTGCAACTGAGGGCAGGATTTGGCCCTGGATCTCCCAGTCCAAAGATCATGCATTAATAGTAAGGAAACCCTCTTGACACTTCTAATTCCGGCTGTTTAGAAGCTATTCTTTTAATCACTTCACGTGGGATACAGCATCTTTTATTAAAAGAGGCCTTAATTTTCTGATGCCTCCAGGATAGACTGTGCCTTTGTCTTAGTTGGTCAAGCAAGAGAGTAAGACTCCTTGAACTTCATATCCCCGTCCTTGGCCTACTTGACTTGTGGGTCTGAGTCTGATGTAGAATGCAACACCCGATCTCCGGATGTTCAGCCCTGTGAACAAGTGGGCAGAAAGAAGGAGGGAATGGGTGGAGCTCTACTTTCACTCCCCCTACTCACTGGGCAGGAAAAGTTGGAGGAATAATCTGCACCTTTTCAAGAAGTGCAGAGCAAGAGGGGAGAAGTACAGGAATTGTGAGTCTCTGAGGCCCTGGGACAGAACCATTACATGATGCATACCGCCTTCTCAGGGCTGAGCCCCCTGGGCTGAATCTAGCCTTATGTGATCAGCGGTAATTTTAGTCAATTACAGTATTGTGCTCCAAACCACAATGCAAATGGTCAGTGCATTGAATGACAAACCTGAATAGCTCATTTTTAGAAGGAGTGCAATTATTTTAAAATGTACAGATTTCCTACCAAGAGAGCTTGTAGAATAAGGTGGGCGCTCTTTTATAAGTAAACAGAAATAGACATCCTTCTGCATGTTAGTTCATCACAAATTATTGAAAAGAAACGACACTTTTGTTATTTAAAATGAAAAAAAAATGTTACTTACATGTGTACATTTGAATGCTATCCCTTTGGATCAGGCTTGCTGGGTGAGCATAAAACTACAACTAGCATTTTATCTTTCCCTCTTCTTAATAGCAAGTTAACTGCTTCATCTTCACATTGCTCACTCCTTAAGTAGCTTAAACTTACTTTTAACTGTTACATGCCAGCAAAACAGGTTGCTTAATTGATTTGACCTTTCACAGTATTTTTTAATTTTCAATCTTAGTTTCATTGTTCCATCTGGCACTTTAAAACGACATCTGGTTAACTGTACTTAACCAGCTGATCACTGTACAGTTATTTTTAAATGTAATGTATGCTTAAACAGATGTTATTTTTATAGATGTAGATCTAAACTGCACTTGTATACGTGCTATGTCTGCATAAGTTCTTTCTGCAATTCAAATGTTGACACCAAAAATTACAAGCCAGAATGCTTATGAACTCCACTATTATGTTACTGCACTTTTTTGCAGCTTGTTAGGTAAACATCAATTCAAGTTCTTTTTTCTCTCTTCATTGCACATAAATAAAACATTAGCATTTAGTTTATAAAGTGATGAACATTTTGCCGTGTTGGATTTAGCTTTATAAATACAACTGCTGTCAGCAAGAAAAAAGGATTTATTGAATAAATAATAAGAAAGCTAAAGGAAAATGAAAAAAAATATATATTATGCAAAACATGGTGTCTGTCAACAGGTCACATAAGGTTCCAGTTCCATTCCAGTGGTATTGGTATGCCCGTGTGAGATTACTTCATAGATACTCCACCTTTTCAAGGTAAAGTTAATCTCCTGAATCAATATATAGACTGGTGGAATACCTCAAGACCTTTAGTCTATGCAGTAAAACACTGAAACCTGTAACTGTCACAAATAACTTGGGGGCTAGATTGTGGACCTCCTAGGGTGAGCACTCACTTCCACCAGAAATCCCACTGAAGTAAATTGGAATACTCACATAAGTAAATGATCAAAATGGTGAGTAAGGGTTGCACAATCTAGCCCTTACTGCTTCTGCATATGGCATATAACAAATTAATCCAGAATGGTGCCTTATTCTCAGAAGGCCAGCTTCTGCCACCCTTATATCAAGTAGTACCTTAGTCCTCCAATGATCCCATTGAAATCTTAAACCCTGCTTAATTTCAAGTTTACCAAATAAAAAATGTTCTGCACCTGGCAGACTTTTTCCAAGAGATTAATGGGTTCTTCAGCATACAGCGCTTCCTCCCCAAAATAAAGTCTGTACATGTCATAAGGTAACACAATATTAAGGCTGTATGTTACTTTACACAAAGGAAGTGGTCACAGTCTCAAATATTTCGCAGAGAACTTTAAAGTATCATTCTCAAGGTTAAAAATTGCTGTTATACATAATACCTCAGTAATTGATAGACATTTTCTCTCTCCAGAGTCCATTTTCTGTGAAAAACACCACATAACATCTGTTCATAAACAGTCCTTCTGTGAGAACACTGACACAGGTCTTGAGCTTCTACCGGCTCAATTCCCCTGCCAAATACAGATGGCACAATGTATTTATACAGCTGAATTTTTGTAATACAAGCCCAACGATATCTTCAGGTAAGACTATGGGCAAACATGTGCTCATGCTATTCCAGTGACTTACCTCAAGTCATTTAAACTATTCCCTCTGACACAAAGACAAATTGTATCACAGTTATGTAAGTGTTTTGTCTCAAAATCACCTTCAGCAATCAGCACAGAACTCTACAGAGATAAGGACATTTTGGGCAGTAAAGGAATTCCAAGTCTCGTATTAATGAACTAACAATTATATTAAGATTCAGGACTTGGGGCTAGTCAAGATGATGTGATGTACGTATTTGTCCTTGTATGGAAAATATTCAGGTTAGCAGTTTAATTTATTGTTCTTTCAAAACAGAAATGTTAAACAAAATGAGACAGAGATACTGCCATTCAACCTCTGAGTAGGCAGTGATGGAGGGGGTAGGTTAATCACATTTTATTGCATATTATGACAGGTATCCCCCTAATGCAATTCTAAATGAATACTTCCAAATAATGCATTCAGAAATCACTTCTCTGTGTAGTTACATAAGAATATTGAAGACCTTTCCGGTATTTATGAGATTTCTTTTGCTACTTCAAATCTGACTTCTCCTTCCAATGTAGGTTGTTGGCCCTTTGATATCCTCTACTGCTGTCTCATCCTGCAGATAGAAACCTATAGGGGTGCTGGAACAATTTTTATTGTGGGGGTGCTGAGATCCATTGAACCAAACTGTAAACCCTGTATAGGATGGAAACCACTTCAAGCCAGGGGGTCCCACACCCATAGTTTCAGCACCTATGGAAACTTATGCAGATACCTCACTTACAAACTTCAATGGGACTAAATATGCATTTAAAGTAAAGCAGCAGGATTGGAGCCCTTGAATCTAGACAAATTCCAAAAACAAGAACAGCCAAAGGAGAAACAAACTTTCAGCAATGCACCATTGAGAGTCTCCCACCTGCTCAGTTTTAGATACTCTGAAGCTCACCCAAATAAATACATCAAGGAACACTTACACAAATACATGTCACTAGTTTATTTCTCTGTCTATATTATAGACTGGAATTACGTATGGCAGACACATGATCAGGGAACACATCCACAACACACACTTACATTATGTAAACCACTTAGGCTCTATCCACCGGAGATGCTGCCAACAGGCCTATGTTATATTCCTCCATCTGAGTTCAGGAGCACACATGTAACATCTGCAGTCTAATGTAGGCTAACCCGTCTTTCTCTAATGCCCTGGAGATGATTTCTGCACCGTCATTCTGTGCTAGTGTCATGATCTCATTCCACAATAGATACCACTCCCCGTAGGCTTATTACATGTGAGAAAGGGGGCCAAAAAGTGAAAATTATTTGCTGAGAAAAAGTTTAACCTCCATTCTCCTTTCCTATATTTGTGTTGCACAGATGTAATACAATGCCTGTAATTTTTTTTTTATATATAAACACTAAGATATTCAGTTGGGTGATATTTTTTTCGGGGCGGGGGGGGGGGAAGGGAAGTGAGGGAAGGGTAAAATCTTACCCCAAATCTCAAATATACCAAATTGGAACTTCTTTAAAGGGGTTTTCTATTCCATTAATGAAGTCCATTTTGGGAATTAAGGGGGATTTATCTGCATAAAAACTTGGAAAAAAATCAGAATTCCTGCTCAAAAAAATCCTGTAATGATGATGCGAACGGACCAATCAGTAAGAAACACATACATTTAGGTCAGATTTTTAAAGAAAGGAAATGTATGTTTGTGTGGGTACAAGCAACCCATAACCAGACATTGATACTTCCTTTTAACTATGGTACCTTTAACAAAAAAGGTATTCCTTGAAGCCTTTCATCCTCCAGAATGAATCAGAAGTGCTTTTTAAGGGTGACATCCACCCTATGCAGGGCAAGCATAAAACTATGCTCCACTTAATTCTTACTTATGTCCTGTTTTATATGGACTTAAATTGTAGATATGCCTTATGATGGCTCTCTTTACTGGGTGGATTTCACCCTAAAAACTCTCTATGAGTTCAGTGGGGCCAGGACTTCACCAATATCCATAATAAATCTAAGCTAAGACCAAAAGACACATATAAGTAGAAATATCAGCAATTATGTCTTTCTTGGTGTCTTTTAATTATTTAAAGGAAATTCAGATACTGCAGTGATGGATGTCCATATATGTACCTGAATGGACAGACAGATTTAACAGGGAAAGAAAGTGGTTTTGAGGTTAAAATAGTAGAATGGGACTCAGGAGATCTGGTTCTGTTCTTAACCCTGCCATAAACTTCCTGTTTCACCTTGGGCACGATACTAGGCCCAGATCCTCAAAGACACTTAGGCACCTAACTCACATTGAAATCCTCCGATTGAGGATCTGGGTCTTCATCTGCATATGCTTCTTAGGTTCCCATCTGTAAATGGGCATAATACTTTCCAACCTCACAAAGGTGTTGTGAAAATAAACCCATCAAAGTTTGTGAGGTGCTCAGATATGACAGTGATGGATGCCACAAAAATAGACAATAAATAATATACTCCTCTGTAAAGACCTTTGCAATTCCTTCTTTGGATTTGGGAGGTTGTCAGTTATACTTTTTTTTTATAAGATGACAAGAAAAACTTGTTAAATAAACACACGTTAAAAAAGAGATTACATGGGAAAGGATGCTGCTTGCTTTTTCATACAAGTATTAACAAGGAATGATACAAAATGCATTATTCCATTTAGATATTGTGCTAGCTCATGGCCTGTAATTTGGTTTGATGCATTGTAAGCAATGTCTTGACACGGTGTATGCGATAAATACAACTCAGTGTATCAGACATTGAGTGTACTAAATCCACAGTAATGCCTCCTTTTTGTAAGTAGTTTATGCTCTAATACTTTCCATTTTTGTTCTGTCAAGTATCTATTGAAAACAAACCAAGGACACTGACAACCAAGTACTTGCTGCTAGAGAACTCTGTTATTTATTTCTGATACAGCTAAAATGTTGCAGCGTGAATAAATGATGGAATAATTTCACCGTTCAGCACATTAAAATGATTATAAACAAATATCTCCTTCTAAACACTCACAACTGCATCTATTCCTCTCAGCATTTTTTTCATTTTGTGGCCCCCTTTAAATCCCCAGCAGTATTTTACTTAAACGGTGTTTCAACGGCCCTTAACACATATTATAATGATCATGTCTTCAGTTTCATTTTTCTGAAGTTCTTTTTAATTACCAAATAATATCCTATTTGAAGAGCACATCTTTGATATTCTCCTCTGAATTTGGTCATCATAATAGTTTGTTCTCATTATCAATATATTTTTAATCATGTCATAAATGTGTTTCATTTTCATGGTTTTGTTTTCTACAAACTGTTGTCTAAAGATGGTCAGACCAAGACAGGGAATTGATACATCCATTGTGCTTCACACAGCAAATGGTAGATGTCCAAGTGTCATTCAGACTATTCTCTTTGGGCTAGGTTCTGACATGGACTATGCACTGACACAAAGGACAAGGTGTAGGGATGTAAAGGTGCGGACCAGACTACCTGGAGCTTGGGTCCATGCGCACAGGAGTAAGTGGGGCTACTTGTCCGTGTGGATCCTTGGTTCCATATCTGACCCACAGGCTAGAGAAGATGAGCCAGCACAGAGATATAGTTATTAATGCCAAGCATAGCCCCAGAAGAATATTACTACTCTCCTCACCCCGAGGAGGAAACAAGAGGGCAATGAAAGTCAGAAGGGGTATTGCTGAGCCACAGTTCCTCCTGGGAGTATTCCTGGGGTGTTAGAGTAGCAGCCGTGTTAGTCTGTATTCGCAAAAAGAAAAGGAGGACTTGTGGCACCTTAGAGACTAACCAATTTATTTGAGCATAAGCTTTCGTGAGCTACAGCTCACATCCGATGAAGTGAGCTGTAGTTCACGAAAGCTCATGCTCAAATAAATTTGTTAGTCTCTAAGGTGCCACAAGTACTCCTTTTCTTTTTCCTGTAATTCATGGATTCACCTAAAGTCAAAATCCTAATATAAACAATGGGAAAGTTCATCTGAGATACACCTAACTTAGCAGAATTTTGTTTTGAGATGTATCTCATGTGATCATTACTGAGTGCTGTTCATTGGCTCTGATCAGCACATTTTCCCCTGTCAATATTAAGCTGTCACTAGCTTCTCCTAAGATAAACTCTTTTGGATATGGATAGGGCATAAAAAGCTCAGAGCATACGCATCAGCCGCCAGAGCTTGTTTCATAACAATAAAATGGCAGCGTCAGAGATGGATTAAGAGTAAATGGAGCCCACATCAGTCATAATTCCTCCCAAACTTCCTCACAGTATCTCCCTGCTCTCAGATGAGCTGCTGAGGCCCAGGCCCCTGCTCAGTTTGAGAACAGGAAGATCTCTCTGGCATCTTCCTGAAGCCTCCCACAGCATCAACCAGTTTGCACAGAATTGGGGCAGACAGGTGCTTTGTATGAGCTGATGCTACTATACTGTGTATGCTGGATGCTAGAAGCTTGGTCCTCTCTGTACCCAAATTCACAAGTCCCATGTGACCAGGGGATAGGGACCCTACTTTAGTATGCCACTGGAAAAGCATCTATCTGTGACTAAAACAGCATGCCTGCTATAGAGAACAGTGCTGTGTGTCTGCCAACTAGAGGTTAGACACTAGGGCCCACCTGAGCTGGAGCTGAGGAGCTCATAGCATGACTCAGTAACGGAGCTGGTTGGTGCACAAGTCACCTCTGTGCCCCCTGGTCCTGGGAAGACTGGGAACCTGACCAGTCCTGCCATGTAAGCTGGAGCAACTCGAAGGCTGCTCTAATTCATTTTGGCTGCCAATGGCCATAAGAGGCTGTTATACCAACCGCGAATTACTGGGGCACAGGGAAGCCCTGATCACACTCCATATTTCAGAAGCAGGGTGGTTTTATGGTTAAGAGATAATCCTGGGAGTCTTGAGGGAAAGCTTACCTCAGGTTGTCCACAAGTCCCATTGAACTCATCCACGGATCACGATATTACTTTAGATGCCACCCGACAGTGGATACCCAAAAATGGACCCCCCCAGAATTTGAGGCAATTTTTTTTAAAAGTGTGTTCACCTCCCTCTGCATTAGTCTCTGTAACTGAAAAATGGGAATAATCCTTCTCAATGTACACACCTCCCAAAGATGTGAGCCTTAAATAATTAATGTTTGTTAAGATATTTGGCATCTTTGGACACAAGGTGTAACATGTACAAAATATTATGACTTTAAATAGTGTGCAATAAACAAGAATACCTTTTTAGATGGTCTATAATGGTGTACAATTTAAGTCCCAGCATTGCTTCTCTGAGCTGTCCTGCACCTATATAGTACCAGTAGCACTGTCTATTGGGAAATTCACAAGAGTTTAATTAGATGTTTGTTTTAATAAGATTATTTAACAAAATATCAGCTCTTCCAGTACGATAATAAATGAGCTGCAAATACAGTTTAGGAAAATTACATTTTTATTAGCGGGAATTAAAAAATCATGTTATTAGAGTTCTTATAATAAAACCTGTGTATATTTAAAAGGCATTTAATGCATTGAGGTCTGGAGCCTTACCCCAGATATGTAGGCCACACAGCACTGCTTATCTTGTAAAATTAGCCTTTCTGCAGCAAACACAGTAGGAGGTTTCACAAGAAATGTATGTACTCATATGAGCTTATGTAAGTGAGGGTCAGATTGAGCCAGAAATAACATATTATATATCTGAAGTGTTGCTGTAGCCATGATGGTCCCAGGATATTAGATAGACAAGGTGGGTAAGGTAATATCTTTTATTGGACCAACTTCTGCTGATCAGAGAGACAAGCTTTCGACCTTACACAGAGCTCTTCTTCTGATCACCTCGTACAGAACCTGAAGAAGAGCTCTGTGTAAGCGCAAAAGCTTGTCTCTTGCACCATCAGAAGTTGGTCCAATGAAAGATATTGCCTCACCCACCTTGTCTCTGTATATTACATAGGAGCACATAAGGCCAGATTTTCAGAGGTGCTGAGTATCACAGTTCCCATTGACTTCAGCTGGACTTTTGAATGCTCAGCGCTTCTGAAAATCAGGCTCAAATTGTACCAGCATATGTACGCAATACATATTGTGTATATACACACACCATTCTGGGTGAAATTCATACCACACTTACCTCACCCACCTTGTTTATCTAATGTCCTGGGACCACACTTCACTCCTGCTCACAATGCTCACAATCTGTGCAGGGAACTCTCTAAGAGCTGGAGGGGCACAGCATATACTGCCTCAGAGCAGGTCATGTGTGAGATTGCAATGCAGCCCTATTCTGGGGTTTTGGACAACTGGACCTGGTGTCCAGTGCAAGGCATAATTGGTGCAGAGGGTCCTATATGGACTGTCCATACCTAGGAGAATTTCACCTCAGGTAAGTGAGCCAGAAACAGATTCTCTCTGGGACTACTTATGTGACTATAGTTAATCACCTGAATAAGTGTTTGCAGAATCAACCACTTAGATTGAAGCCACTCCAGGACAAGGACCTTGACTTCATACTAGTGCCCAATGCACCTAGCACACTGTAAGTGCTATCATAAATAATAATGTGTTGGCATTACATTGGCATCTCCTGCATGATCAATTTCCTGCTGTTGCAGAAGTGTGAGTGTTAGAGGACTTTGATCTTTCTGAGATTTTATGTTTCTATCATAAGAGAATCATAGCACATAAGCACTTTTTTACTAATGCAGTAAGTAAGGTGGCAATATATAGTACATGGACATAAAATGAATATTAAAAGGGACTGAAAACCATTCCTACACCATGAGAAAAAAACCCTGAAAAATACATATACAGTAGCTATTCTACACAGACTCCACTTTTCACCTTCTTTATAGATTAAAAAAAGTAGAATCTGTTAGGAAGAGATCTCAGTGCTAAAAATATGTTAAGAATATTTTAGCATATGCATTTACTAATATTGAGAATGGTGGAGGTCGGTTGTTTTTTGCAGTTTCCAAGTCTGTTTCACCTACTGCCTCTCTCTCTCTCTCTCTCTCTCTCTCACACACACACACTCAGTTAAAAATCTCAGATAAAGCATTTATGTGTCTACATAAAAACAGGCATGCATTTATGGGAAAAGAGAATGCAAAACATTCTTTGCATAATTTGTTGGAGGGCAACAGTTTATACACATTGCACACTTACAATTTACGGGTGTTTCATTTTTTTACATCTCTCCAGAAACTTGTATTAAATTAGGGATCTCAAATCAAACTAGATAGTTCTCTTTTCCTCCTAGTTTATTGCATCCTGCAAATTCAAAGTTTTCCAGTTTTCTGACATAATATTGCTCCTGTCCTTAGAAGTCATGAAGCTATTTCTACTGGAAAAGTACTGTAGCCACTGTAAAGCAATGATCAAAGGATTGCTACAAATTCTGAGGATGAAAAACTTGAATCCTTCTATTATCAAAATATTTTCAAAGGTTTCCCTTTTGTATGCATATCAGTTGCTGACATGCATAATGAGATCATGCGGGAAATACACAGCTGACCTGAACTTTTAGGAATAAAAGTATAAAAAGTAAAATGAGCAAGCTAATAAAACCAGTGCATGACCCCTTGTGATTTTGGGGCATAAAATGACTGAACTTTCTTGAGAGTGGAATGAATGCTTTGTACATTCCTCCCCTACCCCCTCCCTCAAAGCATGACTGAGTGTAGATTTACTAATAATGGTTTTTTAGCTGTCTATATACTACATAATGTTGTATGTCATGGACAACTTTAGCATATTTCAATTTGACTTCAACTTCACTGACACAAAATCTTGACATTGTCTTTCCATAAACAATGCACAGATTATGCAGTGCATATAATGCATGGTATGTACAAAGATATCTGTTTGCAGAAACCTTGCTTGAAGAGACATTTGTTACACCTCAGTTGCTATATTTATAGAGTTCTGTATACAGCATGACTCACCCTATTTGAGAGAGAATTTAAGAGCTCTTTAAGAGCCATATGCTGCCCTTATTCCACACTCGGAACTTCCACTCTGATGGAAGTTGCATAGGTGAATGAAGGACAACATATGACCCTAAAACAGTAAATTGTAGAAAATCAGAATAGTGTGTAAACCCTTAGGACCAAAATCTGAATTATTTTGGTGCTTAAAATTTAAAGAACTGAAGTGCTCAACTCCCAGGGAAAACTCGGGTGTCTATGATTGTTACCGAACTAGAAATGTTCAAAAAGAAAAGGAGGACTTGTGGCACCTCAGAGACTAACCAATTTATTTGAGCATAAGCTTTCGTGAGCTACAGCTCACTTCATTGGATTTCCACAGTATGCATCCGATGAAGTGAGCTGTAGCTCACGAAAGCTCATGCTCAAATAAATTGGTTAGTCTCTAAGGTGCCACAAGTACTCCTTTTCTTTTTGCGAATACAGACTAACACGGCTGTTACTCTGAGAAATGTTCAAATATTCACATATAGAAGATATATTATTTTTACATCAATAGAAAGTTACTTATCCAATCTCCCACTCCCCAAACTGCACAACTGATATTTTTAAATTAGGAGCAAGAAAGCTAATAAGTCTGATATTAAAAACAGATTCAAACACTACATTTAGAATCGCAATGTACCATGACATTGTCAAATTACCCTAATACGTCTATTCGAGGAATAGTAATCAAAATTCTCTGTGATTTTAGTTTGTGGAGATTTATTTTTATATTTAGGTTATTCTCTTGTTTTTGTGTATCTATCTTAAATTTCCTATTCAACTATAAATAAAACTGTGTGTTGATAGTTGGAAATATAAACATCTTAAGTGTTTATTTCTTTTAAAGTCTTACCAGTATACTTTGCTTCAATTAAATTAATGTAGGACAGTAAGATAAAATATAAATCAACATCTTAAATTCTAAAGTATAACTAAGTTATAGATTTTGAATCATGGAAAATTCTTCTCAGCACTATTTTAGATGGGAAATTCACTCAACATTTTACCATTGTTTATTCTTTAATAACTAATCATCCGTCTTGGTCTTTCAAAAGTTCCTGGCATTTCACTAGTTTACACATTGATTGAATACTGTTCCCAGAACTGCAGGTGGCAGCGTGCCAAAGGCTGTGCTAATCAGCTGGAAGATTTATTCCAGGCGACAAGTGTTATAAACATAAGGATTCATAAGGCACAGTGTTGAAAATGAATACTGATGCTTTCTTTGAGACGGTTGAAAACTTTTTTTGTGAGCCTTCGATAAGAAACAATGACAGTCTTTACGATCTCCTATCTGTGGGCTTTGATTTGAAAAAAACATGTTCATTAATACTTAAATCAGGTTTAATAACTATCTGCCGTTTTAACAAATTCAAATATAATTGTACAGTGGCATATGCAGAGCAAATTGCACGTGAAAAAATACATGAGGAAATTCATGGATTAACTACTGTGCATTTGAACAGATACATTTGCTGCAACAGGATATATTATTATACTAGTAGATGGGTGGAGAGAGAATACAAAGGAAGCTGAAAAAATTCAAAGGGAAGCAGCTGGCAGGTAAATGCACTGAGCCAGAAAGGAATAATAAGGAGAGCGGCAGTGAGTGGAAAACGGAAAGGATAGTAATTTTTTAAATAAAGAAACAAAAAGTAGAGAGAAATGTATGCTGCAGTTTGGAGTACTATGAAACATAGATTACAGAACAGCAAACACGTGTACTTAAAACAGAACAAGAGGTAATTTGCTTACTTGAATATGACTGTAATAGGAAACCTCCGTTATGTGGGATCTATTGAAAGAGGAGAGGCTAAAACTAAGAGCCAGAAGTGTGGCAATGTCAGAGAAGCCATAGATAATGACTGAAAGAGGCTTGTATAATGGCTACTAGAGTAACAAGAACATATGCTGAAGTTAAAGAAACAGCAAAACGCATGCAGCAATTCCATCCCTGGTCTGACTGCTGCAGTCAATGGAGTCATGCCAGGGATGAGTTTGGTCCATGATCAATACCAAGGCCAAGATTTTAAAAACTCACTAGTAATAACTGGTGTCTCTGTTTTGGGAGCCCAACTTGAGAGGCACCTCAAAGGAGCCTTATTTTCACCAAATTTTTTAGGCTTTTGACTTTCTTTTCCCATTTTTTTTTGTAACAACAAAAGGCACGGTCTTAGCCCAGACAAAATATTGCCTTTCTACTCTCTGAAAACAGTTTTGGGAGGGTCTGAGGGGACATCTACACTGAAGCAGGAAGGTGTGATTTCCAGCTTGAGCAGACATGCCCACACTAACTCTGAGATAGCATAGTAATACTAGAAGTGTTGCCGCAGGATGGGCTAGCTTCCCTGAGTACAATCCCGTCCATGACTCTAGGTATGTATTTGGGTGGCTAGCACATCCTGCCACTCATACAACCAATTCTTTCTTTCTTTCTTTCTTGGAAACTTTTTATTAAAGCAAAGTTACAATAAATCGTTAACATATTACATTGGACGTTACTTATTACTTATTCAGGATCAGGTTAATATTAAAAGAACCTGGCTAAAGATTCTGTCTTGCTGGCTGGGAAGCTCTCCTCCTTTGGAAGCTCTCCTCCTTTTTGGTGCTTCTCTTGTATATGTATTTACTTTGTGTTTCAAATCGGACTAGATCAAAGCACACTAATAAATTGTTAATGCTCGTCAGCAGGGTGCACACAGACAGTTAGTCCATGGCAAGCTAGTGCAGAGTAGATTCATACCCCAGCTTTCTGCAAATTAATTGTTTGTTTTGATAAGCCCTCAGTAATTCAGTTTACCAAGTAATTCAGTTTACCAAGCAATGTCAGACCCTTAGTTTCATCCTTGACAGTGAGTGAGATTGGTTAAAAGAAGGAGCCCTATTTATGATGTTCAGAGAGTACCATTCACTGCAGTACTGAGATGCAATCTTGAACATCGTCTTGTTTGAAATATGATACCAGGCAGATAAATTCAACAATCCAAGTTGGATGTAAAAAGAGAACTCTAATACTCCATTTCCCCCCCTTTTATGAATCATTCCGGTTTGGTTTTTAATCTGACATGAAATGAAGAGAATGGCAAACTTCTGACATATTCAACAGTGATGTCTATTATGTATGGCTAGATACAGTACTCACAATATCAGGTCATACATTGCATTCAGCTTATATTAGTAAGAGAAAAGAAGGTAAATATTAAGCATAATCTCCCTAGGATGGTTATGCTAATGGAATTCTTCTTACTGACCAAACAAAACAAGCACATTATCATCATGACATCTCACTCTTCCAAAATTTGGGAAAAATTGTGCCGGGGATTGTTTGGCAGAACTTTCCATTGGTTTTGGTGAAAACTTCTACTTTAAAACCAATGGCACACTGCTCATGATGATGGTAATATAGGAAAGCTTGTGCTTTCCTCTCTGGTGCACAACAGCAGACTCCCCAGTGCCAATGTTTCCAGGGGTCAGTGGTAATACTAACATGCAGGTGGCGGTACTGGCCCATTAAAATCAGAGACACTTTTCATTATTTTCCTTGAATAAGATAGGGCTTTTTGCACAGTCATTTCCTAATGTTTGTTAAGGGTGAAAAATTACCATAGTTTATAACAACAATTACAAGAATGTATAGGGCAAGGTTACAGGGTCCTGCCCCAGAGAGAACCCCATGTGCACAGAAGTGAGTCACTGGCCTGCTCCCCCTTGACACTGGATGCAGGATTGCTGGGCTTTCCCGTTGATCATTTCCTTCAGGTGGTCACCTCTGTCTGGGTCTTCTGTGGCCTAACCCTCCGGCCAGGTCACTGAAAAGGTTAATCCTCTACTGGAGGACTCAAAGTCCCAAAATGAAGACCACCTTCAACAATTGTCCCAAGTTAACATAAAAAAGGGAGTTTGTCCCCTCTGGGTTCAACTCACAATTCTTTTCACTCTTATCAGAACACTGGACATCTTCTCAGTTCCCCTTTTCCTCTTGAGGAACACTGGCTCCAGGACTGCATCCCTAGAGCCAGGCCCCTGGAACAAGGAGTTAGCTCCACTCCCCTAGCTCAGCTCTCTTGCCACAACACAGCTCAGTTGCTTTCCACTACAGACAGGCCCTAACTGCTGGGTTTCCTCCTTTTTAAAGTCCTATACCCAGCACAGGTGTGGCAGGAACAACTTGCATTTCCATAAGAATGTAGATGCTCAAAGCTCCCAGTGTTTTGCAATAGCAAGATGGGATTATGGCTATTGTGAAGTGGCTGAAGGAAGCTGTTATGTGCCAGCAAGATCTAAGATTCATCTACAGGTCCCCTTTCGTAACCAATCATTGTTTACAGTTTTACGATTTTTACCCAAAGCAATCAACTGCAAAGTAAATCTTAGTAAAAGCAGCCAGAAAAGATCTGAAGAGAGAAATCCATTCAAAATTTATTCAGCAAATAGTAAAAAGCATTTTAACAAACAAACATTTTCAATCACTTGAAGACATGGGACACAAGCATCAAAGACGTGAATGTGCTAGATGAGTATATCTGCTTGGAAAGCAGCTGTACATTTAATGCAATAAGGGGAAATGGAAAGGGGATGAGGCAACATGACTTACACTCTTGTGTTTATAAGAAAAAAGCGTTTGTTGGCAGTATTTCACCATGGTTTTAAAATGATTGCAACAAGAATGAACGGATGTCTTTCCATTAAAAAGGAATAAGATAATTTAAAATGCAAAAAAGGTTAATATGCATAGATATTTCAATATTATGTACCTGAATTATCTTCATCACAGATTACTAAGGGTATAACAAATGAATAGGGTAATAGCTGAATAAGCAAATACTGAAGAGCGAAAAAGGTCAAAGCAGCACAATAAACTATTATTTTTCTAAGTGTGCATGAAGCACTGAAATAGTGATACCTTATTCTCACGGCAAAAATTGTAATGAGAACAGGAAATGACACACCATGAATCTATTGTCTTGACAATGATGTAATGAGAATGGGAAATGGGAAGAGCATAACTAATTTGCCTTCTGATCCTAAAGTTGTCATCTTGTGGGTCTGTTCAGATGACAAAGAATGAAGGATGCTGGACATCAGTGGGAAAGCGTAGGGAAAATCACAAGTAGAATGATATTGTATTGTCTAAAAGTAGAGTGCATTACAGGAATAGACTACAAACATTAGGGTTTGTCTGCTAAATTACTAAAGATGGATGCATTAAATAAAGATTATGAAGTCTTTGCTCAGTTGGGATTCTCACAAATAAAGCAAAAGTTGAAATGGCGGGATGAGAAATCAAAAAGTCTCCCACAGATGGAGATGTGAGAATGATCGAACAAATCAAATATAGAAATTCAAGATGAGTCCAAGCCACAAGTTGGGCTCCAGATCCAAAGTTCAGGCCCGTACCCTGAGGGAAATATAGCTGGGGAGCTTGTGGTACTTATGACCGATTCTGAGATTCATATGACTTTTATCCGCTTCTTGAGTTGAGCAGTAATTCTTTTGTGGCATCCAGGTGCTCCTTTTTTAAATTCGTTTAAGTTTTGCACCCAGACCACTAACTGAAAGAAATGAATATTATTTTCATTCCTTACTGTTTAGATCAGGGTCATTGGATTAAAGTGGTCAGTGTGAGATAAACAGGCTTCATGCTAAAAACTGAACATATTACAAAGAAGGGTTCAAATCATTCACAATTTAAAACATTATACATTCACTGCCCCCAGTCCTCAGGCAGCCAGAGGATTGCCATGGATATGGTTAGAGATGCCAAGATAGCTTGAAACCAAGTTTGCATCAGGCCACTCTATTTTGAGCTGTGTGAAGTACAGCTTCGATGGAACCCAGAATCTGGGCCACTGTTTGAAAACGCATTTTTTGGCAAGGTCAGGGGGTGCAGATGCATTAGTCACAGCTTACTGTACCCTCTTTTGTTCCTAAACACCTTTCAGAAGTATACAGTATGTTCTGTAGGGTTAACAAAAGCATATACCAACACCAGTAATTCTACAGACTATCCAGCATGTATTGATGCGTTGGTGTCGTTTGTCTATGGCTGTATTGCTACCATTCAAATTGCCACTTATGAATGACACCAAAGCTTTAGGGGTGAAATGTATGGCGAAGTTATGAATGTCTAAGAGTCCTGATTTCCATTTTGATTTATATTTAAAATATTGATTCCATCAAAGGGAGAAATAGAGCAAGATCATAAAGAAAATGACATCTTCAAAGGGACAATGCAAACAGCAGATTGATTGATTGATTTGAAGATGGGGAGGAGTCACATTTTTCATTTTGATCGTCACCTACTCAATGTATTTTATTAATCTCATTTTGCTGAAGTACAACAGGCTGCATCTATTGATGTCATTCAATACTTTGTAATAAAACAGATCACTAAAGTGCTTAAGGATTCTCAGTTAACGATCATGAGTCATTATAGTTAACCATGATGGATATTTTTCTAACATCATCCTTTTCAATACAATAAGATGGTAGCGCAAAGTTACCATTTTCAAAGATGAGGTGGGACAAGGATTTCCTTAAATGCTGATCTGTGGATATAGTAACAACAGTATCTGGTGATAGGGTACCAAATTGTCTACATTACAAACTACCTTCAAATACAGCAGCACAGGAAACTGTGCTTTGGATAAAAGTTACAATTTTTTCCCTATGAATGCTTTTTAATATGGATTACAGAGTACCCTTATTAGTATCAACTACAAATTGACATAGTACATCACTGCATCTACTTGAAAGAGACACATAGTTATGTCTCCAAAGTAGGGATCGACACAATACATCATAATGGCTCCAAAACTGTTGTCAGCACTATGTATTATTAAGATTTTCAGGCACCTATATTTCAGCCCATGTCATGTTCATTATGGATTGAAGCTAAGGCACCAAGCTGCAGTTAGGAAGCAAATAACATTTACTTTATTTCATTGTTGTGCCTTTTTGTATCATTAGAAAACAAGATAGCATGGCAGGTGTTTTACCTGCCTTTTCCTGTGGACTCTTAATATTAAGTGATGTCCTTCATCATCTCCCTGTTTTTCCAAAGGTAGCGGATCACCCCAGCAGAGTCTACAGGGTGTCACACACACACACAGTAGCCACAGTAAAGATCATGGCACACTTCTTAATCTGGGAATTTGTTGCAGAGGAACTGGGAGAATTTTCCTGTTGCCTCTTGGGATGGTGACTGGGGAGTCAGTAACCATAGCAGGCAGCCCTTCAAATACCCTGCTGAAGGGAACGGGAAAAGGCCAGATGGTGCATACTGAAAACCTGGTAGCAGAGGGGAAGAGGAGTGGGTAGTCGACTGGGCCCCCATTGGAGAACAATAAAAATTAAGGAAAGGGTCACTCCGAATTCCAGTAGTTTATTTTTAATGATAGTGAGATGCGCACAATATGAGGGAGGGTTATTCCTTAAAATTAGGGTCTTTTTTTTTAACTGCCTGCTGCAACCACTTACAAGTTAGTGGAACTATTCATTACTCAAAGAAACCCAATAACCTTCTTGAAGAAAACATTTTGAGAACTATCAGATTATTAGTACTAGTGATGAGTGAGCCAGTTTGGGCAACTGAAGAATTGACCCACAACTTGCCTAAAAGTTGAAATAAACACAAACTGATCTTTGAGGTTTGAAAACAGTTAGTTGGTGTTTTGTTTGGTTTCCATTTACCTCTGTCTAGGGTTGGGCTGAATTTGTCTTTTTTAGTTTTCCTTTGGTTGACATTCCCTGTTCTCTTTCTCCCTCTTCTAAGAGCAAGCAGACTCGTTTTATTTTGTTTTTTTTTTAATCTGCAGGCTGGTACAAAAGACTGTGCGAGAAGGGAAGGTTGGGTCAAATAAGTGGGCCTTGCATTTTGACTTGAACATGGTAAGGATAATTCTCTCACTCAGCACAACAGACAGATGTCTCCTGCTTCCTTCCTGTCTTGAAATTTTCCACTGTCCTTGGGTGCTGCAGATAATTGCTTTGGAGGGAGAGGGAGTCCCTAGATGGTCCCAACATATTGAGAGCCCTGAAGATCAAGACTAGGGCTTTGAAGTTGATTGTGGGTTTGATGGGCAGCTTGTGGAGCGATCTGAGTACTGGGACACATTTTCTATATTTCTTAGCAGGTGGGTTGGTGCATTCTGCACCAGCTTCAGGCTTTAGAATCAGTGGATGCATTCCCAAATACAGTGGGTTACAACAGTCTAGCCTGGAGGACATGTCTTGAGAGGATGAAACAGAGTCTTCTGCCCAGCTGAAGATGCAATGTTTTCCTTGCTGTAGTTGCTACTTGGATGTCTAATATCAAGGCAGACTCTAGGAAGACTGCAGAGCACTTTTTGATGGAATAGGCACCCTCTCCTGAAAATGATAAGGTGGGGTTGGTTATGTCTTCAAAATGTCTTTCTCTACCTTTTAGTGCAGGGGTGGGCAAACATTTTGGCCCATGGGCCACATCGGGAATAGAAATTGTACGGCGGGCCACGAATGCTCACAAAATTGGGGTTGGGGTGCGGGAGGGGGTGCAGGCTCTGGGGTGGGGCTGGGGATGAGGAGCTGGGGGTGTAGGAGGGTGCTCTGGGCTGGGATCAAAGGATTTGGAGAGAGGGTGGGGAATCAGGGTTGGGGGCAGGGGGTTGGGGCGAGGGGAGAGGCTCAGGGGTGCAGGCTCCAAGCAGCGCTTACCTCAAGTGGCTCCTGGAAGGAGTGGCATGTCCCTTCTCTGGCTCCTACGTGGAGACACAGCCAGGTGGCTCTGCATGCTGCTCCATCCGCAGGCACCACCCTGCATCTCCCATTGGAGCGCGTAGGAGCTGAGCGGGGCCATGCCGCAGCTTCTGGGAGCCATGTGGTGCGGCCCCGACCCTGCGCCCCTGCCGGAGCACCAGACCAGGGCCGAGCCATGTGATGCGGCCCCGACCCAGTGCCCCGGCCGGAGCGGGGCCAAGCCACGTGGTGCAGCTTACGAGCTGGATCTGGCCCGTGGGCCATAGTTTGCCCACCTCTGTTCTAGTGGTACTTCCATCTTCCCAACTGAACTACAGTTTGCTGATTCTGATCCAGGAGTTTATATTGTTCAGTCTCTGGGATAGCATGCTTTGCATCTGAGGGCCATTTAAGGAGGTGAAGTCTGACAGTCAAGCTGTAAATGTTGAATTAGGGTCAGAGAGAGAATGGACTTTTATAGTTAATTTCCCCTCCTTTCCAAACCTCTTAAACAACATGAGTTTGAAAGGTCAACGCTAACTCTGACCATACAGCAGTAATATATAGTCAACCAATTATGGCACTGTATTGATTAGTTGAATATTTAATATCTGGTAAAAAGATGCCTCAGACCAATGTATTGGACTGTCCCATCCTAAGCCAAATTCTCTGCTGATGTAAAGGGGCAAAATCAGTTGAAATCAATAGAGCTGAGTCCATTTACATGGCCACAGAATTGGCCATGCAGACTGGACATTGTTTAAAAACATCTACTTTTATTAGGAAAAAAAGTCTTTACAAGTATGATAGAAAATTCTTTCTAACCCAGTGACATTTTAGGAGATCTATAGTATAACTGAATGTCTTGTTTGCATTCCGACTGAAGATAAGTGTGAGCTTTGCTCTTTATTCGTCTACCTACTAGAAGCACTACATAATTCAATTATAAGTACCTCCAGGAACCTTCTAATTATATGTTAGCAGGTCGGGAATGAAATAGCCATGCAACCCTTTAGTCTGGAATAACTGACTTAAAACACTGGACAGAAAAGTTCATCTGTTCATTAAGAGGCCAAGTGTAATGTAGTTAAGAGCTGCAATGAGCTGTTTTGTTGGCGATCTGAATGTCTGGGGAACAAGCCCCTCCAAAAATGGGGGAAGTTAGTGATCTCACTTGTTACTGATTGATAAACCAAATAATGAGAAGTTGGTTAAACACATGGGAATCGTTTGTTGTTTTATTGGCTTTATCTCGGACGGAATTCACATGAGGAAGGAGAATAAGTTTGCAAGAGCAGAATAAAAATAACTCCCACAATAGAGACATGAGAATGGTATTTTTTCATAGAGGTTTCTGCACTGGTCTTAATTAAATCTTCCCCAGGCTTGCACAGCTTTAAAAGAAAGTTACAAAACAAGAACCTGTCCATCAGGCCGGTTTTTCTAAGCTCTGACAGCTCTAAACGCAGGCAGCTGCAATACAAGCTTCTCCTCAAATCCTTGAAAATGACCTTAACCTCAGGGTGAAAGATAATGTAGTTGCTATGCTCGCTCTGCACAGAGTGTCTAGTGATCAGAGGCTCGTGGCAAAATATGTATATTTTTTCTTATGATATAGACCATTGTTCGCTGGTAACTCATGTGATACCACAACATTATCTCTATGACAGTTTGATTTTTTTAAAATGTGAAGGAATGGCATGAATTCAAACAGACCGTCACTTCAGCATCTAGACAAATGACTTTGTAATGCCTTCTGAGTTAACTCCTCCAGAGCCACACAGATGCACCATTAAAAAAACTATTTAGGCTCCCAGTCTTCTTTAAATTAAACCAAGGATGGGGTGGGCTAACCCAGTTCCCAGCATACTGTGCAGCACAGTGTTATGTAGGGGCAGGTTCCTCAGCCGGTATAAATGTCATCACTTAACTTCAGTGGAACTGCGACAGTTTACACCAGCTGAGGATCTGCCCCTGGAAGTGTTATTTAGGGGCAAGTAGAGGTTTGAATGTCTATAAAAGAGACACAATTATCTGGTAGCACTATAATCAAAGCTGTTCATAATAATTAACAATAATCATTAACAACAGCCGCCACCACCTCTCACAGAAAAAACAATCCTGCATTAAAAGAACATTATTAAACTTGCAAAGTCATGCCCTCAAAAGTTAGGAAACACCAGAATTAAGGTTTCCTGTTCCATCCAGAAGGATCCCAACATACTTTTGTACATGGTTTCTCTGAAACCAGCCACCAGCCAGGTGTTCAATGTCCAAAAAGCAGTGCATACACACCAGAAGGAGGCTTTAGGAGAATTTTGAACAAGGACACCCTGGCACAACCTCAGGTGAATCTCAAACTACAGTAGTATTCATGGTCCTCAATTTCCTTGGAAGGACGGAGGGCTAAGTTAACCCTAGTGGGCTCTGAGTTTGGGTTCTCAGGGAATCTAGCTCTCCCACACTGGATGCTTAGACCACTAAGACATGCCCCCAGGTATAGAAAACTCCAGAAATGAAATGTACCCATTCTCATGAAGGATCCTCCTGAATTTTGAAGCATCTCCAGGGTAGCTTCATGTTAGGGAGAACAGATCCAAACATTTTCTAGCAGGACATATAAAAATAGCAAAGTGTTATTTAAAACAATTGATCAGGAAATTCTCACTGAGAATTCTCATTTATTTTGCAAGAGTATCCTGAACTAGAATGGAAAGCAACACAGCCATCACAATGTGCGCTCACAACTGAATTTAACATGAACAGGATTGTAGTTAGCAATAAGATATATACGTGTGTGTAATCATAGTCTTATAACCTTAACCATTAACGGACATATTTTCAAAGCAGTCTCCACAACAGGCCTGCAAAGTGTCAGATCAAACCCATTGGCATGAACTGAACCATGCATTTTACACATACAAACACAGTATACACAATGGTCCATTTTTCATGTACAAATATGAAACAGGTTTCAGAGTAGCAGCCGTGTTAGTCTGTAACTGCAAAAAGAAAAGGAGGACGTGTGGCACCTTAGAGACTAACAAATTTATTTCAGCATAAGCTTTCGTGAGCTTCAGCTCACTTTATCGGATGCATTCAGTGGAAAATACAGTGGGGAGATTTATATACACAGAGAACATGAAACAATGTGTGTTACCATACACACTGTAACGAGAGGGATCAGGTAAGGTGAGCTATTACCGGCAGGAGAGCGGGGGGTGGGGCAGGGGGGGAAACCTTTTGTACTGATAATCAAGGTGGGCCATTTCAGTTGACAAGAACGTCTGAGGAACAGCGGGTGCAAGGGGAGATGGGGGAGGAATAAACATGGGGAAATAGTTTAACTTTGTGTAATGACCCATCCACTCCCAGTCTTCATTCAAGCCTAAGTTAATTGTATCCAGTTTGCAAATTAATTCCAATTAAGCAGTCTCTCGTTGGAGTCTGGTTTTGAAGTTTTTTTGTTGTAATATTGCGACTTTTAGGTCTGTAATCGAGTGATCAAAGAGACTGAAGTGTTCTCCGACTGGTTTTTGAAGGTTATAATTCTTGACGTCTGATTTGTCTCCATTTATTCTTTTACGTAGAGACTGTCCAGTTTGGCCAATGTACGTGGCAGAGGGGCATTGCTGGGACATGATGGCATATATCACGTTGGTAGATGTGCAGGTGAACAAGCCTCTGATAGTGTGGCTGATGTGATTAGGCCAAGAGCTCTACGATACAACCGCATTTGCTTCCTCCCCGCCCTTCCCGCTCTCCTGCTAGTAATAGCTCACCTTACCTGATCACTCTCCTTACAGTGTGTATGGTAACATGCATTGTTTCATGTTCTCTGTGTATATAAATCTCCCCACTGTATTTTCCACTGAATGCATCCGATGAAGTGAGCTGTAGCTCACGAAAGCTTATGCTCAAATAAATTTGTTAGTCTCTAAGGTGCCACAAGTCGTCCTTTCTTTTGGCAAATGTGAAGCAGTTACACGTACAAATCTGTGCATTCACAAATTTTGTGTGAACATTTTTGAAGGCTGCTTTGACAATTTGGCCCAAAGAGACCAAATCATGAAATAGAATAGAGTTCAGAGAATACTTTGAAATGTGTATAACTGAAACCAGTTAAGACATTTTATGCTTGCTATAAATTCTGTGGTCTCAATCAGCAGGATTACTAACTGTAAAAGTACAGGCTCCCTTTGCAACCAGAAGAGCTAGAAAGTTAGCTTGAAGATACAATTTTAGGCCCTCTTCCCACCAATACCTACCCACAAGAATAACTTTAGATATGTCAGCAATCTCTGTTTCCAGGATCAGGGCCTTAGATTCAGAAGAATTCTGTGGAAATCTACAGGAAGACTATTCACAGAAATCTCACGTTTTTGCATCCACATACTTCTACTGTCTCATCCATTACCATTTCACTCTTAGGTACTCTTCCAATTTTGCTAACAAAATATTATTTGTTGGGTTCTTGGGGTGTCTTTTTATTTATGTGTTGAAAAGTCAACTCCCTGCATCCCACCTATATATTTTCTCCCTACCTTGGTCTGATTCTCACCGGAGCAGTTAGAAGATCTTTAGTTCTATAGCAGAGCAGCTGTATCAATGTAAACTATTTGTTCTAATATCGTTTATCTTTATCTATTACTTAAATTGTAACTGTAGCATTAAAATAGGGAGCAAAATAGAAATCAAAACAGAAAACAATTTTCAACTAGAAAAGTGTATTGAAAGTGTTAACAGAAGAGACTGTCAGGCAAATTTTATAAACTTCTACCAATGAACTTTGAATTACCCTGCCCCTTTCATATTTTCCAGTTAACATACATACATCTGCTCCTGCCATGTAATCAACTGATTGTTACACAAGCATTTTCTAAAGCTATGACAAACTCAGATTTATGAGGTCAAAAAGTTCAGATTTAATCCATTCAATAGCTGCAATTTATCGTCTGATGATAATTGTATACACAAACATTGTAATGATTTAGATGACATAGTGTAAAGATGAAATCCGTTTATTTTAAAAGGGTTTCTAACCTCTAAAATATGTTGCCATGAACACCTTTCTAGGTCCGCTTTTAACAACATGGTTATTATTGTTTTATTGATCAGGATTTTATTAGTGATTTGACACTTATATTTCATGTTAATCGAAAAAGGTGTAATTTTTCTACAAGAATATGACTGTAATTAATTATATCATTATTATGTTTTCAGTGCATTCCATTTAAAAAGGTCTAGAAAGTAGTGCTTAATTTATCATACATGTATTATAAGGAATATGTAAACCTCTTTTAAACAGACAGAGAGCACGATCCTTTTGGAGATGATGGGATATGACATAGGCACTATATTTATAGATTCCTGCCTCTATAGTGACCTGATTTTATAGTGCCAGCTATTTTGAAATGGGATTGTAAATTAGCAATTTAGAAAGCCTGGATTGCTCAAAATATTACCATCGGTTAGTCTTATAACGCTAATTACTGGTCATCCCATAATGCCTTCAATAGATCAAGAAAACAATCTGCCAGCAGGGCAAAGAATGGTGTGTCAGAATAACATTGCATTACATATATGACTCCTTCAACTTGCAAGTTCTGCAAATGATTAAATTTTGCTGCAAACAGACTTTGGTATAGACAATAGTTGTGTTCATTTACCTTTTCTAAACATGAAGCAATGCTTGTTGTTGTAAACTTTGTACAGACTCTAAAACATTTAGCTAAATGTGAAATTTAAATTGATCTTCAGTTTATTGCCATTGATCTTTTCACTTTTCTAAATGTAACAATGTTCACCGCTGGGAATAGAAACCTGTATATACATCAGCAGAATTTATGCTTTCGACCAACATAAACTTCACAGGGGGAACTACTATATATAACCAAATGCTCATGAAATGAAGGATTATCTTGTGTTATCACATGCTGTACATTGTGCAATATCGTGTTTGCAAACTTGTCACATAAATTCAAATTCCATTAGCAATATCCCTTGCCTATAGTCAATTCAATTGCCTTACTATACATTTGCACTAGTACTCTGCGGTAATGGTTTTAATCCATACAATCTAACATCATGTGTGCAATAAAACATTATCAGTGCTCGTAAAAACAAGCCTTTCAAATTACACCTTTGTTTTATAAATACATCAGTATAAATAATAACTATATTCAAAACGTGCAGATATTTGTATAATGCTAATTATTGTTTTCCCAGTTAAAATACTTTAGGTTTACAACATTTAAAGGACAAAGCATAGACACTCAGGCCCCAATTGTGAAAACATTTATGCCTGTAACTTCACACGTGAGTAGAATTAACCACATCCTTAAACTTTGGAGGCTCATGGCCTGATGGTCCAATTCTGCCTCCCTTACTGATGCTGAGCATTACCTTACCCTCTGATACCACAGAAATCAGTGGAGCTCCATGTGGGCTCAGGAATCCACTTTCAGAGACTAGTTTGAAGGATTGGTGCTTAAGATACTACTCAGCATGATGGTAGCAGAATGGAGCCCTAAATATTTGAAACCACTTATTTCATGCTGACTACTTGAATATCGTGTGTTTCAGTTGGGAGAAAACCAAAACATACAACCCATTATAAAATATTAAATGAATAGCTGAGCTTGTTCTGTGGTAATGATATGCAGATGCCTTTGTTGCTTCGTTGTTCTTAAGCAACACTAAACTGGCTCACATTTGTCACCCTTTAGATTGCTAATAAACAATAATGTTCCTATATTTTTGACAGTAAGGAGATCTGATCAGTACTGTTTGAAATGATGAGTATAAGGAAAGATTTGGCTTAACAAATGATATAATTTATCCTAATATTGTAATGAAATGGGCGAGGAAGATAAGCACCTTGCTATATTTTAATATGTGCTGAATAAATCAACAGTCATTCTGCTGGAAAGTTTGTTCTTTTGTTTGGAAAGTTGTCATGGAATGAAATTACGAGTCCCAGTTTGTTTTATAATGTTTAAACTGATACTCAGCTTGCTGCAGAGGCAAGAGAACTGTGTGAAATACACAACATTTTTTATTGTTGAAATATGCATAGTAGTAGAAAGGACTCTTGTCTATGGCAGAGCAACCAGGGCCATATGTCCATCAAAGCTTGGTCATGGACAGGCTGCTCCAACTTATGGAAAGCTGTGGCAGCTGATAGCTTCCTTGCAGCTTCTATGCCTTGACCTTTTGGTCTGACCAGTGAACCACACTTAACCACTGAGGCTCTTTGTCTCCCTCTACTGGCTGAACCACATATATAGGTTTATAAGTCTGTTCCCATGAGGCTAATGGATAGAGCTTGTTAGAAAAATTGCCAGAAACATTTTTGGCTGGAATTTTCCAATTTATCAAAATCAAAATGTTTTGTAGAGACAGTTCAATTCTGACAAAGTTCCACTGGCAGCTTTGGGGCAGCTTGCTGTGCAGACAGCCTCAGAGTCAGGAGCCCCATGGCTTCCAGGGACCATAGCTCCAGAACAGCCAGCCTGGGAGGCTGCCTCGATGCCATGGCCCCATTCCCTTTAATGAATAATTCCTACAGTTTTGTTTGGTTCTAAACTGGAGCAAATTCAAAATTTCAAAATTGCAAAATCCTGGAAAACAGAATTACTTTTCTCAGCCCTGCTCTACTAATGGACTTGGCCCTTTAGCTCAAGCAGTAGAAGCTCATGCTTTTAGACCAAAAGGGGTCAGGTCATTACACACACTATTGAGGATCTCTAAGCCACAGGACCCTGGAGAGACCCTTGGACATTTCTGCAGGTGAAACTAGAACAGGCCCTGGCCTCTTCTACATCTGCCTACAGCCAAAATTGCCACAAATCTCTGCCACCGCTCTTCTACATGTTACCGTGAAAGGGCAAAACCACAGCTTTTCTAGATGGGGATGGAGTTTGCAAATGGAAATGCAACAGAAACAAAACAAAAAGGTTTGAGCTTTTCCAAGGCGGGGTACAAAATGCTTTAGAAAGTGTCTATGTTGCTGCTATCTACTTAAATTGACCGTCTCACAGCAACAGGGAGAAGAGAGTCCCAAAAGACAAAAATGTTTCATATAAATGTTTCATGGACTTGTGCTCTGGTAGGGCAAAGAGACCATACTGTTATTTCTGTTTCCTTGGGTGGACAATACCAGCCTCCCCCGCCTTCTTCATTCTACTTTAATGAACAAAGCACCCACTAGCATGGTTTACATGTTAGTTACTAAGGAAGCCTGTCTTCCTGGAGCTTTGTCTTGATCTCTGGTGTGCTGATTTTCAGAGGGGATGGTTTCAGTGCAATGAGACAATAACCAAGCCATATTTCTTGTTTTAGTTACTGAACTAGTGTTATCAGAAGAAACGCTGACATTTGGTTGGAGTTCTTGGTTTTACATACTCTCTCTATTACGCTTTTCTGATAAGAAACCTCAGTAACAGAAATGTACCTCTGAGACTGACAAGAAAACACAAACATCATCAACAGCCTCATTCTCCTCTTACACCCATTTTACACTGGTGTAGGTGTTACTCCTGATTTGCACCAGCATATACGTAAGGGGAGAATCAGTTCCAACATTTTAAAGTGAACTTTAAGGACTCTGATGTGTGGGATCAGCAGTCACAAGAGGTTCTGGTTTCTCATACTGAAACAACCGTATACTATTCTTTTCTTGGTGCCCAGATGCCACAAAGGTAAGCACAGAATAAGTACCTAGATAGCTACAGTCCCCTCGCCCCTGCTCCAAAAAAAGCACAGGACTGTGACTCACATTCTCCACTAATAAAATACAACATTGAGGGAATGGGTCTATGTGCCAAAATCAGTGGAGTAGCAGCTTGTGGTGATGGTGTCCATCATGTGTGTGAGTGTATATGTTAAGGATGGACACATAATGTAGCAATTGGGTGAGATGCAGATATTTGGACATTTCCGATCTGGACCTTGTTCACTCGAGGCACTGGGAATTACCTTTGATGTCTTTTTGGCAGAGGTGGGAATATGGACCAGGGGCCAGCAAAGATCTTCATGGCAGGGGACTGCTCCTATTTTCCACTCCAGCTTTTTGGTCAAGTGACCAATCAGAAGCCACCTGGAAGAGATTACCTGATAAAACTGTTCTCTCCTATCCCAAATCCAGAAGATGTGGGGCAGAGAGAAACAGCTCCCACCGGCTATACTGTCAAAGAGAGAGCAAGAATGACCCCTACAACACTGCACTGATTTCCTGGGGCCAGGGACGCTCCAGTCTTCTTCATGGTATTCCTACTGCTCAGGGCCTCAGGCAGAGCATTATGCTGCTATCGCCAAAGGACCTGGGTTATCTCAGGCCAATGCAGTCTATGCAGTGGCACAGAAGCAGGAAAGAACCCCTTCCTTCCTTCTATTGTTGCTACAGTAATAGGGTCTCACTGCTTCGAGGCACCCCCTACACCCTGAAGTCTCTTTTCTAGATCTAAGGAAGCAACAACCTCAGCAGGCTCCCCTAAAGATAGTTGTCTGGAGAAGCTCCATTGAGCAGGGGTCTTTAGACCCCTGGAGACAAAGGTTGATCATCAAACATGTAGAGGGGAAGTGGGATCCTGGAGTCGGGCAGGGAAGGAAAGCCTGAGAGGGATTGCGGAGAAGGGATGCTGCCTTATTTAGATTCTCAAATAAGGGCTGGTACTTGAGCTAGTTAGGAAATATCTTTAGATAGGTTGCACATAACTGATATGTGTACCACTGCCCTCTGCTGGAACATAGCTAACCTGAGGCCCTTCTCCTAGCTGAATCACTGGAGATGGTATTTGTTTAGGTGACTAAGCAGAGGCTATTAACATGCCAAGTCAAGATGTTGCACCAGGAGAAAACGGGATGGAGATAGGGCACAAATCACAGCTGTTTGGTCCCCTGTTTTAATCCCCTCTTCTAAAGAGTATTGTGTGATAAGGTCAATTTGTACTGTGCTTACCTGGAACTCATGTTAGTAGAAGGGAAAATGCCAATTACTTTCATTTAAAAATAGACCCAGAGAACATGTTCTATTTTTTTCCCCTGCTGATTGCCTGGTGGTTTTATGGCACTTATTGCTGAGAAGGAAATCAAAATACCATCACTGATTAGGCCTGCAATACTTGTTTTTGTTTGGATAGCAATCTCAAAACAGAATGAGATGCTTTCTGGTAGGGAAGAGATATGTACACCCTATTTTATACTGTGTGCAATGCATGCATACCCCATTTCATAGAGAAAGGCTTCTGGAACTGAAATGTTAAACTTAATGAACTAACATTCTTCTAGGGAAAATGCTGAGAAAAGTCCCAGATGCATTAGTCCAGAGATCTCTCAATCCCCCTAATGGTCAGTGTCCTTAATGTAAGAAATAGCAACGAAACAGAATTCACACCATCCCTGCAGCTCATTATGCAACTTGCCACAATGAAGTAGCCTTGACGTGTTTGAGAAGGAGTTCAAATGTTAGTTATTCACACTGCCTAACGAATATTTTACAAACCACATAAGAGAGGATTGCATCTGCAGTGATGGATAACAACTGTGAAGCAAAGGATGGTAATGAACAAGGAGGAGTTAAGAACAGCTGGTGATTCATCTCAAACTTTGACTCTCATGAGAAAAGCATTCTTTATATAGTATAGAACTTTATTTGTGTAAAGTATTTAGTGTCTTCCTAGGGAATGGGATGTTTGGAACAGGATGCTGGGCTACTTGGTTGGTATTAACTGGAGACCCTTTGGGTTCAGTATTTCATATATTACAAGTGGATGATTCAGAGACAAAAATCTGGATTCCATTTCATTTTGCTTCAGCTTTTTAAGCACATTTGAACAGTTCATTTTTATAGTACAGTAGTAGAGGAATACAAGGAGACAACCATGCTTGCTAAAATCTTCAAATCTTCATATGTATTTTAGGGTAAGGGAAATTCTATCAAGGAATTCATAACTCGACAAAAGAGAGACACTGATGGACTTCACAGCCAATATGTCAGGGTTTTTAAATTATGCTTTGTTATCTTCTTCACACATGGTAGAAACTTTATGAATTATTCTCATCGAGATGATTCCTCTTTATAATGTCTGAAAACTCTAGAGTTAGAGGACACTTTGATTACTGATTTCACTAAGTATTAACAATATCTCTTCTTCTCAAGAAAATGAATATTCACATATTCCACCCAAAACCAGCCTCCCCAGACTTGAAAGACAACATCAGTCATAAGTTGCATGTCTTCAATTTCAAAGGCCACTCATGACCCATCAGAGCACATTCATTATTGAAATGTTGACCACAGCCCCGACTACCCATAATGCCAACCTCCATTGCCCATTTGTTTAATTTTCAAACAAGCACCTTTGTACTTTCTCCGATGCTGTCCCCCATGTATGGGAGGAGCTCCCTGTAAATATCCACAAAGCTACCTCATTATCCTCCTTCAAAAACTCCCTTAAAATTCTCATTTGCTGTAATGCCTACAAAAAACTTGATGACAGTTAGGTCACTGGTCCACTGATACCAGTGTCTGTCATTCTGACTGTGATGCATGGCCAGAAAGGGTTAAGCATCCTGCAGGATAAATGACCCAAATTCAACTCTTAGAGAGATTTTGGTAGAAATTTGTGGTTGTGTGTGTTTATGTAAATATTGTTAGACGTTAACAATGTAATCAAACAGTCCCTGTCTATGCTGTATTCTGTTAATTCAGAGATCAAAAGGAGATCCTAACATTTAAATGAACTGTAAAAATAGTGATATCACTGTATTCATCTCCCTTTGAAATGTATAGGAAATCACCTGTGAATGGTGGAAAACAGGAAATTGCCTTATGTTAATCCCTATAGCTAATTACCAGTGATGCTTAAGAAATAGGTCTACTTCAAAGTCTCCAGGATTGCCTATTGGTCACCTAAGGACTCTGAGCTTTCAAAAGAAGGCCTGGAACTGTATAAAGATGTCTTGGGTCCTGATCCTTTTTATCTCAGATCTGCTTGATGCTTCATGCAGGGGAAGCTTATATCGTAAGATTGAGATCTCCAGTCCCATCTGGAATACCCTGAATATGAACATCGGACTACAACCTATGGACTAATTCTGAAAGAACTCTTTGCAACTACAAAGCTCACCATCTCTACTATGAATCTGATCTCAGAACAGTACCCATGTCTGTATGTATGCTGATCTTTTAACCAATAGCCTCTCTCTCTTTTCTTTTTTAATAAATTGTAGTTTAGTTAATAAGAATTGGCTGTAAGCCAATATTTGGGTAAGATCTGGAATATTCATTAGCCTGGGAGGTAATGTGTCCAAACCTTTGGGATTGGTAGAACTTTCTTATATGATGAATAAGATTTTCAGTAATCCTCATCATATTTGACTGTTGGATGCCTAAGGCTGGGCTGATATAAAGGGAACTGTGTTGTTGGCTTCTGGGCAACAGTAAGGTATTATAGATGCTGTTTTGTGCTGGTTTGGTAAATCTAAGTATTGGAATATCCACCAGCTTTGGGGATTGTCTGCCCCGTTCTTTGCAGTTCACCCTAATTGAGTAACTTCAGCGTGGCTCCCCTGGACCCCAGTCACAGTGACTAATATAGTCTCATTATTTCCTTGTACTCCCATCTAGCTGTCTGTATCCACCTGTTGTCTCTTGTCTTTTACGTAGGCTGGAAGCTCTTCAGGGTGGGGACCGTCTTTTTGTTCTATGCTTATATGGCACCAAGCACAATGGGGTCCTGCACTGGACTAGAGCTCAGAGACGCAATGGTAATAATAACAATAAAATAATAAGAGCTGGTTCTCTTTTTGTTTCTCAAAACTCATGTGGGGAGTGACCCTAGAAGTCCTCCACATGAGCCACTCCTTTTGACTCCAGAGGGGAATTATTCTCCAAAGTCAGTGACTGATCTGATCAGGTAGGCACAGATCCTGCTCAGGCTCTCTCCTCATGTGCTCACCACTCTGCTACCATGAACATCCAGTGTAATGAAGAGTATAACAGGGAGCAGAGGATGTGTCTCATTCCTGCTATGTACTAGCTCACTGGGGGAGCCTTCGTTTAAGAAACTCAGTTATTCAGGGCTGAATTGTCACTCTGCAGCCCACTCTGAGTTGGAAGCCGTGAGCGGCCATGCTGCCCCAGGAGCAGAACTGTGACTGTACTCTTGCTGCTCTTGCTCCATGGAGGAAGTAAGTTTTGCCAGCCCTCTTTCTGGCACAGCTTACTTCCCCCTGTGCACTAGCTGAGCTTCACTGAGGGGACGGCAGCAGGGTCTTCCCACTTGTGCTTACCTGCTCACTACGCACCCATCTCTCGCCAGGCACTTTTACCAGTAATGTGAATGACCCGTGCAAAGCTTTAAGGGGACTCCTTACTCCCCCTTACTTCCCGAATATAAGAATATAGCCAGCATCATGATGTGGCTTTCAAGTACTAACGCAAAAACATCTCCAGTTTTTCCCTCATCTAGACCCGTTGTGACAGATATACCCTGAAAGTCTAGCTCAAGAATTTCTCAGTAAGGCAACTACCCCTCTCAGCTCACAAACCCTGCACATCATACTAAAAAAGGATAATTAACTCACAACTGTTTACCCTTCTCGGTGGTGCTTCATCCACCCCACCAACTGGAACTCAAAAGACCCCTTTGCTCACTTTTTCAATCCTTGAGGCCCACAAGACATATCTACGGTCAGACAAAAGAGCATTGGATGCGATCCAAGCCAGAGCTCATTAACGATAGCAGAAGAAAAAATCAGTGCTGAATGAGACTATAACAGGGTTCAAAAAAAGAACTAGATAAATTCATGGAAGATAGGTCCATCAATAGCTATTAGTCAGGATGGGCAGGGATGGTGTCCCTAGCCTCTGTTTGCCAGAAGCTGTGAATGGGCGACGGGATGGATCACTTGATGATTACCTGCTCTCTTCATTCCCTCTGAAGCATTGGTCACTGTCGGAAGACGGGATACTGGGCTATATGGACCATTGGTCTGACCCAGTATGGCCATTCTTATGTTCTCACCCTCCCCTCCTAATGGGGCTGATAGTTGAAGTAGGTGATTAGATAGGTAGGTAGTAGATTAGAAAAAATAAAAATGAACCCCAAAGTTCACCCAAACCCTAACATGACCTGAGCTGCAATTCAAAAGAGGTCAGCTGAAAAATAATTAGTTTCTTTTTCATTTTCCTTCACTGCTAGTTTCTGTCTGGAACTGGAGGCAGAAAGTGGTGGAAACCTCACAAGAACATCAGCATAAATGTTACACACGTGAAACTGCCAGCTGCCTTTCTGAACCAAGCTGTACCTCCATAGCGTTGGAGTGTTGAACATCAATAGTTGAGCACGATGCATTTAGGACTGAATTGTAGAAGGTGCTGAACAAGTCCTGAAGGGCTCTGGGGACCCTCAAATCCCACTCAGAAAGACTGGCTTCACTCAGCACCCCACAGGATTTGCCTTCACAGCACCACCTGCCCTTGGCATGCTTACAACGCATGAAATGGTTCCAGAAATCATCCAGACAATAATGCCAGATTCACCTAGGCTAGCTAGAAATTTCAATTTGCATTATTGTCCTTTCTGTTTAGCAGAATCCCTGAGCAAATTCAGTTGAGCATATTGGAATATATAGCTTCTCTTATTTTTCTTGTCACAAATTCATATTAAGCAGCTGCTGGTTTTATTAATTTATGTATTTTATTAGAATATTGTATTTACATAAGTTGTTCTAATGGCAATGACATATCAGAAACCAAATGAAATATTTGTTGGCATGACACACAAAATTAATTGTTGCCTAGGGTCTAGTACACAGACAATAGCCGTTAATATGGCTTGTTTGTAGTAACAATATTGTACCAATTAAAGTGGGGCTAAGCTACTCAGATCTCTTAAGCTACTTAGTTGATGCTTGAGGATGTGAGACTTTGCACTCTACATCATGGGAAAATAACTGGACTTATTTTACTAATGCAGGCCCTGCAATGGATTTTTAAAAATGTTCTTTAATAAACTGAAAATGGACTAGCTTTCTTGTCCAATGTTGATTAGCGTTGAATCGCTTCTTGAACGGGGAACTGAAATCCCCACTCCTATATTCCAATGCCTCATTAAGCAAGTGGTCTGGAAGACTATTTCTCCCTCTCTTACTCCAAGTAAGCCACAGGTCTGTCCTCCAAAAAAACTTGATTGAATTAGAGATGGACTCAAGCCACAGAGTTTAGATCCAAACACTGAAAATGCCAGGATGAGGGCTGGAGTCTGCTCATTATAAATATTGGGGCCATTTGCTAAATTTGGATCTGGACATAGTTTTGGATTCCAAACCACACCTCAGAGTTGTACATAGCTGAGAATTTGGTTCAGAGCCATCTAATTAAAGCAAATAGGATGAAATTCAACTCTGTGCAGAGAAAACAGTACAAGCCCAGCAGAGCACTTATGTCCTGCTTAAGCTCTAGTCTGGAGGGGCTAAGGAGGTCTTAAGTGGCACATAGGCCTTGCGCAGGTCCTTGGCTAGAGATGAATTTCATCCTAGGATAGGGACTAAATCTCCTCCTATTCACTCAGTGTACCTGGGATTTAGAAAGTAAGGCTAATGGATCCATGTCTTTACAGATTAACTGTCATGCTGAAATGTGCCCTGCATCAAAATGTGACCTTTTTGCTGTGAAGCATGTGCAAATTGCTGTGAACATATCTTGTGGGCATGTGTACATGTGCATTGAGGAACTGACATCTCAGTGAAGCCCCTGACCTTAACCTGCCCTTTGCCCTCAAATTTCAGTGAGTGTTTCCTTTTCTTCTGTGCACACTGAATCAGTGCAGGGATTCTGCAATACTATGTGAGACTGAACTGTGGTAGATGGGGTTAAGCCTCCAGAAAGCCCCTCTCATTCAGATTCCAGGCATTTTTGTTCACCATGGAACCTAGACTTTGGACTCTGCTGTATGACATGGGGGTTAGCTTGAGATCTACAGGAGGGCACCTGTTGATGGCTATGGAGACCTCATCAAAATGTGCCCACACTCCCCTAGTTTTCACCCCAGTCCCACAGAGAGCACATTTTGATGGGCTCCCCGTGCCTGTCAAAATATGCAACCACAGATTACACTGTCTGAAGTTAAGATAGCAGACAGGCATATTTTGAGATGAGACCACCCAGAGTGGAGAGGTTCTTATCCAGTCAGTGGCCTGAGGGAAGGATCCTTGGCTGTGTTCTGGATGCTACTGAAAGCACTTTCTACTTTTGCAAACTACTTTTTTACTTCATGAAAATGTGCAAATCTGAACCTTGTGAAGAGGAGATTTTTGTGTTCACTCAGAAAGGGTGAAATTAACCCCTGAGCAGAGAGTCTGCACAAGAACTATGTACAAGTTAAGCCTATATAAGCCTTCAAAATATGGCTGAAGCAGCACAGAGGTCTTTGCACTGGGTTTGATTTCACCCCATTGTATGAAAAAGGCATTTCATGTAGATTGTGCTGCATGCACAGCTTCCCATACAGCTGTATTTACAACATACTGCAGTGGCTGAGTGAAAGCAGGATATCTAATGGAACAGGTAACTTGTGTGTCCATCCAGGAGGAATGCACTGCCAGGAATGATCATATTTACAATATAAAGGGAGACACATTTTACATTTGTCCCAATTAACCTTGTAACGAGATGTATTGGTGTGCTTATTAATGACAGTAATGAGATGCAGACAAGACAATGCATAAAACATCATTGGGATATAAATTAAATTCAAACACACAGATACCTTTATGCACTGGACATGAAGGGAAATTATTAAGAGGCAATTTCATAAAAAAAAGGCTAATGAGAAAGAAAGTTCAATATTTTTCCTAGCTCATACCCATCAGTGTTAGAAACCTGTTTGACCACTGACTGAGGAACTGGTCCCATTGATATTACTGTGTAAGCTATCAAATTAATTTTATGATTGTTCTCCTGGAAGGTTTAGTTGCTACAAATAGTTATATGTCCATTATCCTGTGACTATATATTAGTCTACATTTTAATTTGCTTTGGTTTGTATGCATAATTTAAAAACAAAAATGTCTTTTCTTATCGTTAATATAAGCTAATGTAGATTCGGAAAGTTTGTTTCTCTTCTGAATCAAATCAAGATCACCTTACTCACGATACTTAAGGTTTTATAGATCAAGTTGAAGGCCCCAATCCTTTAAACAGTTTCCTCAATTGGCCTGACAAACTTTGTGCATGTGAGTAGTCCCACGGACGATAAAAGGTTAACTCACATGCTTGAAATTATACACGCATTTAAGAGCTTTCCTGGATTATGGCCTAACTCTTTCACTTCTACTGGCCCTCATCTTCATTAGAGTCAATGGTTAACTCCCATGCAACTCTGAAAATGTAGTGTGTACCTCTAAGCGAAATGCAGACTTTAAAATGCTTCTCATGAACAGTGATAACAACAAACTGATTACCATGCTGGGCTTTATAATAGCATTTCACTATCTTTTCATTTATTAGAATTATAACAAACAGATAAATTACAGACACATACACAAACAGCTATGTAAGCACAGCTGATATATCACTTTATCAGAGGACTGATTGGATCTCAATGGATACTGGAAATTATATACAGTACAAGTACTAGCTCATGGCATGACTTATAGTCATCATGAGAGGCAGGAGGCCAACGAATAGCGCTTCAGATACATAGGAATTGTTCATGTTATTACAATCATACCCAGCAGTGTTATTTATTACGTCTTTAAAATACTAAATGAGCGGAAAGCACAGAAAAAATTGTTTTTAAAATGTTGCTTTATTTTGAACAGCATCGCACACCCATATGTGCTTTCTACAGTTAATGATTAGTGTATTATACTTTTACAATATTTTTCCTCTGTTTAATTCCATCAATTAATTTTAACCAAATGCAAATCCACGACAGCCTTGATTTTCAGTCAACAGGAATAGATGCTGCTCAGCACCTCTGAAAATCAGCCTCTAATATTATTACTCATATTACGGTAGCATCTGGAGACCCCATTGAGACTGAGGTACTATTGTGCTAGGCACTGTACAAATACTTATAATGGAAAGAGACAGCCATTGCCCCAAACAACTAGCAATATAAAAACATATATACAAACCAAAGGTGAATAATGGCAGAGCAGATATAGGTTATGAGCAGTGGTGAATGATCACTGGGTGTGCCACCTTCACTTATACCTGTTGGCTTGAAAAAGCACTATTGTTTTTAAAACTGCTCCAAACCACTCTACAGTGATGAACAATGCAAACACAAGGAGTAGCATGAGGCAATCCCAGCACAAAAAGTTGGGGTAACCATGTTTAAATATTAAAAGGCCTGGGCCAGACTGTGACTAGCCCCTAAGATGGCAAACAGTGACGGAAGGAAGCTAAGAACTCCCAACTACTACCCCAAGCTCACACTGGGAATAGAACACAGGTTTTTTTTGACTCACAGGTCAGTACCCAATCCACTGGGTCATGCAGTAGCTTTCTTTTAAGAAGCGAACACCTGCAGAGCCTGATTTCCTTGCCAGTTGCAGTGCTATGACACAGTGCAGGATTAATGACACAGAAGTCAATAGAACTACACTGGTGAACGAGAGCAGAACTAAGGCACGCTGAGTGCAAAACTAGTATTTTTCATGAAATCAATGTCTTCCACTCAACATATGCCAGCCGAGTGGGTATAGATTTTGAAATCAGTGCTGTTTGGGGAGATGTGAGTCTGTTTACAGAAACTCTTATTTCAGATCAATGGCATTTTTTAACCTGCAGTAGTTTTTACAGTCTTCAAAACTTGGCTTGTGATCATGAAAAATTCTGTATCACTCCGCATGCTGCTTATTTCAAATCGCTTTGAGTCAAAGAAGAGAAGCAAAGTTATGTGAAAGCCTGTCTGGTTTTTATGCTCCTAGGACGAGTTACTGTTTGTTCACCAATGCCTTAGCTTGTCCATTTTATTATGTAATATTGCACGAGTGAAATTATAGGGAAGGGATGGTTTAGTAAGCTAAGCACTGGGTTGGAAATACAAAGGCTCCCTGGTGTGATAGGATTAAATCTCAGCAAAGTCAAATCAGCTCTTCTTCCCTAAATTAGATAATGTAAGCTCCAAGCAATTTACTTTGCAGGGGTCTTTCAGGTGCGACTTTAGGCCATGTCTACATTACAGCAGCTATGGTACTGCTGTAGCACTGTGGTATAGACACTTTCTACATCAGGGATCGACAACCTTTGGCACCCGGCCCATCAGAGTAATGCCACTGGCGGGCTGGGACAGTTTGTTTATCTGGAGCGTCTGCAGGCACGGAGCCCCGCAGCTCCCACCAGCTGCAGTTCGCTGTTCCTAGCCAATGGGAACTGTGGGAAGCAGTGGCTAGCACCTCCCTCAGCCCGTGCAGCTTCCCGGGAACAGCGAACTGCAGGGCTCCGTGCCTACAGACACTCCAGATAAACAAACTGGCCCAGCCCGGCCCGCCAGCGGCGTTACCCTGACGGGCCGGGTGCCAAAGGTTGCTGACCCATGTTCTGCATCAACAAAAAAAGTTTTTCCATCAATGCAGTTAATCCACCTCTCTGAGCAGTGTTAGCTAGAATTCTTCCATTGACCTCACTGCTTCTGCAGGGGGAAATAGGGGTTAGGTTGACCTAACTACATTGCAGAGGGTGCAAAAAATTTTCACAGCCCTGAGTGATCTAGCTAGGCCAATCTAGTTTTGAGGTATGGACCAGGCCTTAGAAACAACTTGGTGCAGACGTCAAAAATCCCCTTGCATTTTGGTTTTTTTTTTAAAGGGTAAAAACTGGCCCCAGCATCCTTGGTTAAAAATGTCACCTTGCCACACTGTTCTGCAGAATGATGTGCGCTCACTATCACCCTGGAGGCTGCTGTGTGACTCTTGCATATATATGTCTTGGGAAACTTGATGATGAAATGGCCATGCAGTTTATGGCCCTGATCCTGCATTGAGAATCACTTGGGCACAGAATTCATGCACAAAGTTTCATATTTGGGATCTTTAAAGGTAAGATTGTTATTGTTGAGTTCGCTTGTGATTTATGTTGAAGCAAAACCAGAACCAAACTTAAAGCTTGTGGTGGCAAGGCCAGGAGTGATAGCAACTGTAATGAACGCAAGACATAACTCCAGGGGAGGAAAGTCTGGTGTCCTCATCTTGAATATTAAATGATCAATACAGTTTTAAATATAGAAAAATTCTCCTAGGAGCTACAACTCCTGGAGCATGGCTCACCTTGCTGGGCAGAGGCTGCTATGACATACAATCCCAACAGGGTTTTGTCAAAACCAGATATCTCTCTCTATCTGGAACAGAGACAGTGAGCTAGGTCCCCTCCCTGCTGCCTTTATGTAACTGTATAGCAAGTAACAAGCAATCTGTTTGCACCTGACATTTTAAGTGCCAGTTGATGTGGGCCACCAGGAACCAAAAGGTATTTTTAAATTTTATTTTCTAATCTAGTTATTTTTTAATCACAGCAGCTAAGTGAACCAAGGAAGAAAACAGAGCTGCTGAACAACAAAAATTAAATTAGTAACTGTGCACCCATTGCCAAGGGCAACATACATTTGACAGAGGATATGATAATGACAGATGAATCCTCACTCCCCACCTAAATTCTCTCTCTACAAAACAAATGCAGTGTCTTAGATATTTTCACGCACATTCCAGTCACCTTCCTTCCACAGCAGCTGCTTGGAGCTTTGTCAGTGAAGGCCAATAGAGGTACAGTTTCCTGTCATTAATATAATGGGGTCACCCCAGTTTTCAGCTGACAGCACTGGATTTTTATGGCTTCTCATGCCTTTTCTTTCCTGTTCCACCTTTGTCCTTTTTTTCATTTTTTTCTGGGAATTTTGCTCTCTTCCTCTCTCTGTTTCCCCTGTTACAGTCCCTGGTGCCCACACTTTGATTCCTACACCTTCCACACCTCTTCTCTCTTTTGATAGAGTTGGATTGTCGGACACCCGCTGCAGGCCGTAATGGCAATGAAACAAAGATAATACAATCCCATTTGATTTTGTTCATTGTCTTTCAAACTGCTACAAACCACTCTACAGGGATGAACAATGCAAACACAAGTAATAGCATGAGGCAACCCCAGCACAAAAAGCTGGTGTGACCTCATGTTTAAATATTAAAAGGCCTGGGCCAGACTGTGACTAGCCCCTAAGATGGCAAACAGTGAGGGAAGGAAGCTAAGAACTCCTGAATGCAAGGGCAATTCACACTCGCAGTTCCTGCACTCGCAGCATTGGAATATGTGTCCCTGCTGGTGGGAAGCAGGCATGGCACCACAACCAGCCTGCAAACCAGGCTAGATACAGCTGGGAGGTCAGGGAGAGTCTCAAAGGTGCTAGCCCACTGTCGCACTGGGGTCTTTAACAGTTCATATGACCCAATTTTGCAGCTCAGATCTGAAACAGAATAGTGAGACGATGAGGTGGAAAGATGCAAGAAGAGTATTCCAGCTGCAGAGGAGAAGGCTCTTGTGGCAACATTCTTCAGAGGAAGAACGAGCAAAGGAGTGTTAGATGAGCAAAGGAGTAACAGAAGGCACAGAAAGCATCAAGGGCAGATCAAGTGCAGAGCAAGTTTAAAAGAAAAACAAACAAAAAAGAGGGCAGCTATTATACCTAGGAACATAGGAACTGCCAAACTAAATTAGACCAATAGTCCACTGAGTCCAATATCCTTTCTCCAACAGTGACCAGAGGACGGTACAAATAATCCTGAAGTCAGCAGTTATGGGGTCACCTATCCTGCTCACAGGTGCTACCTGTGATCCTGCTACCAGCCAAGATCAGCTTATATCCCAAAACTGGAGGGTCCACACCCATTATCCCTTATGTATGGTAAGGAGCTAAATCAGACTCATATGATCTCTATAATGTACCTGAGATCTCCACCAGTCTTGAAAGCGGAAGACCCAATGCTTTTCCTAAGCCCGGGCCTATGCACTGTTGTTGCTATGCCACCAGGTTGGCAACAAGTATTCATTATAGTTACTAATATAGGCCCCAACTCTTCTTGCCTTAGTCACAGAAATACTGCCATGTGCCTAGATAAAGTGACTAGGTTTGGCACCTGTCCGGCAACTAAATTTTCCCTTTAAGCTAACCAAACACACACCTAAGCGATGTATCAAATACAGCATACACCACTTACTAATGATTAATAGAAGTTTGGATCAAGCTTTTGGCTTTCCTAGGATTATCAGACACTAATACACAATATTTAGCAGGTTTCAGAGTAACAGCCATGTTAGTCTGTATTCACAAAAAGAAAAGGAGTACTTGTGGCACCTTAGCGACTAACCAATTTATTTGAGCATAAGCTTTCGTGAGCTACAGCTCACTTCATCGGATGCATTCAGTGGATGAAGTGAGCTGTAGCTCACGAAAGCTTATGCTCAAATAAATTGGTTAGTCTCTAAGGTGCCACAAGTACTCCTTTTCTTTTTGTGAATATTTAGCAGGATGTTCATGAAAGTGCACCCAATATAGAATACATTTTATTCCTTCAAAACCTCATTTTATGTAGAGAGAAGCTTTCTCCTTGTTTTCCTTTGCCAGATAAACTCCAGAGCTGGAGAGCTTTTGTAACAAGGGGCTAGCAAACAATATAGAATTTTGGAGTGAAACCACATTTAGACAGGAGACATGAGTAACAATACTGCGTGTGGCAGACAATGGAAAGGAGGGATTGCAAACTAATAATGACAGAGCTATTTTATTATTGAATAACCAGCCTCAAATTTTAGAAACATAAGCTCTTCCATTTTCTATTGTTAATTTTAATTAGTATTTTCCCTCAATAGTGTCCCTCTTTCCATATGCTATTTATACATGTGCAAAGAAAATATACAATACATGCAATGTTAGCAGAATGTCAACAAAGCGTGTTGTAAGCAATATAAGAGTTCTACTATGTCTGGATTGGGGAAGGTCCTGGCAATGATTTTAGCTTTTGTAACAGAATATTCCCTTTCATGCAACTCCCTTTACTGTGAGCAAAACAAATTGAAAAATTGCATACATTTAAATTTAAAGTTGAAAGTAGATTTTGATTTGACTATGGTTGCAAGCCTTTTCTGTTCACTCTCTAGGAACATCCTAACACACAGGTTTACTAGCACAACTACTCACAAAAAGCAAATTATCAACTTGATATTGGCAACAAATTGTTAAATCTGTATTGCTGACCACCAAAATTCAAAAATCATGAGTCAGACCCCAAGAAATCAGGAGATCAGCCCCCAAATCATGAGTTTGTTTTTTAAAAAAAAAATTACATGGTGTTTTGGTGTGTCTTATGAGTTTTGAATTCCTCCTGCCCACCTATGTATACTTAAATATGCTATCTATGGTGTGTTGAGCCCTGATCCTGCAAAAACCATAGCTCCCAAGTTTTGTGAGGTTCCATGTATGACATTTTATGCAAATCATTTCTAGATACGAAAAGTACATAATTTGCATACTGGCAAATAAAGGGAAGTTTATGGTCATATAAAAATTAAGGTCAATATACCCAAGGAATGGTGGGGGAAGGACATGGAGTGGCACAAAACTTGGCCAGTGTATTGTTAAAGGGTACGTAGGGAGAAGTGGGAAGCCAGGGCAGGTCTGTTTGTGGGGTGTGTGTGTGTGGAATATGGGAGTGGCTGGGGCTGCCAGAGGCACTGGGTGGGTGGAAGTGTCGGGAAGAAGCTGGGGGTAGCTAAGGGAAGCTGGGTTTGGGGGTGTATCCAGGGGAGGAAAGATGGAGTAGGAGTCTAATGAGGGAAGTGGCGCTGGGGACAGCTGAATTTTCAGGGGGGGTCCACAGAGGTAGATGGGGGGTGGGTGCTGAGGACTGGGTGGAAGCTGTGGGCAGCTGGGACCTGTTCAAGAGGGGGTGCTCAGTGAATAGGGCCCCTCATGTTCTGTTTCTCCTGCCATCTCCCTTTTTCTGCTGCTGCTTCCACCACCACAGCTTACTTGCTCTTCCAGGTGCTTTCAACCCACTAGGAGCCAGCTGGAGGAGCAGTGAGACAGAGGTCACTGGGGTGCCTGCTCAGCAGTTGTCAAAACAGCCTCTGGAAGTAAAGAGCCACAGTCGCAGGCCATCCCTACAACCCAGCTGGACACACAACCTTCAGGCTGAGTTGCAGCAATGCACAAGGGGTGGTGTGTGAATGTTGCACGAGGTGCATGACATTTGGAAGGTGTGTCAAAGACTTACACAGGAACTTAAACATAAGACTTCAACGTCTAACATGCATATGTCTTTCTGGAATCAAGGGCTTTGTTAATAAATTAGCTCTCAATGAACACAAACATTGCTATGTGACAAGTAAATAATCAACGTAACAAGAATCATGAATATTTACAATTAACTGTTTGCACACAATCTACATGCCTAAACATTTGTCATTATTTTTAAATACCTGAATATAAAAGCAAGTTAACATTTTCAAACAAATATTTTTGGGTCAAAATTTTGACCTTTTGGAAAAGAATTTTTTCAAGATAATCTTTCAATTTTTTTAAAAAATATTATATTATTAGGAAAAATATTTAGCCTGTTGGTAGTTCTGTTAACTGCAGTTTGGAAGATATGGTTTTGGTTTTCAATTTTTTAGGTCTTGCATTTGAATTTTGATTGGTCCGCTTAATTCCAGGGTGGATTTTTTTCAAAATTAAAAATTTCAGTTTTGAATGTTTCCAATGGCTAATATACATATTTTCATTTACATTTTTTCTCACATGAAATTTAGGGAAAAAATTACCAAAAATAATGGAACAAAAATGCTTTTGAATTTGCACAAATGTCCACGGTTTAAAAAAAAATCAATGAGTTTTAATAAATACAAGATGAAAAAGAGCAAAAATTTGTCAAATAAATTATCTGTTGTGGAATATTTGCTCATCTCTATTGTGAAGTGAAATCTAGGCCATTATCCTGCAAAAACTTACACATGTGCCCAGCGCAACCATTCCCACTGAGCTGGCCTTAATGTCTCTAACCTTAAGATAATTAAGTACCATTTTCATCACACAATTGATTAAAATGGCTTGACCCTACTCCTTCTATAGAGTCATTGAGAGATTGAAAGAGAAGCAGTGTCTGCAAAGTAATGAACAAGTTGCCTTGCAAATGGAAATAGAGAAAATATAATGTTCCAAAATAGATAAAAATAATATTTTCCACTCATATTAGTGTCTTGTCCTAGGATCTAAAAAGCACTTTACAGGTGGCTATTGTTATCTGCAGTTGACAAATGGATAAACCAAAGTATAAGGGGTTAAATAACTTACCCAGTGTCACACGGGACATCTCTGGCAGAGCCTGAAATAGTAGCCAAGGGTGAAATCTTAGCCCCATTGAAATTACTGGGAGTTTTGCCATTAACATCAGTGGGACCAGGATTTTACTCCAGATTCCTAGGCCTGTGCTTTCAACAGCTAGAGACTACTCTCATACTTCTTCCCAGCTTCACAATTACAGACCTAAAATTGGTGAGCCTGCCTACCTGTGGGTGACTGAAAGTAATGTGTCCAGGGGAGTGGAAAATACTTGCATAGAAATAGTACTGAAAAGATTACAAAAATGTATTGACAACACAACCAAGTATTGATTGTACCCCTGAGGTGAAATTGCAGAACAAATTAAAGACCCATCCTTGCAACATTCCAAAGACTTTGACCAACAGTGTTATCTGTTACAGTGTAAACCAATGATCAAATATTAAGCAAACCTATACAGAGTAATTGAACTAATTTGTGGTCCACATGCATGTGGAAAAGGGGGTGTCAGGTTTACTGCCACATTCATTACTCAAAGGTAGTTTCTGTAGACTATCCCCAAACCTATGTTTTACAGAAGACAATTTACAATATTGCCTGCTGTACACACAAGTAGATAATTTTATTGTTCAGTTTAAAACACATTAACTAATAAGCTATAACAACTCTATCTTTCACGCTGCCAACTTCATAAACAATGCCTAAAGATAGAACAGCCACCAACATCCCCAGAAAGTACTCTTGGTTGGCATTAATTCATTCAGACAACTCCACTGAAGAAAATGCATCTTTTTAACTACCTGCACAGTAAAGAACATATGCTTCATTAATCTTCAACAACTCAACTTGAAAACAAACTACTCCACTCAGAATAATAAGTCCATGACTGTCATTTCAAAGATACCAACCTACTACCCATAGGAATTCAGTCACCCAGAAAGCATCCCTTACAGGCAGACACATTTTTCTTGCTTTAAGAACCAGAGACAATAAAAGGGAGCACACATGAACATGTGCCTAAATGAGAAGACACTGAATTCTGGAATCAGATGTTTCAGGAATGCAGGGATACCCTCTTGTGTATTTGCAGGAAGGGAGAAAGAGAGACTTTCAGATAACTCAATATTCCTAACTTCTGTATGGTTGCAATTTTCAAATGGGCCTAAAGGAGCTGGCCTGTATAATCCGTATTTAAAAACACAGTAAGGAAGAATTAAAAAGAACAGAAGGACAGTGACCCAGAAGGCCTTGAGTGGAAATCTATAATTCTCGTCTAACTTTGTTGATTTCACAAAAAGAAAACAAGTGCCAAAATCTTCCACAAAAGCTGATTGACTTGTTATTGATCATAATCAGGAGGCAGTGATCTGATTTGCACATAAGTAAAAAAATTAGTCACCAAAGTATGAAAATGTAGAAACAAGAATTGAAGGTGAAGAGTAATTTCTTCTTGCTATGGACACATTCCTGCAGGCTAAAACCCCACTGCTATGTTTACTGGTCTTGCGAATTGCAGAAGGGACCTCAATTAAGCCTTGAAAAGAAAATTCTTTGCAAAATGTGCACGTCAGTGGAGAAGTTGGCATTAGCTCCTTTAACTTATTTTTCTTGGGTTAGACCTTGAGTTGGAAAGAAGTTTAGTGAACATTATTTTTCAGTTTTATCATCATTATTATTATTGGAGGGAAAACTCCAAGATGCTGCAACCATTTCTGGAGATTGAAGTCCTCTGTTTATCCAGAAAATACGGATAGTATGTGCAATTCAGTAGAAGCTGCCCTCAGATGGCTTCTGTCATGGTCTGAAGATCCGTCCTCTGTGAAATTAGCAATATCTGAGGCATCAATTTTGCTGAGCTCTATGGCTCAAGCTCCGACTGTTTGCTCTGGAAAACTATTTCTCTCTCCTCCTATCCTGCTGCACTATTGAATATTCAGGGTGGAGTAGGGTTTAGAATCCCAGACTATCACTTCTGACTGTTAAAGTAGCAAAACAAGACACGCTCCTTTATTTTTAAATTAAGTGTTAGTGCAGACGTTAGTTTATAATAGAACTGGTCAATAACAGAGAGAAAACAATGGTGAACATTTCATTTTTGCTTCATATTTTTGTTTATGTCAAAAATTTCTGGCCTTCATGGCAGGAAGCTGGAGGTGGAAATAAGTAGACAGGCAGTTCATAAAGAATTGTTTTATTTCTCTTTGCTCCTTCTGAGTTTTGCTTTGAAATCCAAATTCAAATACACCCAAAGTTTCAATAGGAGATTTAGTTGAAAATCCAGGGTTTGGACTGGTCACAATCAACCAAAACTATCAAGTTTTGCATGGTTTAGGTCCCTGGGGTGACAACTCAGCTTTTGCAATCTTTCAGCCTGATTTAGGTTATTATTATTTGTATTCCAGTAGTTCCCAGAGGCCCCAATCAGTATTGGGGGCCCGTTATACTGGATGCTGTGCAAACACATAGTAAGAGACAATCCCTACTCAGAGTTTACAATCTAATTTAACAATCGATGCAACAAGTGGGTATAGCAACTACGCAACTGGAGATAATAGGTAAGGAGATAGAGGGTAACAGTGACAGGTCATTATATAGACCCAGTGTGAACACACCTAGATGATTTTGAGTAATTTACACTTCATATAATATATTTATTTATTTAATATCAGAAATCACTACCTTGACATTATCTGCTAGTAGTTTCCCATAGCCCTCACAGTAGAAGAGGATCCTGAAGAGGTATTTGAAGGAGAACAGAGTAGTAGCTTTATGGATTGGTCTGGAGAGTGAGTTCCATATGTAAGGGAAGAATGCCTGAAGACTATGGATGGAGAAGTGGAGACAGGGGGCCAATATGATAAGATAGAAGAATGGACAAGGAGGTGGGGACAGAGTTGTAAAGGGCTTTGAAGGTGAAGGTGAAAGCAAGAAGCTAGTTTATGAGAAGTGGAGAAGATGGAGCCAGTGGAAGGACTTAAAATAAACATGGTGGCTGACATAGTCAGAACAACAGCTACGTAAATAATTATAGCAACAATATTTTAAATGGATCTGAGAGTGGAAAGGGGATTTCATGAAGACCAGAAAGGATAAGGTCTCACCGGTCAACATAGGAAGTGATCAAGGCCTGGATGAGAGCTTTAGGAATAGGGAAGTTATTTTTCTTAGAGTGAGAGCAAGTTTTGATGTTTGAGAAGACACGCTGTATTGTTAGTTTTGTGTTATGCAAGGTTCTGCATCGAGGTGCCTCACTCTTCCAGGCTAACTGGACCTCTGAGAATTACATGGGCAGCATAGGGAGTCCCTGAGGTGGAATGGGAAAGAGGAAGAGAAGAAAAAAGTTCCCTGAGTCACTCTTTGTTAGCCGTTGCTTGGAGAGGCAGAGGAAGAATTAATGAAATATGAGCCTTTGAGGGTGGCAATGAAGGGGAGCATATATTGGGGGGGGGGGGTTACAGAAAGGATCACAGAAGACCACATAGAGAAAGAATACAAAAACACATGGCCTTTCAAAGCTACTGAAAGGTGAGATTCTGATATGGGGTGGAAAGAGAAAAAGCAAGCATTGATATACAAGAGAACATCAATATTGATGGATTTTTAAAAACTCTCCAATTTTGAAGACTGTTTTTAAAAGCATTTTAAAAAAATCTCTAAAGAGTTTTTTAAAACTATGATTCCTATTATTATTCCCCATATCCATATATTACCATATCATTTAGCACAGAATAAAGACCCATCAATTTAATTACACAGCAAAAGACAGGTGGTTGTTGTTTTCTTTGATGATGATGCACTGTAACAATAAACAGGCCTGTTATTTCGAAATTAGCATATCGGTTATTTCTTTGATGATACAACACCTGTGGTTAGAGTGCATGTTAAACCTAAGAAAATACCTTCTGGAAACATCTCTACAGACCTAAGATTTCAAATTTAGAACAACAAAAGCTCCACTCCAATCCCCTGTTATTAGAAGGAACAGCAATTAATTATTAAAAAAGGAACCAAAACATCACCATCAATCCTGCTGACAAGGGGTGCTGTTGGTTACAGTGGACAGAGACAATTATGCACATATCACAGGGCTACAGACAACTTCTGAATTACAATTACTCCAAGAAACTCACTGCAAATATCACACATGAATGTAACTGAAAAACATTATCAGAACCGGCTTAAAGCATATGTTGCACTACAATTAGCGGGGAAAAGCCAGGCACCAACCTGAAAAATTATACTCACCCAAGCACTTTTTATATGTCTCAAAACTCCGTAATTCTGGAAACTGTGCCAAAAAAAATTTTAAAAAATTTAAAAAATGCAAGTACTGCACTGGGCCATGGTACATTAAATGAGAAAGTATCTGGGCTGATTGGAGGGATTTTTCAGGTGCTTAGCTCAAGAAATTCAGATTCTCTTTTCTTGAAGAGATTAATCACTGCAGTGTTGGTAATATATACTATAAGAGATGGTTAAACAGGACCTTGCAAGACGTACTGCAAATAGAACAAATTCCAACACACAGATTAATGTTCCCTGCTTGCCCACCACATATGTGCTCTATTTGGCACTGGTGAGGCCACATCTGGAGTATTGTGTCCAGTTTTGGACCCCCCACTACAGAAAGGATGTGGACAAATTGGAGAGTCCAGCAGAGGGCAATAAAAATGATCAGGGGGCTGGGGCACATGACTTATGAGGAGAGGCTAAGGGCACTGGGCTTGTTTAGTCTGCAAAAGAGAAGAGTGAGGGGGGATTTGATAGCCTTCAACTACCTGAAACGGGGTTCGAAAGAGGATGGAGCTCGGCTGTTCTCAGTGGTGGCAGATGACAGAACAAGGAGCAATGGTCTCAAGTTGCAGTGGGGGAGGTCTAGGTTGGATATTAGGAAACACTATTTCACTAGGAGGGTGGTGAAGCACTGGAATGGGTTACCTAGGGAGGTGGTGGAACCTCCATCCTTAGAGGTTTTTAAGGCCCGGCTTGACAAAGCCCTGGCTGGGATGATTTAGTTGGTGTTGGTCCTGCTTTGAGCAGGGCCATGGACTAGATGACCTCCTGAGGTCTCTTCCAACCCTAATCTTCTATGATTCTATGGTATGGCTTCCATGGTATTGGCAGTGGGAAGAATTTGTTCACAAACTAATTCCATTATAGAATGCTCACGGGAAGAATAAGAAAAGGTCCTAAGGAAAAAAGAAAACTGATAGGGAAAGGAGAATATAAATAAACTGGAGAAGATTAGTGAGTGGGTTAAACCAGTATCCTTGGATCCTGACACTGAACTGAGAAGGCACCTGGATGCAGGACTGCATCTGAGTGCAGTGCACAGCCAACTGGGGCTGGAGGCCCCCAGGATGGGTTCAGACTGTTTCCAATTGCAGGAAGATCAGGGACTCAAGAGTGGATAAAAGACATTGTCCATCAAGGGTACCAGAGAGGAAGTCATCTGGGCCTTTGTTAGCCTTAATTAAACCTTGGATAAAATGAACAATGAGCAAAGGAGAATCTGCAAGTAGAGTAGAAGGGGAGGGAGAAAGAAATGTGGAGAATGAGATTAGAAGGAAAGGGGGAAAGGAACTAGCAGAGAGAAGAGAAATGAGCTGATTTCTCCTTCCCTTACTATTTTCTTCCCCCTTTCCTTCTAATCTCATTCCCCTCATTTTCATGAATATATATATCCTTACACAGAGTGGGAAAGAAACCCCACTAATCTCAGTAAAAAAAAAACAGTAATAATTAGAATTTCTCAAGCCCAGTCCAACTCTTCCAGAGGATTCAAAGTATTTTACAAACATTCAATGATTAATACTCTTCTCCTGAGCCCCCATTGAAAAGAATTGGAGAGTCACACATTTTAAGGAAATAGACTACTGGAGCAGAGTTTTGCCGCGTGGACCTGATATGCCTTTGGTCATTCGTGATTTCATATATCCATTCCTCCCTCTCCCCAACCACCTGCTAATCGAAATCTCCAAGCCAATCAGAACCTGAGCCAGCAAAGAAGGAATCACTTAGGAACCACCAGTTACATATGCAGGGAAGACTATAACTATCATCCAGTGCTAAAATATGGAGATACTGACAACTGAGAATTAGAGAGAGATCATGCCAGTCCAATTCCAACAATCCATTTAGGTCACCATTTACTAATATTTCCTGTCCGATGACTTCCATTTGCAATATAACTTGGGTTGTCAATTATAGTGTGCTTCAACATAACAGGCCAGATTCCACTGAAATCAGTCACTTATTTATGCAAGTTGAAGATCTGGCCCATTATCATTCAGAAATATCTCTCTTTCCTCTCCCCCACCCCTTAGCTGTATGTGTCAATGAGCCCACAGACCCATAGAACTTACATTTCACTCTTTCACTAAATATTTTAGAATAGTGAACACAAAAAGAACAACCAGAACAGCCTAACAGTGGAAAGGCCATGACAGTATTATCTGAGCATCACTTAGCATCTCTGCTATAACCTCCTCCAGCCATGTTCCCCTTCTTCCAGAAAAAAAATCTATAATATGTAATGATTTAGAATTAATATATTGATTCCCTAGGTCCTTTAATGAATTCAAATACACCTAGGGAGTCTAACCAAGACATCTGTTCATGAATAGTGAGAATTATTACTAAGTCCTCATGGAGAAGGCAAGATGCCATATCTTCCCAAAGCATCTCCCAACTGAGAAATCAACTGTCTCATAGCTGAAGTTCCCTGTGTCAATGTTTTTCAGTATTGTGCCTTTTGGGGTTGCTACTAACAAGATCCCCCTCCCTAACTTATTATATCCCCCTGAAAGGAGGAAGAAGAACCCAGCAAATTTGATTGTCCAACTAAATGTGCATACTACCTTTATCATATAAACGGGTGACGGCCTCAATTAATAATAATTACTGCTCAGAAGTTTCACAGATCCCTTTTTAATCATCTTTGGGCTTAACTGATTTACCCCCAAACTCCTCTGTCTGCCAAAAAATTAACATTTCATTAGACAAATCCTAACCTACTCCCTATTCTCCAATATCCAACCCATCTGGAAATATTATTCCTCATCAAATGTCAAGTTTGCACAATACAATGGAAAACACTTATACATGTATATAACAAGAAATAATGTGTACACATGTGTAGATATGTTTTATATTAAACACACCCACATTCCCACCCATCCCTCAACACTCTGCAAAAGATGTCGGTATCTTCACTGGTTACCATTTTACCTCATCTTCATTCTTCTCAATTCTTCTTTCTCCCCACTCCAAGCACCTGGCAGAGATTAATTTACCTCTACTGTCAGAAATGTAAACCATCAGCAGCCTGTAATATTGAAGAGGTTAAATGAAACTTTTGACAAGACTTGTGTTTAAAATCTATCTTTAGCTGATGACATGTCATCCACTAGAAGATGTGCAATCAGGATAGCAGGCCTGAGAGTCTGAAAAGTCAGAGAATGTGAAGTTCTACTAGAGGATTTTTTGGTTTAGCAAGTCGTAAAATATATTTTCTATTTATGGTCTGAACAGTGACTGTGTAAAAATGGCACCTTCCTACTCAAAAGATCTGCTCCCTGTGTGGATTCAGAGACATTTTTATTACTGTTCTCAGAAAAACTATGGAGCAGATCCTCAGCTGACTTAACCAGTGTATGCAGATTTACACCAGTTGAGGATCTGGTTTATAGGGTTTTTCATTATTAATACTTTTTATTTATGTTAGCTCTGAAGAACATATAGTCCTGGGAGAGAGGGACATTAACACAGTCATGTGGCTGTTAGAACCAATTTTTTTAAAAAGCAAAACATTAAAATAATCTTTTCCTCTAAATTTTTTGAAAAGTTTTCACTAGCTCTAGTTTTGGAGCCATCAGCAGCAACGAGCCGCACATAGAAGCATATGTGGTTGCAAAAGAGGTAAGTGTCTTAATAATAATCATATAGTCACATACAGTCGCATTACCTCCAGGTATAGTGAACACTACAGTATTATCCCTTTAGGTGGCTACCAGCATTGATGCTATTCTGGCCACATATCAATAGAACTTTTTGCTAAATTCCCTTTGCAGCCTTGCTACCTTAAAGTATACATCTCAATTGCACTTTATATGTACGCTTATTACCATCACTTCTCAGACTGAAGCTAGAATTTCACTGTGTTGCACAGAGATTTCACATTCCTGCCAAGTAGCATCTTTCCCTTTGAAGCATATTGTAACGGTGTTCACATTTAAAAGCATTGCTTGAAATTATACACTTATTTTGTTATGTTCAGTGCTTTTTTCACGCTGTAAGGACGTGTTTTGGTCTCCTCCATATCACTTTTGTTTCCCATTAAACGTATTTGATTAAAATATATTATTAGGCATATTATTCTCCAGTTTCTACCTTTTGTTACCTGAGAAGGATTGATTAAATCAGCATGATGTCAACCGAACAGTGTTTAAGACTCAGTGTGACCACAGCTGATTTTTATAAAGGATTTTCCTTTCTCTGGATGCCAGAGGGGTGCAAATTTATTTGGTTCAGTCATTAGTGCCTTTTCCATTACGGAATTCTAAATCAAGAGACTAAACATGTCCCAGATTAGTTTTTCTGTCAATACTGTGTTAATTTTACCTGGCACTTCTGATTAACCAGAGAACTTTAGATTGCAGCCGTGCCAGTATTAGGTGCTCCAAGGTAATTTTTACAGGTTTGTTGTAACTTGTAGCACAGTTACAATAATAATACCTTAATAATAATAATACCTTACATTTATACAGCACTTTTTATCCAGAGCTACCCCAAGGCACTTCACTGACTATATATAGGCTTTACTTCACGCACCGCCGATTGCAGCCACCTCGGGGGTGGAACAGAACAGCCTTTCTGTTTTCATCTCTGTACACTAGCTTTTGGGAGGTGGAAGAAAAAGAAAAGGTATTTCCCCCTGTAGTTTCAGGTGAAGGAATTAAGTATACAGAAGGCCAATATTCAAGATAGGTTTTAGCCAAGACATCACACCTCTGTTCTGGTCAAAATTTCTGTATGGTGTTGGATGAGCGTAAGTGGCCAGGGATATGTTTTTTATATAGAAAGACAGAATTGTGTACTCTCCTAAAGATGTTGCTACCTGCAGCAAATTCATGTGAAGTGAGAGTAGTGCCCAAAGTGCTGAATTTCATCACAATAACCTGTTCTAAAGGTAAGTGTGTGTATCTTTTCCATAATGTCATTTCACACAAGGCATTTTCACATTCATATATGAGATTTTTATTCAGACACACACAAACACAGGCTGACTCATTCACAGAGGTACTGCTGATATAGCCTTTGGTAGGTTGCAGGTTGGTACATGCAATGCACATTCATGTGTGTCCTGACTCATGCAATTCTAAATTGTCCATGCATGTTCACAGAGATTTTCATGACCTTCACACTTGCACAAGATATTGGGATTCATGTCATGTGCTTGCCTCTAGCCTGTATTAACTGACAGATGCTAGGGAGCTTTCACCTGCTTCCAAGTACTCCCCAAAATATTTTCTTTCTGCATGCAAGCACCAGCTTTTGTGATGTTAGAAGTAGGGTTTCCACATATGCTCTCTCCCTCCAATCAGAGCCTTTACAGGACTACTTCGTATCACGGCCAGAGCACATGCCTGCTAGCTGGCTGCCTACAGGAGTCTGAACCCCCCTTCTCTGAACTAATATCCATCAACAGTTTAACAAGGTGTCTCCCTCCATTCCTGACTAGCATCCAGGACATACCTGCTGGCCCCTATTCCCGCTTGGAAAGTTCCTGTCTACATAGGTATTTACATGGTCCTCATCACCATACTGTCATGCCCCCTTGTGCGCCTACCCCACCACCCCACCCCATCCAAGAAGTCTCAAACTTTCTGCAGTCTGAAGCATTCCAGCATCTTTATGCATCAGGTCATGCAAAAATTCAGGCATCAGACCTAGAAGATCTCCCATATTTTCTGGAAGTCTATCCCTGAGGACACAGGTCTGTGCAGTAGGTCAGTGAGGTTAGACAGAGATGGAGACCCAAGGCAAATAGCTCTTTACCCATGGCACATATGCTCTATGATTTAAATTACCTGAAACTTATGCTTTGCAATGTGTGCAACTTTATGAAATTTAGGGTCCATCTCCTGGCTATTAGGGTCCATCTCCAACACGAAGCAAGTCAGGGGGCCCAATTAGAACACATGTAACTATGTGTACCTGGGAGGAAACAGTATGGTCCATTTGTAGGGGAGTGACTGGGACTCAGGTGGCCTGGATTCCGTTCCTGGCTCTACTTCTGTTGCAAATTGCTAGAGTTCTCTGTGCCTCTGTTTCTCCATACTTAGAAGGTCTTCTTGATGTAGATCATAAATTCTCTGGGGCGTGGCTGACTTTGGGGAACTACAGACTGGTCAGCCTCACCTCAGTCCCTGGAAAAATCATGAAGCAGATCCTCAAGGAATCCATTTTGAAGCACTTGGAGGAGAGGAAGGTGATCAGGAACAGTCAACATAGATTCACCAAGGGCAAGTCATGCCTGACCAACCTAATTGCCTTCTATGATGAGATAACTGGCTCTGTGGATATGGGGAAAGAGGTGAACGTGATATATCTTGACTTTAGCAAATATTTTGATATGGTCTCCCATAGTATTCTTGCCAGCAAAATAAAAATGTATAGATTGGATGAATGGACTATAAGGTGGATAGAAAGCTAGCTGGATTGTCAGGCTCAACGGGTAGTGATCCACGGCTCAATGCCTAGTTGGCAGCCAGTATCAAGCGGAGTGCCCTAAGAGTTGGTCCTGGGGACAGTTTTGTTCAACATCTTCATTAATGATCTGAATGATGGCAGGGACTGCACCCTCAGTAAGTTTGCAGATGACACTAAGCTGGGGGGAGAGGTAGATGTGCTGGAAGGTAGAGATAGGGTCCTGAGTGACCTAGACAAATTGAAGGATTGGACCAAAAGAAATATGATGAGGTTCAACAAGGACAAGTGTGGAGTCCTGCACTAGAACGGAAGAATACCATGCACTACTACAGGCTGGGGACCGACTGGCTAAGTGGCAGTTCAGCAGAAAAGGATGTGGGGATTAGAGTGGATGAGAAGCTGGATATGAGTCAACATTTGCCAAGAAGGCTAACAGCATATTGTGCTGCATTGCCAGCAGATAGAGGGAAGTGATTATTTCCCTCTATTCAGCACTCGTGAGGCCACACCTGGAGTACTGCATCCAGTTTTGGGACCCCACTACAGAAAGGATGTGGACAAATTGGAGAGAGTCCAGTGGAAGGCAACGAAAATAATGAGGGGACTGGGGCACATGACTTACGAGGAGAGGCTGAAGGAACTGGGCTTATTTAGTCTGCAGAAGAAAAGAGTGAGGGGGGATTTGATAGCAGCCTTGAACTACCTGAAGGGTGGGTTCCAAAGAGGATGGAGCTAGGCTGTTCTAAGTGGTGGCAGATGACAGAACAAGCAGCAATGGTCTCAAGTTGCAGTGGGGGAGATATTAGGAAACACTGTTTCACTAGGAGGGTGCTGAAGCACTGGAATGGGTTACCTAGGGAGGTGGTGGAATCTCCATCCTTAAAGGTTTTTAAGGACTGGCTTGACAAAGCCCTGGGTGGGATGATTTAGTTGGGGTTGGTCCTGCTTTGAGCAGGGGGTTGGACTAGATAACCTCCTGTGGTCTCTTCCAACCCTAATTTTCTATGATTCTATGATACAGTACCTAGGACAACGGGGTCCTGATTTTGGTTGGAGTCTCTAGACACTTCAGTAATAAAAAGAAGTAAATATTAGTAAATTAAGGAACATGGCATAGATTCTGTCTACACTACAAATTGTAACCATGCTGCAACTGGGTTCTCTGACTCTTTGGATTGTAGATAGACCCTAAGAAAATGGCAAGGGAAGGAAAGAGGGAATGCAGCACCTATGTCTCTGATGTTTGTTTCCTGTAATATACCACTTCCTCCCCCATCTACCCGAAGTGCTTGTTTAATTCTGTTTTAATATGTAGTTTTTAGCCTCCAATGCTGTCCCTGGGAGTCATGCTCTAGTTTGTTTCCTCAGAGTTTCTTTAGTGTCATCCTTTCTTAACTGTAGATATCTCCAGTAACTCAACTATATACAACTACAAGGATTACTGAATATCAAATGCAAGAGACAGCAAGATGAGCCGTCATGCCAAAACTGTTCAAGGAGAAATTGTTTAGCCTAAGCAGTTTGGTCCAAGTTTATCCCTTGTGCAACTCCAATGAAATAAATGGAGTTGCAACAAGGAGGAAATTGGCCTTTTATGTTTGCATTGAACCTGAGAATGACAAACTCAAGCTGTCATTTCCCACAGTCAAGACACATGCAATTAGATAACTTCAACAATATTACAGTTGAGAGACAAGGTGGGTGAGGTAATGTCTTTTTTACCTTTTTTATACCAATAAAAGATATTACCTCATGCACCTTGTCTCTCTAATATCCTGGGACCAACACGGCTACAACACCATTGCATACAATATCACAGTTGATAGGCGTCTGCTTAAATTTCTCTAGTCATTATACCACTTGGAGTATAATCCCCATGTGATTGTTCTCACAATTAACCCATGAATGGCCTGGGAAAACAGAACCATAAGCAAGTATCTAACGCGCCGCACTCAAAAATCTCACTCCAATTAGCCTCGTCGCTAACAGTGTTTTTCTATCTATCACACGAGTGCTTTGTTCACTTTGGTGTCATTAAGAAAATGGTTAAGGGGTAGCCACTAGACAACATTTGCCTGCTGCTTGTGCCACAACACTACAAACATGTGGGGGCAATATATGTAAATGCTTTATAAATAATGACCCAGAAGGGACATAGAAAGGTCAATGCTATTTTCAGACGTGGCAAGGCCTATAAGATTAACTCTTAACGCAAAGCGGCATTGTGCTGGAAGGTAATTTTAAACTGGCATTGATTTGAGGTGCAATTTGAAATTCATGACAGCCTATGTAAATGTGCTTGTGACACGGAACAGACACACAGTATAGATGATGTGTGACATCTTAAGAGCATGTAGATTTTTTTTATACAATATCTTCCTTTTTGATATCGTGGACCTATTCTGCTCTCAGGTTACACCCATGAAATTCAGAGTAACTCAGATGACTATAGAGGTGTTACTCTGGATTACATCTTTGGCCTCTGTGGAGTTAATAATGTTCCCATTGTAAATGTAACAGAGGAAGGAAGTTTTAGGGGCCAAGGATGCTGATGATTCAGGTTCAGCACGAGTGTTAGTTCCATCACTTTACTTATCAGGGGTGGGAAATATGAAAGAGGAAAAAAGAGAGAAAATGGAATGAAAGGAGAGGAGGAGTTGGGAGAACACAGGAGAAGGAAAAAAGTGAAGGGACATTAATGCCTGTTTATTTTTCTCATAACCACTTTCTTAATCCTCTTCCCTACCTCTTCCCACTCCCTTGTGTAAAATAAGAGCTATCAGACACAAATGGGGACATGCGGATAATTTTGCTGCTCCTTTCTCAATGCACATTTATTCTTTAACTCCACAGGACCTTCCAAATATCAAGGGAAAACAGTAGTCAGTAATGGGTTTAGATACTGCCATCCTCCTAAAAGAGACAGCGTGCTGACACTTTAAGAAAACTCCAAAGGGGTTAATCTGCAATTAGTTATAGGAAGAGGCTCTCTCATGAGTGGGATAAATATGACTAATGTGCATTTTCCAGACACAGTTAAAAAAACAAAAGTAGAAAAACATGTACCCTTTCACACAATAGACCCATTATTATTTCTACATATTTTGGTATCATTTGCAAATTAGGAAAATCACAATGCTTATATTATTTCAATCGTAGTTACAAACAGAAATTCTACTGTGTTAAGTCAAAAACTGTCCCCTTGCCTCAGCTATATTATGTACAGTAGATAAATCTAATCTGGAGCTTTTTTCCCTCCCTCCACATCATTTAGCGATAAGAATATCTTTTGGATTAATTAGAGAAGTCCTTTCATTCAGTAAAAGTCAATTGTTTTCAGTTCATCCATTATGTATAATTGTTGTCTTTGACTCACACAGATGCTGGCTATTTTTCATGGTTAATTAAATCAACATTTCACCACTGTATTTAAGTGTATGTAGCTCAGCTTTAATACCCTGTGTTTTATACCTAACCCTAACCCTAACCCCTTGAACACCCACTTTGTCTTTTTTGAACTAAGTGCATAATTCAGCAATTCCAGCAGAGGGCAGTCAAGCAAGAATTATCATTTCTTCTTAAGCCTAGAAGCTATGATGTTGCTTCCTTATATTTTTCAAATCAAATTAATGTCTTAATGCTCCTTTTTTGACAAATGTAACTTTGGCAGTCCAGCTCACTACACACTTAGCTTACTATCTAAACCTGAATAGGAGTCCACTGTATTTCCAAGATAACAGACAAGGTATTTATAAAACACATATTAAGAACTAGAGTCACAGATTCAGTGTTAACAACTGATGTTTGTATAACCTTCCCGCCCTCTTTATTCCCCAATATAAATAGGTTTTATATAAATAAACCTTCAAATAAAAGGTTGAAACAAATTGACCTGTCTAGCAGTTATCTCCAGATTTAAAAATCTTACAGCAAATTTTTGCATCAAGAAAGGAATTGTCAATTAAATATGCTTTTTCTTCTGTTTGAATTTAAGTCCTGAATCCTGCAAACACTACTGTACATGAGTACCTTTACACATGTGAATTGTCCTATTAATGTTACTTATGTGTGTAAGTGCCTGCAGGGATTGAGTCCCAAATAATTTTTTAAAATGCAAATAAAAGTGGATTTTAAAAAGCTAGATTTTACCCATCAGTATGGGAAATGTGTATAATATTTAGATGATCTGTTATTTTAATTTTCTCTTTGAGCAGATCGAAGGAAAACTCAGCCAATTTAGCCCCAAACCATAAAATTATAGTGATAAGACTGGAAGGGTCTCTTTAATGAAGCGAATGTGAATTTTAAGCTTATGTGGGATAGACACTACACTGGACATTCTGCAATAGTTCCCTACCTCCCAACTTACTTTACATTAAACAGATATTTGTCAACCTGGGTTTCTTTGCATGAAACATTAAAGGGGACTAATTTTTATAAAATGTTGAGCATCTACCTTCTATCAGGCCTCTTTTATAATGTCTCAAGCTGAGCAACCAAAATCACTAGTTACCTTTGGAAATCATGACTTCTACAAGCAGCATGCTTAACTATATCCTCACCATTATTTGCAATTGTTCACCAATCCCAAAGACCCGTTGAGGGAGGATGGGTTGTCAGTTTTGTGAGCGGTGTAGAACATTTTTTCATATCTCTAAGGTCATGGATGCAATTCTAATCTCACTCACCAGCAGACTTTGATGGAATTTACATCAGCATAAGTGAGATCAGAATCAGACCTGTGATAGCATCCTGATATTTAATTTTATTCAGTCTGGCCCCTGTCCATCCATTCTCACAGCATTTCCACCAGTTCTGCATATACTCTTAATTTCACTGGAACGCAGATATTGAATTTGTTCACAGCTCCCCAAGGGAACGACTTTTTCTGGTGTCTGGGTTTATGGCTATCCTAGACTAGCAATCAGCTTTCTCCTTGAGGAAGGAGCAGCCTTTTCGTTCTACCAAGCAAGTTTCCTGGCTCCAAGTGAATTCTGCTTCATGGCACAAATGAGTGCCTCCTACTTATCCTTAAATTCTGCTTTAGAGATCAAACTTTGTAGAATAACTACATTGAATTATAGAGTTAGAAAGCTGTTCTAAATTATGTGGGGACTCCCCCTAAATCAAGGGTCTTCTGTGGTGGTGAGATCCACTAACTTATACTGTATGAAGAAGCCATAATATAACAGTCAGGCCCATGGTTTTGATTCAGGCCCATCCTTCTATATTAACTTTTTATAGAAACCTGTAAACAACATACAAAGGATGCTTTTATAGCAGTGGTAATTATCAGTTCAAGGCTAGTTTTTAAAACCTGCTCCTGAAGTGCTTGGAACATTAAACAATTATATATGACCACTTGAAACATTAGCTGTTCCACTTGAAACCATTGGCAGGACTTTAAGAACAGCCCTGGCAACCCTGTGGAAGTAACACTAAGGATGCTCCCTCTAGTCACAACCCCTTTATTTTATTTTTTTTAAGCTGCCATGGCTGTGCCTCAAAATTAAAGTTTCTAGCTATGATTAAAAGAAAACCCCAGTACTAACCTGTGTATGTTTTTCTTTTTAACCCTCAGCTGAGGCGTTCTATTCCCTTCTTGATTGTTCTGCTTGCCTTTGCTTTGCCCCATGCTTCTTTCTAAATGGAGCTGCTCTTGTATAATGCTCAGCTGGGGTGCTGCCTTCCCACCCTCACAGAACTCAGAAAGATTTGCACATCAAGGCGGCTAATTGACACTAGGTTAAATAGATTTCCTAATCAGGACTACAAACTCTTTGATAAACCAACCCCCACACACGTTTGTTTTATTTATTTTTTAAAAATAATAATCTTTCTGTACAGAGAGGGAAAGGGGAGTTCAATGACAGAGACCACTCAATGATGCAAGTCGAGGGGACAGGCGTTTTTTCCTCACATTTAGTAGGTAGATCTTTTCTTCCAGAGGACTAAAGATGTTTATGGTTTTTTTTTTAATTACACTGTCCAGAAGCCCTGATCGAGATTAGGAACCCACTGCACTGAGCACTGTACAAATACAGGGTCCCTGTCCTGAAGAGACTACATTCTAACTAGAAGAGACACACAAAGGGTGGGAGGAAGGAACAGTTATTATCCCCCCGGGACAGCCAGGGAGCTGAAGCACAGAGGGGCTAGATTCACAATAGAGGACTTGGGCTGAACAGATTTTGACTTTTGAGATAGGAAAACATTTCAATATCTTAAAAAATCTTCTAGGATAGGAGAACCATTTCCTGCCTCTCTAATAGGCATTTGCTGCAGAGAAAGATGTTTTGTTGTTTATGTCAGAAATGCTCCTAACCATGGGAGGAAGACAGCCAGGCAACAGGTATTTGCGGAGAGAATAATAGTAAGGAACCAAGCCCAGTGAAAGGTAATGTGCAACCACGTCTGTAAAGAAAAGCACAAAGGACTATGTTTAAAAAATAAGTCAGAGAGAAAAAGTAGAGCCTGGAAGACATAAATGCCTGAGGAAATGTACATTGGAGGAATCTGTGAGTAAACAGGCATATGACTGCCGGAGAGAACATACACATAGAATTTCACAATTTTCAAATCATGCATCTTTGTGTTCTTAAAATACTAAATTAGAAAGATTCCTAGATTTACACGTGGGGAAACACTCAGTGCTACTGCTTGTTCAGACAATGGCCTCACTCCTACAAGTTCACTCACACAAACGGACCTCTGTGTCTGCGCAGAACCCCATGGAAATCTTACCAGTCATTTCAATGGGAACAAAATTAAGCCAATTATAAGGGCTTTGGAAAATCCCACCCTAAAAGTCCCATGAGGGAAAATGATAAGGCCTACTGCTGTTGAGACTTATACAAAGGTACAGGGACATTAATTATCATGCACCCTGTAGCCTATTTTAAGATGGCTGTTAACTTGCAAGAGTTACAATGGCAAAACAGTGTAAAAATATTTTATTATATTCAGTGATATTGCTAAGATCAAGAGACAAAGACACATTTGAAAGTGGCTCGCAGTCATTTATATACCTCCTGCCTCCATGCTAGCCATTTTTACTTGCAATAACCATGCATCAGTACCTTCGTTGCATTACCTTATAACTTCTTTTCTCTTTTATGGTCCTTTGTGGACACATTTTTACCTGCTTAAATCTCTCCATACCTACAAGGAAAAATATGTGACAGATACACATGAGTACTCTGCACTGTAATAAATATAACAGAGACACACAAATGTCATCACAGCCCTCAAACAAAGTTTTACTAGCTCCTTCTACAAAGACACATGTGGCTTCCTGGAAATGCATTAGGCAAACTGAGAAAGCTTCTAGATCCAAAGCTTGTTTTTTATCCGAGTTACTCAGACTGTGATGACCTTATTCAAAGGATTGTCCCTCCCTTCATTTGGCTGTTTGGTGTTATGCTGGTTATTCCCTAAGGAGATATAAAACCCAGTTTGCTTCTTTTGAAAATGCAAGAGAGCTTAATTTTCTCACTGCAACTCTGGAATTGAACCATTGTTCTTAAAGGCTGCCAACAACTGAGTTAAGCAAATATCTGAGATTTTACCAAATTAACAAATGAGTCACCCAAAAAGGTCGTCCATTCTTCTAGCGTTTAAAGTGCTTGCCGACCCACCTCATAGCAGCTTCAGCAGCAGAATGAAGGGTCCTATGAAATCTAGTCTGTTAACACTTGTCGACAACACGTGCCATTGACTTATGGAGGCCACATTGACAAGTGGGTCGTCGTGCAGACCCCATGTGTAGAGGTCGGATGTGCATATTCCTTGACCAGTTTGGAACCTGTTCAGCAGAGTACAAAAGTGAGGTGGCAGGTCAAATACTGGCGGTTGAATGGTCGGATCAGTGACAAGGAAATCCTGCCAAACATCTTCAGCCTATCACTCACTGCACCACAGGGTTGGTGCTGACAGATTCCAATCTGGCAGCTGAGGCCACAATGGATGCCTTGAGGTAAGGCATGCTCTGAGGTGACTTAAAATGTCCATGTACAATGGAAACCCTGGATTGGCAAGTAGTTTTTCCACCACTCTGGCTGTAGACTCTGTACAATGAATGTATGGAGGGGCTATGTTGCTCAGAACTGATAGCCAGGGGATAGCAGTGGGGCACAGGGTGCCTGTGCTGATAGGCACGGTTGAGTTCAATTTGACATTGACCAATTTAGAGTGAGGTGAACGACACCACATAGGGGTACAGTATTCCGCTGAGGAATAGCACAACGCCAGATGTGTGCAGGCATCCAAGAGTTGTCCATGAATCATGATTACAGATATCACAAGTCTTATGCCATTCACAACACCTGCACTGGTAAGCAAAATAGATTAGGGAAAAGTTTAAACTAGCTCCTAGAATGCATATCAAATTTGGCTGAATCGGAGAAATTTTGCTTGTCACTGAATCACTTTAACTAGTGTTAGTCTTGACTCAAACCAGAACAAAAACTCTTTTGGTTGAATTACAATGGAAATCTCTCTTCTCCTGGGACTCTATATCCAGCTGGTGGAAATACTGTGAAAATGGACGTCGTACATCAACAGGAACTACAGATGCCTCAGCTAATGTATATACTAGAAATGTGGCAGGAGAGCCCATCAGCACTCATTTCTCTCTGAAGCAAAATAGTTAATGTTGACATATACATTATTAAGCTTTACAGTAAATGCTCCATTGAGATGGATGGGGAAGTTCCTGAAGCTGTTTCAATCACGCCAAGGGTAACAAATATTACAGTGGAAGGCTTGGTTCTCTGCCTCTGCAATCCTCTCTTGTTCACGTGTCAGGGTTCCAGTTGGCCACCCCCAGGGCCAGAAAGGGATTTTCCTCCCCTCAGTGTATTCTGGAATTTTATTTATTTTTTATCTCTTTCCTCTGAAGCATCGGGGTGGCCACGGCTGGAGATAGGTCACAGAATGGCGAGAGCCAGGGTTCTGAGGTGACACTGAGCATTCTCTCAGGTGCTTGGCTGGCTGCTTCTTGCTCACATGTTCAGGGTCTAACTGATTGTCATATATGGAGTTGGGAAGGAATTTCCCTTGGGTCCGAGTGGCATTGACCTTGGGGGGGTTTCACCTTCCTCTGCAGTGTATAGGTGCAGGTCAGTTGCCAGGATTAACTGGGTGTGTCTCACTTAATCATTTCCCTGCCATTGTAGAAGCCTCTGGCACTGGAGCACCTTTGTCCATCCTATTTTCTCCCAGTTGCACATAATTGTCTCATCTCCTGTGGGCTGTATGAGCGTTGGTTTAATTTCAGTTGTTGGGTTTAGTGTGAGGATGCTGGGTCGTTTTGGTGGCCTGTGGTATATATGCAGTCAGAGTAGATGTGGTGGTCCCTTCTGGCCTTAAATTCTTTGGCCCTGATCCTCCAATCAGGCAGATCCTTGTTTCCATGTGCAGTCTAATGAAGACAATGGGGATCCACATGGGTGGAAGGGGCTGCCTGAATGTATCTGACTGTAGAATTAAGGCAGCTATATGGCTGCCAGTAGTTTCTTGTTGTCTGCTGTTTTAGCATGTCCTTAAGAGCATGCTTCAAGGCTTATATATTGTTTTGGGCTTTCCCCAAGAGATTGTAGGGGAAATAATGTTTTGGGTGGATATTATTTTTGTTTGTATTACAGTAATGGCAAAAGGCTCCAATCATTGTTCAATGCTAGGCACTGTATAAACACTTATTACACAGACAGTGCCTGCCCCAAAGAGCTTCCAAAAGAGATAAGAAGGTTACAACAGAAGAAAATAAGTGGATGAAACAAACTCAGAGTAAAGAGGCAGAGGACAAATTAACAATAATTCCAACATATGTTAGGGTAATGAATTGTAGTCCCTGCTTACCTCTTGCCCAATCACTGATCCTACTGTTATTTTGCATGTTTTTTTAACAAACAACAACAAAAAAGAGTAAGACACCTAGAGTATTTTCTAGATGCCTTGGAGTAATCAAAAAATCTACAATGTGTGGAGCAGTTTGATTTCCAGTTATGAAATGTGCATTTGGCTCAGCGTGCCTTGGAGTCTGAGTAAAGGTTAAAAATTCATAAATAATATTATTCCTGCAACTTTTGCAAAAATCTTTGAAAGATGAATTTAGCAATATGTGGCTTTTACTGGTATTGCATTAAACAGCAGGATTTCCATATGGCATGAATCTGCTGGATTGTATTGAAAATGGGGACTTTGTTCCAAATTTCTATGCCATTCTGTCAGTGTGTCATGAGCTACCCACAAGCCTTTGCTCCAAATGAATGTGCCAAGTAAAATAATCTTGAGTTTGCCTTCCAAAGGGAAAATACTGGTACTGAGGTTTGAAATTCCTAGCCCCCGACTCCCGGAAACAGAGATTTGCAGCAAGTTCTTTTATCAACAAAGGGTTAAATGAAAATGTGTCATTTTCATACTAATAATGTGTTTTATATTGAAATTTGTTCTTCACATCTTTTCTTTTTAGTATAAGTGTTGGTGTGTATGAGTGATATGAGGATAAGTTTGCTAGGGCAATTACCCATTATTGTTGAGTAGCTGAGTAGTCCCTTGAGCAAACTCATGCATAATTTGTTTGTGCATAAGATACAGCAGAGCTGAGGCTGCAGTATCTTACATGCTGCAGCTTATGGGAAAATGTAAGTTTTTTTCCTCACTATTATGCATTTCTTCCCCTATTGTTTGAACTCAGACCATCCTTCTTGCCCCCTTGATTCTGCACCCCATCATGGAGCAGGATTTTCATAATAAGTAGGTGAAGGTCAAAAATACGTTATACAGGGAAGGGGGGTGAAAACAGTGAATTTCTCCTACAAGATACATTACAATATTCATGTCCAAAAGCATCAATAGAGCCCTTAAAATAAGTCCTACTCTCATTCATTCATGGTGTCTCGTCCTATCTGCATATCCTTGTTATCTAAGGAAAGCACTGTTGTCTGCAAAGGTGAGGTTACCTTTCTCAACACAAGTGTGGAATGGTCTTGGATTAGACAGGATTGGTTTGATATATAAATTATGTAAAATAATTACCTGATTTTTTTTAAACTCTGACCTTTTGCTTTTTGACATTGCTACCCTTCCCTTACAAGCGGTGAGTTTTCTTTTCAGCTGTCCTTTGGTCAGATTCACCCTGAAGAAGAATCCTGTACAGACAGCAGAAATTGCCCATTTGAAATCTTGGATACCTTCTCTGAGCGGGGTGAATCACTATGGCTGTGTGTCCATCATGTGGACCTAAGCTTGGGATTACCTAGGCCAGAGTCACCATCCTACACCTGTGAATGAAGGTGCTCAGCTATCTCAGGTCCAGAATAGGGAGCTAGCCCCGTTTCTTTTTGGGAATAAGAGAATATGAGTAAAACCCCTTTCCTCACGTCATGATCTTGAGGTACTTCTTTCACTGGTGTGAAATTTAGAAGTGATTGCAACTTCTGATATAGCATGCACAAGTTGACATTCAGTGATTAGCAACTCAAAGTCCTCCCTGTTGTCTTGGGGAGTTGCAATTCAAATAATCCTATTTTGCCAACAGGGCCTGTTAACTGGTGATTCTTATTTGGAGCCTTGATGTAGAATAAATGTTTTCATCCAAATAAATCTATGTCAGGAACTGGGAAGTGGGTGGTTTGACTTAGTGATTAGAGCCAGAGGCCAGCCCAGTGGTCAGATTCAGAGTCAAGAACTGGGCAAATGAACAGGGCTGGAACAGGACAGGAACCAGACTGGGAACAAGGCAGCCAAAGGAGAGATCTCAGCTGTAATCATAACTGTTGAGCAACTGGCAACCTGCCACTGCAGATGAGCTTAAATACGGACCTGTTGGTGCCTTGCAGCCAATCGGGCAGGCTGGCCAATCGGACGATTCTGTCACAGCCTTGCTGGGCTCATTAACTGGCCTGAGGGCTGGGCTTCCTAGCCCCAGGCCCTGCTGAGGAACTCAAGCCCATAATTCCTGACAACGTAGTTTTATGGGTTCCTTGTCTTTTGGTGTCGCTTTGTGTTGGCTCTGTCTTGACCTCTCATTCGCCTCAGTGACAACTAAAGACCTGGGTGTGGGATGCTAATAAAAATTGTTTGAAGCCCTGGAAGGCACTTGGTAGCAATGGCCTGCTCTCTTTGAGCTTGGTGCCAGAAAAGCAAGCATCTGCCAGAGCAACTTTTCCAGCTCTAAAAGCCCCTTGCTGATGGGCACTGCAAAAAAACCTGTTCTGGATTTGTGCAGGATGTCCAGCAACCTGAGAGATTTTATCCTCTGGGCTCTAGACAGATGATGCAGGAACCACAGCCTCACCTGGAGATGATGATAATGATATGTGAGCCAGAATAGATTGTCTTCTGCTTGTGACAACCCATCAGAGCCATGACCAATCTGTTCAGCTGGCAGTAGAGCAGCGCAGTTCCAGCTGCAATCTGGGAGTGCCCTCACACTGTGCTCTCTTTGGTACCACAGGTATGCTTGATAGGAGTGCGGGAGTAGCAGTCAATACTGAAGAATGCACCTTCACTACTGCTAATTGTGAGGAGTCCAATACCAAAGAACCAGTAGGTCTTTCAATGCCAGATAGGACTCTGGTACCAAATACATTAGTGCCAAAAAACAGATGAGTAGGTGGCATAGATACCGGAACAGGAGTACTGGGAGGCCAGTACTACGGAATTTATGCAGTACTGAGGGAGCTGGTCTAGAGACACAGTGACTGGTGCCTGACTGGGTACCAGAGGTATCTTTATGCTACCCTTTTCATTTGAGGTTCTACAGGATTTATGGCTCCTCGAGGAAGGACCTGGTAAAGGAGACCTAGTTCTCTTCCCTCTGGTGACTCAGTAGGATTGTCTTTAGGATCAGGTACTTCATCTCCATTCACAGAGGAGCCAGCAGGATAACTTTTAGATGACAAGTGATCTGATTTTTCTGTCTCAGGTATCCCAGAGTCTAATGAGAGATGCATTGATTTCTCCAGAAGGAACATTTTCAGCCAGACTTCATAGCTCTCCGGGTTCTCTGATATAAAGATTTACAGATGGCACAACTCTCAGTAATGTGCTCCTCACCCAGACACAGCACACATCTGGGATGCCCATCATTGAGAAGCATTAAAGTCTTGCATGAAGGGCAATTTTAAAGCCTGTAGACTTATGTTCAGTCATAATGACTGATCCTGGTACGGGTGCTAAAACTCAGGGAAACAAACAAGCACATTTCCTTCTAAATGAAGAAAGGAAATGCTATCAAAAATCTCTAACACTAAACCTAATGACTAACTGCTAATTACCTACCTATTGACAAAGAATAGGCCACACAATGAGCAAAGACACTGCAAGTTCCAACTCGTAGGACTGGGCAGTGAGAAGCAACTGCAGGGTGGCTGAGATTGCCTCACTCATTATTCTCTCAGTTGGAGACACGAGGACACTTGGGGTGCAGGCGTGGCCCCTAATGGACACTGCTGGACAAAAGAATCTGAGCCCAAGTACACTGGGCACATGCACACAATGGAATATATATACACCTAGACAAGTCCTTGAAGAAGAACCAAATTGTTATACAATGTGAAGAAACAATTTGGTTACAATTAGTATTAAAGGATTGATCCTGCACTATTGAAGTCAATGGGAAGTTTTATAAGTGATGACAATGGAAGCTGGGCTAGGCCTTAGCGCTTATTAGACATATGCTAGGAAAATACTCATTTTAAAATGCTGTATATTAGTATTTATTTGCTAGTTGTCTTCACTAGAATATAAGAAAGCATTTGAATATATACTTAGGAGGATGGATACCTTTAGTCTATCAGATAATTGTAGAATAGAGGTTATTGTGCATTGCAAAAAGAAAAGACTCTGTAAAAACACAATAAAATTAAGATATAGTTCCTATTCCTTGGCTCAAAATCCTTTCCAGTCATTTATATTAACAATATAGCTTTAACACCAAATTTCTGTAACCACAAGAGTAAAAGAAGCAATGATTCTAGCCACTTGCAATTAGGAACCACTACTAGAGAAAATAGAATTTTAATGGGACATAGAAGTTGTTTGGGTAACGATGGTTGAGTCCTTTTGGCTCTGTTTTTCCTGAGAAAAACACAGGCTAAACCATATAATGGCATATCTGAATATGGAAAATTCCTCTGCTAAAAATATCCTATGTAAAACTGTATGCAAATTAACATCTGGGTTTTTCAGCCATAAGGTGTGAAAAGCTAAAGGAGTTAGTCTTGTACTGGCTGGTTTTGTATTTTTTTTGTTTTGTTTTGTTTTGTAAACAAAAAACTCATAAGAACAAACAGGACACTTGGGATTCACTTGGAAAATATGGCTTGTAGGTGTTTGTCTCTGTCTGAGGGGTTGGAGCAAATGCGGTTGTATTGCAGAGCTTGGCTGTAGACGATGGATCGTGTGGTGTGGTCAAGGTGAAAGCTGGAGGCATGTAGGTAAGAATAGCGGTCAGTAGGTTTCCGGTATAGGGTGGTGTTTATGTAACCATTGTTTATTAGCACTGTAGTGTCCAGGAAGTGGATCTCTTGTGTGGACTGGACCAGGCTGAGGTTGATGGTGGGATGGAAATTGTTGAAATCATGGTGGAATTCCTCAAGGGCTTCTTTTCCATGGGTCCAGATGAAGCCCTTGAGGAATTCCACCATGATTTCAACAATTTCCATCCCACCATCAACCTCAGCCTGGTCCAGTCCACACAAGAGATCCACTTCCTGGACACTACAGTGCTAATAAAAAATGGTCACATAAACACCACCCTATACCGGAAACCTACTGACCGCTATTCCTACCCGCCCCCAAGACGTTCTGGTTAAACTTGGATTTGTGCTGGAAATGGCCCACCTTGATTATCATAGCATTGTAAGGAGAGTGGTCAGTTTGGATGAGCTATTACCAGCAGGAGAGTGAGTTTGTGTGTGGGGGGGGGGGTGAGAAAACCTGGATTTGTGCTGGAAATGGCCCAACTTGATTATCATACACATTGTAAGGAGAGTGGTCACTTTAGATAAGCTATTACCAGCAGGAGAGTGGGGTGGGAGGAGGTATTGTTTCATGGTCTCTGTTTATATAATGTCTTCTGCAGTTTGCACAGTATGCATCCAATGAAGTGAGCTGTAGCTCACGAAAGCTTATGCTCAAATAAATTGGTTAGTCTCTAAGGTGCCACAAGTACTCCTTTTCTTTTTGCGAATACAGACTAACACGGCTGTTACTCTGAAACCTGTCATTATGCAAGGCACTGCATTTAGCCGTATGGAGTGGAAATCTATCAACTGCATGAAAAAACTTGTACAGATACAGACAGACATCATCTTCCTTTCCAAATGCAAACAGATGGACATCGTACCAAAAGGACTGAAGGTAAAAAATCCATTACAATCTACATACCACACAGACTATGCTGACAGCTTGTGCCACACGCTCTCAAAGAAACTGCGGAATCACCTGATCAACATCCTCTACAGCAAACAGGGAAAGATTAAGAATGAGCTCTCAGAACTGGATACTCTCATAAAAAACCAACCTTCCACACAAACTTCCTTGTGGCTGGAATTTACTAAAACTAGACAAGCCATTTACAACGCACACTTTGCTTCTCTACAAAAGAAAAAGGACACTAAACTTTCTAAACTACTACATGCTACAAGGGGCCACAGCAATGGTTCCCTCAACCCACCCAGCAATATTGTTAACCTATCCAACTATACTCTCAGCCTAGCAGAAGCAGCTGTCCTATCTCGGGGCCTCTCCTTCTGCCCCTCCACCCCCACGAACATGATACAGTTCTGTGGTGACCTAGAATCCTATTTTCGACGTCTCCAACTCAAGGAATATTTCCAAAATACCTCTGAACAACATACTAATCCACAGAGGCCTCCCTACCAACATTACAAAAAAAGGATTCTAGGTGGACTCCTCCTGAAGGTCGAAACAGCAGACTGGACTTCTACATAGAATGCTTCCGCCGACGTGCACGGGCTGAAACTGTGGAAAAGCAGCATCACTTGCCCCATAACCTCAGCCGTACAGAACACAATGCCATCCACAGCCTCAGAAACAACTCTGACATCATAATCAAAAAGGCTGACAAAGGAGGTGCTGTTGTCATCATGAATAGGTCGGAATATGAACAAGAGGCTGCTCGGCAGCTCTCCAACACCACTTTCTACAAGCCATTACCCTCTGATCCCACTGAGAGTTACCAAAAGCAACTACAGCATTTGCTCAAGAAACTTCCTGAAAAAGCACAAGATCAAATCCTCACAGACACACCCCTGGAATCCCGACCTGGGATATTCTATCTACTACCCAAGATCCATAAACCTGGAATTCCTGGGCGCCCCATCATCTCAGGCATTGGCACCCTGACAGCAGGATTGTCTGGCTATGTAGACTCCCTCCTCAGCCCCTACGCTACCAGCACTCCCAGCTACCTTTGAGACACCACTGACTTCCTGAGGAAACTACAATCCATCGGTGATCTTCCTGATAACACCATCCTGGCCACTATGGATGTAGAAGCCCTCTACACCAACATTCCACACAAAGATGGACTACAAGCCGTCAAGAACACTATCCCCGATAATGTCACGGCTAACCTGGTGGCTGAACTTTGTGACTTTGTCCTTACCCATAACTATTTTACATTTGGGGACAATGTATACCTTCAGATCAGCGGCACTGCTATGGGTACCCGCATGGCCCCACAGTATGCCAACATTTTTATGGCTGATTTAGAACAACGCTTCCTCAGCTCTCGTCCCCTAACGCCCCTGCCCTACTTGCACTATATTGATGACATCTTCATCATCTGGACCCATGGAAAAGAAGCCCTTGAGGAATTCCACCATGATTTCAACAATTTCCATCCCACCATCAACCTCAGCCTGGTCCAGTCCACACAAGAGATCTACTTCCTGGACACTACAGTGCTAATAAACAATGGTCACATAAACACCACCCTATACCGGAAACCTACTGACCGCTATTCCTACCTACATGCCTCCAGCTTTCACCCTGACCACACCACACGATCCATTGTCTACAGCCAAGCTCTGCAATACAACCGCATTTGCTCCAACCCCTCAGACAGAGACAAACACCTACAAGATCTCTATCAAGCATTCTTACAACTACAAATACCCACCTGCGGAAGTGAAGAAACAGATTGATAGAGCCAGAAGAGTTCCCAGAAGTTACCTACTACAGGACAGGCCTAACAAAGAAAATAACAGAACGCCACTAGCCGTCACCTTCAGCCCCCAACTAAAACCCCTCCAACGCATTATTAAGGATCTACAACCTATCCTGAAGGATGAGCCAACACTCTCACAAATCTTGGGAGACAGGCCAGTCCTTGCCTACAGACAGCCCCCCAACCTGAAGCAAATACTCACCAACAACCACATACCACACAACAGAACCACTAACCCAGGAACCTATCCTTGCAACAAAGCCTGTTGCCAACTGTGTCCACATATCTATTCAGGGGACACCATCACAGGGCCTAATAACATCAGCCACACTATCAGAGGCTCGTTCACCTGCACATCCACCAATGTGATATATGCCATCATGTGCAGCAATGCCCCTCTGCCATGTACATTGGTCAAACTGGACAGTCTCTACGTAAAAGAATAAATGGACACAAATCAGATGTCAAGAATTATAACATTCATAAACCAGTCGGAGAACACTTCAATCTCTCTGGTCACGCAATTACAGACATGAAGGTCGCTATCTTAAAACAAAAAAACTTCAAATCCAGACTCCAGCGAGAAACTGCTGAATTGGAATTCATTTGCAAATTGGATACTATTAATTTAGGCTTAAATAGAGACTGGCTACATTATGCAAGGTAGCCTATTTCTCCTTGTTTTTTCCTACCCCCCCCCCCCCAGACGTTCTAGTTAAACTTGGATTTATGCTGGAAATGGCCCACCTTGATTATCATACACATTGTAAGGAGAGTGGTCAGTTTGGATGAGCTATTACCAGCAAGAGGGTGAGCTTGTGTGTGTGGGGGTGGGGGGGTGAGAAAACCTGGATTTGTGCTGGAAATGGCCCAACTTGATTATCATACACATTGTAAGGAGAGTGATCACTTTAGATAAGCTATTACCAGCAGGAGAGTGGGGTGGAAGGAGGTATTGTTTCATGGTCTCTGTGTATATAATGTCTTCTGCAGTTTGCACAGTATGCATCCGATGAAGTGAGCTGTAGCTCACGAAAGCCTATGCTCAGATAAATTGGTTAGTCTCTAAGGTGCCACAAGTACTCCTTTTCTTTTTAGATAAGCTATTACCAGCAGGAGAGTGGGATGGGAGGAGGTATTGTTTCATGGTCTCTGTGTATATAATGTCTTCTGTAGTTTCCACAGTATGCATCCGATGAAGTGAGCTGTAGCTCACGAAAGCTTATGCTCAAATAAATTGGTTAGTCTCTAAGGTGCCACAAGTACTCCTTTTCTTTTTATTAATTATTAAGGATTTCTAGGCAAGCTAAGCTGATATTCTTGGATGCATACCTAAAAATTGTCCACCTATTAAAAAAATAAACATTGTAAGATAGGTTAGGCAGCCCAATGAGTTCCTTTAAAGGTCCCAACCACATCTCACTGATGTCAAATGAAAAATTCCCATAGTCTTCAGTGAGGTTTAGGGCAGGTCCAAGAGAGACAAAAGGAAGGGGAGAGAGAGGAATAAAGGAGAAGGGAGATGTTCTGCAAGGATTGGTTGGTTTGTTTTGGGTGAATGGAAAGGCAAGAGTGAAGCTTTTTTCCAGCTTGGATTTTTATGTTAGAAATTTAGGTCTTGTTTTCCCTGTTTTTTCCTGATTCTATGGACAAGTGAAGAACAGAATGGATTCTGACACAAGAGATGCCATACAAATGAAACCAGCTTGAGAGCTTGATCCAGTGTCCATGAAAGTCAATGGGATTCTTTCCACTGACTTCAATGTTTTTCAGAGTGGGTCCTAAGTAACAGAGGAACCTATTTAGTCTGACTGTTTAAAACCCTTTGGCTTGGGCTAATTGTTTTAAGTCCTGTGTAATTCCAATTGCCCAATAAACAATTGGGAGAAGAGCTGTTTCTGTATTATATTTTTTGTCAGAGTCAACACTTCCAGCCCTTCCAGTTAAGGCTAAGAAAAGTTCCACAACCCATGAGACTTCAAAAAAGTGCTACAGTAAAACCATGCAACACCAGTTAGACATTCCTGATTTTCCTAAGGTAAATTACAAGCAGCAAAAACTAACAAACAAAAAAACCCTACAGGCTTTGTACATTATAAAGAGGCAGTGGAGGTGGCCAAAGCTCATTTTTTGTTTCCTTTGCAGGCCATCTTTCAACCTCGTCCCTGGTGCGACCTGTTTTAGTTTTAAATAACTCTTAAGCTTCTTCTTTTGGTAGAAATGAAGAAAACCATAAAGACCAGCTGTCTAAATGTTTGAGGGAAAAGAGAGAAAATGGCAGACTAGATTTGTATACAAACCTTTAGATGTGATTAAATGTACCCAAATAAAGCTTCTCAATTTTCTATTATTAAAAGCAAGATATAACAATATTTTGGACACTCAAGACTTTGAGCTGTTTATTCGTTTTCTTTCTTTATGCTTTTTTCCCCTGAGAAACCTAACAACTGAAATATAGCAACAGTGCAGAATATTTATCAGGGAAAACAAGCACTTAACAGAATTGCAACATTCCAGCTTCCACATTTTCAGAAAGAAAAAGCAATAGACAATGAATCAACAAGCTGCTGATACTGTATTTACTCCTTAGAATACTGGGACACAAGAGAAATTATTTGCTTTAAAAAAAGAAAATTAAGTATATAAGAATAAAAAAGACAAATCCAAGTTTTTCTTTCAAACTACACTCTTGAAGGAGCTTTAACCACAGATCTACAAACCTTCGTGTTCTCCCATTTTGATAATATTTGAAAATAAGGTCAATATTGAGAAGATCTATCTAAGGAAAGAGCTAGTTCAATTGAGTCTCAGGTATTCCAAATATGGAGGGTATCCTTAGGCCCACAGGTACCACTTATACATCATCTTCTCACTACTTATTAGGGCTGTGCAAATTAGAATGCTTCTGCACAGGACCAGGGCCAGGACAGACACAGTGCTGACAGGAAATTAACCAGACAGTCCACTTCCTGCCTCTTTTGGGTCTGTATTAATCCCTTCTGTGCTTTAACGGTACAACTCCATACCAATCTCTAATATATTTTTTGTACCCAGCCTTCTGCCCTTTAGAGATTTAAATTATGATAATTTACACACAACTACAACCCTGCCAGCTTGCCAACATACAACTTAAATCATTCACCTCACTTATGATTTTTGATCCATGAAGTGCTATATAAGCATATTGTATTGTCTGTCACAACACAAAATAATTGCAAAGCCTCTGTAGCAGATTTCATGAGATTTACTCTAAAAACTTGAACAAGTAATAGTTTGTTCTTTTAAATTCCATACTTTAGCAGCACTTGATCAATACAGATTTGTGCTATTGTCAATACAGGTGATAATCTTCTGCAAATTTAGGCAATTGGATTTTTTTACTACGATAATGTTAAGAAAAGAAAGTAGATGATTCATTTATTTGATACCACTGAAGGAACCAAAAAATTGCTACATTTTATCCATTCAGTGAAATTTCTAATACCAACCAGCTGCTGGGAGAGAGTGATTTTCAATGGGACTAGTCATGGTAGTAAAGTTAAGCATGTGTCTGCAGGATAGAGGCCATAAGACATAAACTTAAACTGAGTGCATATTTGCAAACTCCAGAACTGACTGGGGTTTTCCTCTGTTGTTGAAATTGTTAGTATATGCACCATCAATAATTAACTGCATGGTAGAGCAGAATGTTATTTAGGCCCCAATCCTGCAATGAAGTCTGCCTGCATGGAGCTCTTTTAAGGATCAGGGCCTAAGAATTCCTAAATGCAAGCTGGAAAAACAGGGGTATAGTAAACACTAGCTCCCTTACCAGGTTCCCACAATGTGCTAAGGTCTATGTAAGCTTTAGTAGAACACATGCAATAATACAATAAGCTTGGAGCTTCATTTACTATACAGTGAAATCAGATTTGACCAGTTTGCAGCAAAGGTAAAATAAGAACAGCAGCAGCCTGGAATCACACAGTGAGTAGGAGAGAGAGGCTGAAAATAAATAGTGTGTAGAAGGTAAAGGAGAATAAAAGTAAACTTGCCAGTAATATGCTGAATGTCATAATCAAGGCAAAGAATAATCATGACGATTGCTGGGAAGCAGGATGGGGAGCTACTTCGCTGAACAGAATTAAGAAATCTGCAAACCCATGACTCTCCCTCTGACACTCAATGGGATCAGAGTTGAGCTAATTGAACTCAGCTATGCAGTGGCTTTATATTTATTTTTTTAAAGCTCACTGTGCTGGGTTGTAATAGTTTGTATTAATAACTCAATATACATTTCTGGCTGTATGGACATCAAAACCAACTGTTTATATGTTAATAGGCCCAATCCTACTCCTTTTGAAGTCAATGGGTGTTTTGCCATTGACTTTAATGGAGTAAAATTGGACTCAGAATGTTATATATTTATACATTGTTATATATTCACTTTTTAATGTTCTTGCTCTGCAGAGTTCTACGTAAGTAAACGTGACTTCTACCAGAATCAGTTAAGAAAAGGAGAGGACTGTAAATTTGTGTGTATTAAACAATATGAAGCAGTGTAAACCTACAGCAGAGAATCTCATGAGTATAAGATTAAAAAACATACTGGCATGTCTAAACTTACCTCCGGAGTGATTGATCCAGCAGGGGTCGATTTATCGCATCTAGTGAAGATACGACAAATTGACCGCCAAGCACTCTCCTGTTGACTCTGGTACTCCACTGGAGCGAGAGGCACAGGCGGAGTCGACGGGGGAGCATCAGCCGTCGACTTACTGCAGTGAAGACACCACGGTAAGTAGCTCTAAGTACGTCGACTTCAGCTACGCTATTTTCATAGCTGAAGTTCTGTAACTTAGACCAACTTAGCTCACCCCTCCACCCCCACCCCAGTGCAGACCAGTGCATTTTTGTTTAATGCCGTATTTTGCCTTTGCCCTACCCCTTCATCAGTAATAAGGCACACATAGTACAGATTAAGGGACAGTGAAAGTGAAAGCAGTTTCCAGATGCAGAATTAAGGGTATGTCTTCACTGCAGAGTTAACTCGAGTTTCTACAGCTGAGTTTCTCCACTCAAGCTAGGCTAGCTCAAGTGAGAGCATCCACACTGCAAAGGATAACTCATGCCATATTCTAGTTACTGCATCCTCACATGCTGAACAAAGTGAGGAGCTGAGCCTTCTGGGAGGTGTATCCCTTGCTTTTTAGCACTGCATGAGTGTAAGATGCTCTTTGAAATCTTTCAGAGGTTACTTCAGAAAACGTTCTCTTTCTTTTTTAGGCACATGAGAGAAATGGTGTTAGACCAGCAGCTCATTATAGTACAACTACTTCCGATTTTGTGTTTGCAACCTGCATTCTGGTGCTAAGGCATAGATCACGCTCAGAATGATGACCTGTACCAAATGTTGGCATTAATGGAATTCTCATTTTGGGAACAGGAGGCAGATACAGGGCATGAGACGCAGAAGAGTCCTTTTGGCAGTGACTCCTTGCTCTCAGAATAGGGTGACCAGACAGCAACTGTGAAAAATAGGGATGGGAGAGGGGGGTAATGGGAGCCTATATAATTTAAAAAAAAAATTCAAAAATCGGGATGGTCCCTATACAATCGGGACATCTGGTCACCCTATCTCAGAAGGTGGCAATGTGTTTTATCTAGGACAGTGATACTCAGACCTCAATGGCTCAGGAGCCTAATTAGCTATCAATATTATCCAAAGGAGCCACATTAATGTGAATAAATTGTTCCATTTACTATTTAATATATACATATATATATTATAATTGATAAAATAATAATACTATAATAATATATATTATTCTCACAGCAGAAGACTGACCAAGTATTGTTATTTTATAAACTACAATAGGTTAATAACATAGTAAAAGCATCCTGACTGGTTAATAACTTAGATTGGTTAATAATTAAATCACACAGTTTTTTTATATCATGTGCTGCAAAGAGCGGCAGGAGTCACATTGACAAGCCACTTGCGGCTTGTGAGCCTTAGTCTGAGTATCACTGATCTAGGAGATCATACAGATGCATTTAGACATCACGGAAGTGGAGACAGCCCAAGCAGACTTTCATAGCTGAGAAATATTTGTATGCTGATTGGCGGTTGTGAATCAGACCACAAACACAGAATGGCAGTTGTGAATCAGACCACAAACACAGAATGGCGGGACTACGTTGTCATGCAGACCTGAGATGACCAGCAACAAGGTGAGGAAGCAGGGACCAGGAACAAGGCAGGGTCTGTTTTAGCAGGTCAGGGATCTGCCTTATTGTAAAGATAACTTCCTGGTGCTCCTTCCAGGCTTAAATAATAAGTTTGTGGCAATCAGAGGTCACAGGAGGAGCTGCCAGTTATCTCTACTATGGGCAGCACTTCCCACAGTGACTGATATCCCAGGATGTATGGTGTGTTGACCATAGCTCTGCCCAGGCTGCCTGATGGCAGCATGGAAGTGCTACTCATCCAGAGCCCTGCACACCCAGGTTCAAGGCCCAAGAATCCTTATAGAGAGTTGCCTGTTGAGCCTGGCCCAAGATCTGTAATGAAGTGGACAAAGAGGCAGGTGCAGTGATGGATTACTGAATTTACTTAATGGATTAGACTCTCTTTCCCGCTGATGCTTCCACTCTGTAAGAAGAATGTTTTCAGTTCCCTGTGGGTGCTGATCCTCCATGCATGCTAAAGGGCCAGTGGTGTGCCATAGTAACTGGAGAGGCAATAAATTGGTTTAACCTGTCACAGCTCTCCAGGCAGATGTCACTGCAATGGCATCTCATTGAAGGTCTGACGGAAGTATGTGTGGTAGCACATACAGACTGGAGGTTAGCCAAGCAGCTACTAGTAATATGAATGACCAAATTCAGCTGAGCAGGGTGGCTGGGACTCCAAACTGCACAACAGCATTCAGCTGGAGTAAACATCAGGGCCAATACAGATGCATAAAGGACCAAAGAGTTGGAAGGTTCCTGATTAATTTACATATCAAGGCAATGCAGAAAGATCTTTATTTTCAGGTGTTTCAGGTGAAGCCAGTATGTGAGACTATGGTTGAGTTTTACTCCCAAGCATGTGACAACTGATTGGAATGGCAGTAGCGGTTCTTGTATATGGATGAAGATGCACGGATTGGCAGAATGATTGTTTAGATGGAAAAGAGTTGCCACTGTCTTGGTTTCTTTGAAAATTAGTCTCCTTTGCTGGAAGTAAAAGGTCAAAATATCCATGTCTTGGCTGAGATTCCCTTCAATCCTAGGGAAGTAATTTCCTGTGTCAGGAATACAGATGTCATCAGCATACACACACATCTCAGCCTTCATGTCAGGAAGGTCCTATGTGTATACACTGAAGAAAAGGGGAGCCAAAACTGGCCCTTGTGGAAAGCCACTGCAGAGATGTTTAAGGCAACTGATCCCACTACCCCCGCAATTTGCAGGATGAAGTGTTAGTTATTAATAATTTCTTGGATGAAAAGCACCAACTGCCTACAAGGAATAACTTGCAGCAGTTTGGCAGTCAGCCTAATATATCATGCAGTGTCATAGGCTTCCATTAGATCAATAAGAACTGCACTAACTTTCTTTTCTGACTCAAATGTGTTTTCTAGGTCTTGAGTAAGACACAGTACATGATCTTGGGTGCATCGTCCTCACCTGAATCCAGCCAGAACTCAACAGGATTAGTCTATCAGCTTATAGGTAACATACTGTGGAGAAATTGGTTTTGTCAGTTGGTGGTTTTTCTGGCTTGGGAAAAACCTATGACATTTGCTCTGCATCACACTTTTGCAATACTGCAATCCTGAGTATAACAAATCAGAAACTGAAGCAGCCAGCTTTCCGTGACTGGCCGAAAGTGAGAGGCACACTGGTGGATGTTATATAGACCAGGAATCTTGTTAGGCTGAATCTGATGTATAACCAGATGGAGCTCTTGATTAGTAAAAGGGGCCATCAGGTTCGTGTCCACACTCGGAACCTGCAGTCTCTCAGCAACCATCATTTTAACTGCATGGTTGAAAACTTAGTCTGGGTTAGGCACTCTGCTGTTGGCACCACCTGGGATGTGATGGAGTTTTCTGTGAACGGGGAATGGGTCTCTCTTTTGCCCAGACTAGAATTTCAGATCAATCTCTTAATAGTTTGACAGGCTTTGTGACTGGAATACATGAAGTTCAGTTTGTAAACAGGTTCTTTTAATCACTCTTACTTGGTTTGGTCTGGAAGGTTAAGAAAGGTCTCTAATTTAGTCAAAAACCTCCTGTTAGTTCTTGGCAGATTTAAATTTGTGATATAGTCTGGTTGCATCAATGATGATACAGGAATGAATTGTTGATTAAATAAATCCCCAGGTTATATATTTCTTTGTAGGAGCTAGAACTTTATCACAAAAAGTTTGGTGGATGGCACTAATTTTGTTCCAAATATCTGATTCCAAGTCTCTATCCACAAGAGACTCCCAACATGGATAGGAACAGATCCCACCTTGCTTTCTGGAAATTCCAATGAGGTTTGTGGAGGCTGCTTGTAATTGGAATTTGCATGACTGTTGTGATCAGGCATGACCAATGCTGGAATTGAGGAAATATATCAAGCACTTTACGCTTGATAACCATGGGAGGGTGTTGTTCAGTTGTAGAAAAGGTGAGGTTGGGAAAAGAATGTGAGGTCCATCCTTTGCTATGGAAAGTGGGTGGCTGCTAATGGTCATATAGAAGCTGCAGGTCCACCATCGACATCCACTCCTCTAGCCTTACTCTATCCACATCATCATCGGGTAGCTCCAATGGGAAAGGTGTGAATTAAAATCTCCACAGTAGAGTGAAGGACCTGAGAAGATGGTGTGCCAAAGTTCCTCCTCTGCCTTGGTGAGTCCTGCACTTATTGGCGGCTTTGCTCACCTCAGAGGTTCATAGCAGCCCTCAGTTTGGCCACTTTTGCTAGTGGCTCAAACCTGCCTTTTACTCAGCTAACCTCATCACTGGCCAGCATGGGGAAAACAAAGGAGAACAATCCCTGCAGTTTCTGCTGGTCCACCTAGTGTGTCGGGGAACAGGCCAGGGACCTTCCCCTCTGGTGGGACCCACAGTCCAGGTCAACTCCTCTTGTATCCAATAAGGGAGATGGGGGGAACCCAGGCCCACCCTCTACTCTGGGTTCCAGCCCAGGACCCTGTGGATCCAGCTGTCTACTGTGTTTCTTCTAACAGCTGTGTGACAGCTACAACTCCCTGGGCTACTTCCCCATGGTCTTCCCCCAGTACCTTCTTTATCCTCACTGCAGGATCTTCCTCCTGAAGCCTGATCATGCTTGTACTCTTCAGTCATCCAGCAGCACACCTTCTCACTCCCTGCTCCTTGCGTGCCCCCCCCAACTGATGGGAGGTCCTTTCTAAACCAGGTGTCCTGATTAGCCTGCCTGCCATAATTGATTCTAGTAAGTTCTTAATTGGCTCCAGGTGTCTTAATTAGCTTGCCTGTCTTAATTGGTTCTAGTAGGTTCCTGATTGCTCTAGGGCAGCCCTTGCTCTGGTCACTCAGGTAACAGAAAACTATTAATCCAATGGCCAGTATATTTGCCTTCTACCAGACTCCTGTACCCCACTGGTCTGGGTCTGTCACAATGGGTAAGACAAGAGTTGGCCAGTTGGCAGATGCAGTTTTGTAGATATTGATAAGTCATTTGCTTCACTTATATAGCCTGTCATTTGATGACATCATTTGGTGCTGATGATGAGACTGGAGTTACTGGAATACCTTACCTGACATAGGATGCCATCCCGTATTGCCACTCCCCTGGTTCATGAAGCCCTGTAAGAAAAAGGTTTAATTGTACACTAAGCAAGTGCAGGAGAGTGGTGGGATGTGTCTTTGGCCAAATGGCACTCCCCAGAAACCCGTTTGGACTGCAGCATGTATAATGCCATTCATGTTCTTGTGGCTGAAAAGTAGCCATCTCAAAAATATTAATGAATTGCTAATCTGAAAAACAGTTTAGATCAGGTCAACCAAATGTTTCATTTTTATAATTTTGAAATGTTTCATTTCTATTTTTAGCTTTCTATATTTATTTTTACTTTTCTATTTTAAATTGACTAAAAATTTAAATGAAAGTTGTTTCTAACTGAAAAAAACTTATTTAAATAATGTTAAAATGGTATTTTTGACAATTTTGAACCTTATTTCAAAAATTTTTTTGAATGGGAAAATTAATCAAAACTGACCCTTTCCTACAAATAATTTTAGTTGTGAGGAAGTGGCGTTTCTGAGGGGAAACAAGTGTTGTCAATAAATTCCCAAGCAATTCTAGCAAGTGCACAGGCAGTTCAATGCCATGTCACAGTACTGGAAGTGGACATCATTAGAGTAGCTGCTACACCTCCACCACAACTGCACAGGGTTGGAATGAATAGGGTACAGCTGACCACGTGAAAATCCATCCATGGACTGGCTAACGTCCCACCCCGAGGTTCCTGGTTTCAGGATGTGGTAGCATGGAGGGGATGCCATGATAGGAGGCTTGGGTGGAACCTTGGCTGGGGCCAGACCTGGATTGGTCTTGGAACTTTTGGCCATCAGTCTCAGCATGTGCTAAAACAGGTCACTTTGCTGCTGGTGGTCCTGCTCCCTCATGGACAATGCAGTTTGCAGCTATCCTCTGCTCCCTCTCCAGCATCTTCTCAACTGCAGCTTTGTTTTGCCTCTCTTCTCCATTATCTCCCTCTGCAGATCAAAGAGGCAGTCTGACCTACTGATGTGTTGCCATCAACACATCACCCCTTCTGCTCTTCCTTCTGCTTCGGAAGTTCTGGACCCTGGTGCTGATTGTCAGTGATCTCCTAGGTGGGTGCCTGGCCTGCACTGGGGCAGATGGCCCTGAAAACAATGAAATAATTATTCCTCTCCCCGCCCTCCCCCCCCAAGAGAAAAATAATATTTCTTCCTTTCCATTTTCTGCACCACACAAAAGGAAAAATTGCAACTTTTATCACCTTGGCATTCATTCTCCGCCATCTCTGCATTCCTCTGTTCTAAAGCTGCTTCAGACTTCTCAGGGACTCTAGGCTTGTATTAATAATTCTTGGTTTTCACACAGGCAACAGTGTGTGCTGCATTAAAGCAATGCTTGCCTGTTTAAAATGTATAAAAAAATCTTGCATTGCCCTTGCCAGGGGGAAGAAGGGTTTTGGGGATCACGGAAGAGGGCAATTGTCAGTAATGCCTCCTAGCAGTAAGGTCTAGTGGTTGAAGCAGAGGTCAAAGCTAGACATTGGGCTGGGACTGGGCCAAGGGTGGTGCTGAAATCAAGATCCACAGACAGGCTGGGGTCAGAACTGAAATCTGCGGGAAGCGGCGGCCAGCACATCCCTTGCTATTGCACAGGCTGATTTGCAGCGCTGGTGGGGTTGGAGAAATGCCTGAGCACAGGAGTCACCTGAGTCGTGTTGCATGCCTGGAGGCTTTGTCACTGCAGGCTCTGTGGGAAGGGGAAGCCAGTGCAGCTGAGTTGTTGCCATATGCCTGAGTCATGTCACAGGCCTGCCAGAACTTTGGTGTCAGCCTCAGGCCTGCTAGCTGTATGATGGGAGGACATTCTCCTAGATGCCCTTTGATCTGACAAGCGCAATACTGCTATAAAAAATTCTACAGGTATAGAGAGCCACAGGCCAAAGCAGGCTTTTCATACTGGCTGGATATAATTTCTGATCCAGAACCAGTGAGTAGGTAGATAAACAGAACAAAGGCTTCAGGGGGAGTTTTGGTAAGGCATCAAGGGATTAGCAGCACACAAGTGGACTCTAGCTGTATCTAGGCAGCTAGCAATAGTTTGAGCATTAGAACCACTCCAGTTGACCCACTGACATGTCAACCAGCTCAAATGTAAAACATCACCCCACTCAAGTTAGAGGTTTTCATATGTGAATGGGAGTCAGGTTAGAGCCAGCACTCAAGTTATAACTTGAGTTAACTTTGCAGTATAGACAAGCCCATAGTAGGAGGACATTTTCTATGCCTAAGTTGTCCACCTTAGCTACTTACATACACTTTTTACTTCTACTTCTTATGTAGATTACTACTGAGATATTTCTCTCTTGAAACTTCTGTGTGTTCTAATCAATACTTTAAAAGGTTGTGTATTGTGTGTGTGTGTTCTGTGGGGTGCATTCAAAAATTTTAATATGTGTTCTGAATACTTCAGTGTTGATTCAGAACATGAATCCATGTTTCATATGGCAAGTTACAATGTTCCCTATTCTATCTTTAAGTCCATATAAGCATTTTGTTTGTGCAGAGATGTATACAGTTTGTGTGCTACATGCCATAACTTTGATAGAAAAGCAATTTGCTGTCACCAATTTAACAAAAGTTCCCCCCACCATGCATCACGTTTTCCTTCTTAAAGTCTGATAAACCACATGTATCATTTAAACAAAATCTCATCACCAAGGAGAGAGGCAAAAACACTCAAAAATATACTGAGTATACTGAAATACAGCATAAAGTTCAATGTGTGCAAACTATTATAGTGAGAGAGAGAAAGAAAATTTTGTAGGGTGGATCCAACAACCTTTTACAAGAAGTTCTAACATCTCCATTGTTTGCATCTTTGAAATTTGTCAGAGAGAACACCTTTGGGCCAGAGAAATGCCTTTCTTTGTTCCATTAGTTTCCATGCAGGTTTGACAGAGATATAAACTTTTGATAATTCCCTTCTGTCACTTTCATGGTCAGCAAAATATTGGCAGCATGTCAAAATAATAACTCAACATGAACTGGCCCCATGCCTCCATCAATGCATCATAGAAGATCATGATTGGAAGGGACCTCAGGAGGTCACCTAGTCCAACCCCCTGCTCAAAGCAGGACCAATCCCCAATTTTTGCCCCATATCTCTAAATGGCCCTCTCAAGGATTGAACTTACAACCCTGGGTTTTGTGGGCAAATGCTCAAACCACTGCGCTATCCCTCCCCGCATCAGCTGCACACACATTGCACTGGGAGCAAATAGCTTTTCTGGAAGTGGGTGGAATAGAGTCAGACCAGTCTCTCATCTTGAACCCAGCATATGGCAGGAGTCCTGTGGAAAAAACTATAGCTGCTCATATAATTTAAAGACTGTAGTATAATGCATATGCACCAGGGAGCAGAAATAAGGTTGCCTGGGCAACCTAATTTTGGCATTTCCTACTTTCAAGTGCTTGACTTTGCAATCTAAATGTTCTTTTAACACAAGTGGAGTTTTTTTGTTTTGTTTTATTCAGTACAGTCTATATTACAGAGAAAGGAAAAGGAAAGCTTATATTTACATGTAGCTATAAATGACATCTTTTTCCAAAGGAAGAAAGCAGTTCTTTATGCAATTTGGGGTTAGAAATGCAGACATTGCTCATTCATTCATTGCATCCGATGAAGTGAGCTGTAGCTCACGAAAGCTCATGCTCAAATAAATTGGTTAGTCTCTTAGGTGCCACAAGTACTCCTTTTCTTTAGACATTGCTCACCCATCTTTGTGAATGCCTGCAGGCTCATAGGAAGGACCACTGGCTGACACAGCCCCCAGTGCAAGTTAGAGCACCCTCAGGACTGCTCCAACTTGAACCAAGTATAATGGCTCCCCAGAATGCATTATATTCTGGTTCCAGTCCCTCCTGGCCCTGACACACCTGCTCCCTGCCCCTGGAACACCTCTTGTGGCAGGGGGACCAGAAGTGGCCAAACCACAGAGTTTTAGGCTGGGGCCATGAGGCAGAGTTTAGTCTCCTTGATATCACTGAAACATTCTGAGAACTGATGACATCTTCCATTATCTACCTATAGGAAGTCAAAGACCTAGAATTGGTAACAAATATATTCAGCACCATTTTTTCTCCCATACAGCTGTAGCTAGTTTTATTTTTGACAAACGCTGATAGTTATGTAAAATTATTTTGTTTTGTATTAATTGTATTTTTATGTCTCATGGTTGTTTTTGAAGTATGCGGTATCATACATTGAATCAGAAAATTCTGATCGTTCATCTACGCTCCAGAGAATGACCTGAACATTTTAAAATGAAATTCTATAACATTTGTGAATAAATGGTCCAAGTTTAAAGCTACAGACCACCCCCCCCCCAGTTCTTGTGCTTTCCATTAATTTGGGGTTGTATTGGTATTCTGTTCCAATTAGACTCTGTTAGTGCTTCAAAGCTTTATCTTATCTGCAGATAACATTAGAGATGAGAGCTTCCAGTTTTAAATTTGGTTTGTAGTTATTTTAAAGATACAAAGGCATCATTTGTGAATAGCTGATCAAATGTTAGAATAAATACCTATTCTGGGATCCAAAAGAACCAGAAAACTATTTCCCTTTTTGAAGTTCAGTTTCATTTAAACACTGGGCCTGATATTCGGAAGTGCTGAATTCCCACAGCTCCTGTTAACTTCAGCGGGTGTAGTAGGAGCTCAGTAACTCTGCAATCAAGCCATGTTTCTTTAAGGATTCATAGATTCATAGATATTTAGGTCAGAAGGGACCATTATGATCATCTAGTCTGACCTCCTGCACAACGCAGGCCACAGAATTTCACCCACCACTCCTACAAAAAAAAACCTCACACCTATATCTGTGCTATTGAAGTCCTCAAATTGTAGTTTAAAGACCTCAAGGAGCAGAGAATCCTCCAGCAAGTGACCCGTGCCCCATGCTACAGAGGAAGGCGAAAAACCTCCAGGGCCTCTTCCAATCTGCCCTGGAGGAAAATTCCTTCCCGACCCCAAATATGGCGATCAGCTAAACCCTGAGCATATGGGCAAGATTCATCAGGATGACTGGTGGAAAGTAGTTTACATAAAAGCAGGAGCTGGTTCGCATGAACCTGTTGTTAAATTTTGAAGCAGGTTTAGAACCGGTTGTTAAAGGGGGTGGGTAAAGTCCGGCCCGCAGGACCATCCTGTCCGGCCCACCTGAGCTCTCAGCTGGGGAGGCTCCCTTTTTAAATTTTTACTCACCCGGCGGCGCTCCGGGTCTTCGGCGGCAGGCCTTTCACTGGCTCCGGCTCTTCGGCAGCACGTCCTTCAGCGACTGCAGGACCTGCCGCCGAAGTGCCGCCGAAGACCAGGAGTGACTGAAGGAACTGGTTCTTCAGCTTTTGGCAGCTCATCACTACATAAAAATGCAAAAAGTCAGGGGAGAGGGAAAATGCTTAGGTCTGGTTTTCTTCCAGTTTAAAATCACAGTGCTTTCATTGAAACTAAGACATAGGGTATGTCTTCACTTCAGAGTTGGCTCAAGTTATCTACACTCCAGCTAATTTCTCTTGAGTTAGTCGAGCTTGAGTGACAGCAACCACACTGCAAAACACCACTCAAACTGACTGGATTAACATCAAAGACAGCTGCGTCCTCTCTGCATTGCTAACTTGAACAGCCATGTTCCAGCTTCAACCCATACCCCTATATAGGTCAGTTCGCTTGGGTTTAAAGTGCCACCTAACTCAAGCTGGAGATTTTTGTGTTTGGACAGACGTTGGATTGGGGGCAACACTCATGTTACACCTCAAGCTAACATTGCAGTAAAGAGAAGCCCATTGAGGTTAACTAGCCAGGAAGGAGATGGCTGGAAAATGTAGCTGAAATAGATTATGTTAGGAGAGAGGAAGAATGAGAAGGCCAGATAACAGAGAGATCAAGGAAGAACTAACACCTGAAAGGGCAGGCAGAGTTTGCAGGTCGGTAGTGCACTGGACTGTGGGTTAGGACACCTAAGTTTCATTCTCATCTTGGCCACTGATCTGCTGTGTGACTTTGGGCAAATCGCTTCACATTTCTAAGCCTCTGTTTTTCTTCTTACCCCCTTTGTCTGTCATCTATACAGGTTGCACACGGGTTGGGAGAGGGAGCTCTCTCTTGTGTAACTACAACACCCAGCACAGTTGGGCCCTGATCTCAGTTGGTCCTCTAAGTACTACTGTGGTTCAAATGATAAGTAATAAAGGAGAAAAGGACTTGGCGGCAAAGAAAACAAGGCTTAGCACTTGAAAAGACCTTCTGCTCTCATAGTTGCTGTTACCCCTTGGGACACAAACACTTAGTTTGCATCAGGCTGGGGTGTGACTCTACCCCATACTAACCTGCTACACGCTAACTGCCCATGTGGACCCTATTGACATGCACTAACAGTTCTCTGTTATAATGACCCACCTTCAAATGGGAGCAGATCAAAGTGCACTAAGGAACTGATAGTGCGTGTTACGTGGACACTCAGTGCACGGCAGGCTAGTGCGGGGTTGATTTACATCCCAGCTTGCTGTAAACAAGCTGTTCATGTAGAAATTGATATTTTTCTTTTTAATTTTACAGTGGGAATATGGGAGCATTTGGGGTATTTTTCTCCTCTGCTTCCTCTATGACATTAGTAACCTCTGGCTAAACTTCTACTGCAAACCCCTACAAATGTCTATGCCCCATTTCCCCCTCTTTAAACACAGTACCACGCGTCGCCAGTCTGCTATGCCAGTGAGTAACAAAGTAAAACAAAGTTCCACAGCTCTCAATGTGGTACACAGAGTTTCTGCAAAACTCTACTGTATAGAAGATTCCTTCTCATTAGCTTTCTGAAGTTCTGCAAAGTCCTTATTTTCTTTGTACTGCTTAGAGTGGTTGCAATATATAGAAGATTTGTTTGATATCTCAAATTTGCGGAGGTCCATACAAACAAGCTATTTTGCATTTGAAACATTCACAAGACTGGATGGCATGGCTGAAAAGATCACACACGGTACATGAAGTCACCAGGATAATTTGGCTGTACATTTTTATATGCCCACAATTTAATATTCTACCTACAGAAGTGTGATGAAGAAGAGAGTCCTTAACTCTGACAGGACACATTATACATTATTATTGGAAATGATCATGGAAAAAAAGTAGCAGAGGAATGGAACTTCTCATGCAAATTTACTGTAGCATGGGATTTTCCAAAGCTACAAAGCACCGCTTGCCAGCACACACTGAGCTGGCTACATGCTGTCAGTATAAGGCACAAGAGAAATATAACTGCTTGACCGAATGCTGTGCTTTGGACATTTCATGTGGCTGTTGATGCAAATGTCATCATTTACAAGACCTCTCTCGGAAATGAAACCACTAGGGATATACTTCATATATTCAGATAAAAGTCACTTAAGACACAGAAATATAATGTTGACCTCTTTGCCATCTGGATACACCTAGGACTCTTAGACCTTTATTCCTCACTTAGATTCTGAGACTGAACATGGTCCTGGACTCTTGACCTAACACTAAGCATGTGAAGCAGTCCTGACAGTTTGGAGATTTGCTAGGACTGGGATTGAGATGAATTTTTTCTCTGGATTTGATGGATACTACAATCTATTAAAGGATCCTTTTCTATGAAGTCCTTGAATGTATTCCTAGTTGAAGAGACCAGAAAAATAAACTCTTTTATATGCCTAAATTTCAACAAGCATTTGATGCAGTACATTTATCTGGCAACAGATTGATATCATATCTATTTTGGCATGATGATTATTTTTTATCCTCCATATAAATGCCCTATTTCATAATCTGGAAGAAAAGGAACAAGTGATGGCCCATAGCCATTTAATAGCTATAAAATAAAACCTATAAAATAAAAATGAAATGAATTATCAACCCATAAACTAAAGTTCGGTTGCTTAAAATGGGCCATGGCTTTAAAAATTCAATTACCGTTTTAATAGAAACAAGTTTACTCAATATATTAACTACCTTCTTGCATAATGTTATTTTTTTCTCCTCTTCAGAGCCTAACACTGTTGAGAATGCATGATAGCCGGCCTTTCCTCTAACTATTTTAAGACTGATTAGGAAATAAAAATATTGATGCATTCATCCAAAATAATTAATTGATGCCAAAAATAGTACACAGGAACATGTCTCAGTTGAAAACTAGTTGACCAGGATAATAAAAGTTTTCAGTTAATGTTCCTGGATAGAAAACATACTAGGACCATTCATTGAAAGTCAGCAATGGAGATCACTTTGACCAGGAAATTCTTCTGACCTTCTTCTGAACCACTTTGGAGGTTCCTTCTTTTGCTACATATTAAACCATAACGTCAGTTTTGTGTCCTACGTATATTGCACTATTATTTTGAAAGGGATCCTATAGCAAAGATCAGAGGAGACTCTTTTCTTTCTTCTGTTATAGAATACATGCCCCAATTTATTTAACTTTTTTTGACAAACAGAATCCTTACAGGTTATGGGGGAGACATTTGCCAATGGAATGTCAATGACTGGCAACAATACACATATTTTTGGATTCCAGAAGATAACGCCTACCTGGGAACACTTTTGAGGTGTGGTAGTTCTGGGGGTTGTTTGGGCTTAAGGACTTTGAGAAAATCCCTGGAAAAAAGCACGGCCCGAATGGATACATCTAAATGGGTCTGTTTCTAATATATTTTAAATCAACCAATCTCTTCATTTGACATGGTACTTCCTGATAGAACACTAGCACTGGCCCTGATTTTGCAATCAGATCTATGTAGGCAGACCTATGCAAGTCTAATTGATTTCAGTGGAACTCTACACAGAAACGGGAGTCTGCCTGCAACAATGTGGATCCAATTGCGGTATCAGCACCGCTATTTGTAGATTCCAAGCACTTGCCTCTGTTCCCCACCCAAAGTCACAGGTGTAACCACATGAAAAAGATGTGTGTGTGTTGAAGGGGAAAGTCAGGGGGTGAGAACACTTGACTCCTGAAGTTCCATCCAGGATATTAAAATGCCAGTGTGGACATACTCCTTTATACCTCCCTGCCACCCAACCAGTGGTTGCAGTTATTCCCAAATTACCCTGTTTAAATTATGTTTTTTAAACCAATGTGAGTCTCATCCTTGCATCATGCTGATATATTGTAAGAGCCGAACCTGCATTTCACAAACTAGCTAAGGACGGTAGAAGAATCTCAGTCATGTTGGACAGGAGATTTAAAAAGAGAAAGAAACAATATTTTCTCCCTGTGAGAAAGAATGACATGTGATGGGAGAGGAGAAGAAGATATTGTCATAACAAAGGGAATGTGTTATTATTTATTGGCCACACTTAAGCACTGGGATCTTGGATTACGGTATCTAGTTACAAATACTGCTTGAAATTTTGTAAATATTGCAGAAAGGTAAGATAACTGGATAACTCTGAATTTATTCCATAATTAATATTTTCAAAATTCAGCCCTGAAAATGAGTGGCTTTTTCTTTCTTGCTGCATATTACACATCTTTTTGTATACAAGATCTTGTGGTCTTCTGAGCCCTCAAATCCCACTAGCATTGGGCTTGATCCTGCTTCCAGTAATGTCAATGGGAGTTTTGCCAATGACTTTGATGAGAGCATTATACAGCCCATTAATGAAAGCATACAGCACCTCACAAGATCAGGCCAGAGAGAGACAATAGCTCTGCACCTATGAGGCGCTGACTGTAAGCTCTTTGGGACAGGACTGTCCCCGATTGAGGCCCTTAGGCACTACCGCAATACAATTAATAATTATAAATAAATCCTGCTTAATCCAGGCCTGCTCCCTTTGGCACCCTTGACTAGAATGACCCACTAAACTCACTGGCAGTTTGAAAGAGCACAGCACTTCACAGGATTAGGTTATATCTTTCCTAAAGGGGCACCTCTGGACTAGTTTGCACACATCCATTATTATTTTAACTTGCATTTAGCCAAAACATTCTGGTACGTTTACCTGATTTGTCGCTATTAATTTCCTGGCTCTTTTCCCTTCTTTTACAGAGTCACTGAGTTATGAACTGCAACACTAATGTGTTTCCAAACTGTTCTTGATTTGGAAAGATGACGTTTTTATGCCACTCTGATAAGGCTGAGATGTTGTTCTCCGCCATCCCCCACCCCCAACCCTCCACGTTTGATAGTGCATGGGAAAAAAAAAAAAAAAACCCAAAAACCAACCCAGCAGTAAGTTGGCTGATTCTGGCAGCAAGACAAATCCAGCACCACACGTCAGGGAGGAAGAGAGCGCATTGCTCATCCTTTCAGTTTTGTCTGTGTAAGGGAATGCTGGACATCAACAGACAACAAAGGAGGCTGCAGGAAGAACTGCTGAACTGCTTCCAAACCCCACTACTTTTACCTCTTCTGATTGTAATATACAGGTAAAAATATTGAAATGCTTTAGCAACTGGACTTAGTGAATAAAAAAGCAGTTAGAAGAAGACTAGACAGCCTAATTTTATTCCTAGCAAACAATGGAAGTAAACTACAATGTATGGTCTAATAGTTACTGTATATATAATACCCTCAGGTACTGTAACTTCGCATGCTTTGGGTTGGATGATTCTCGTTAAAGCAAATAAATTGCTGAAAGTGTTAGTAAAGATTTTATTGGTTACACTTTGCTAAAGTTACCTTTATAAATACTTTATTATTATTTATTTAATTATAGCTTACTTTGATAGCATTCTTTATAACTGCATTAAATAGGCAGTGTGGATATTTTTAGCCATAGTGGATCTATGATATGTGTTATAATGTACTTGTATTACCACCGTGTTAAGAATTTATTATAAATGCATTTCATAATATAATTTATAACAACATTACTGAAGACTGCATCTACAATCAGCAATCATTTAATATTGATTTAGAAATGCTATATTAGTGTATTGTGTGAGAGATTATACAGTATATCATGGATCAGAAAAAATAGTATATGTATTCATAGTTCATTACATGATATCAGCAATCTAAGAAGAGAATACACTTTTTGTTTGGAACCTTGGTTTAAAGAGGAACTTTTGACATCCCCAAATTCTTTTCTCCCAAATAGATGTCAGAAGACGAGACAGACAAGGTAAAAATCAGAGCAACGGAAAGCTTTCAAAATGACAAGCAAAATATTCCTTGGTTGAATGAAGGTAGGTTGCATTGTTATTTATTACATTTCTATTTATATTCAGATATAATTCTTTTGGTTTATTAAAACTGATTGCAGCATAAAGACAAAAGAATGTGGATGAAACTCCCATTAACTTCAATAGGGCCCAGATTTCATCCCGAGAGTCCTCTAGCTGGAAGTCTCCAGTACATGCAAGTAATTTTGTTTAGTCTTCCAGATGGCCTAAGTTGTCAGAATTTAGAGCTGCTCAAAGGTTTGATTTCTTGATATAAATGAGCTTGCAATCATCGGGGAATCTTTGTTATTTATTAATTATTTTATTATTTATTATTAATCATTATTATTTTGTAATTATTATTATAAGCCTGCTACAGCCACAAAGCATTATGGACCAAACCCCAAGCTCCTTTCCAAGGTTTTACTAAGTCAAACTACGAGTTAAGTGAATCAAAGTTTGTACGGGTTATACAGAGTTGGGTAACAATTAAGTACGTACCTTGGAGTTTGGCCCTATATTATCTATGTTAGGGAAAGACAATATTATAATCTACTTCCAATATCCATTTGTTAGCATTGTTTTCTTTTTGCATATAAGGAAGATGACCAAATGTTAAGAAAAGTGAAGAGAAGTACCACAGTAGGAGACCGCAAAACTTTTCTTTCTGTAGGAAATAAATTGCTAATAATTATTAAAAGCATTCAGATTTTATTCAAGTGCAAGATTTGTTTAAAAGCATTTAAGAAGAAAAATACATATAAGATTATGTTACTTATTTCATAATTGCACATAGCTACAATTATAAAGATGGAAGTTTCTTCAATATTTTACACTCTAAAAATTGATCTTCCAGGTTAATACATAACGAATTACAAAATATAAACAGACACAAAGACTATCTTTGACTAGTAGAGTCACTGTATGTTATTTCACAATACGTCATGGAGGTATATATGATAACTATATGCACTAACGAGTGGAGATTCTAAGGCAAAACGTTACAAAATTTATGAAATGCATTTCTCACATACTCCATGCTCAAGAGTGTGTTATGGTTTGTATTATAGAAAATGACTTTTTAATTCTAACAATTTTTAGGAGGGGTAAAAAGAAGTGATCTGTTATTTTGAAATACTAGATGTATAGGTTTGCAAGAATGAAGAGCTCATTTATATTAATGATTATATTGTAATCTATAAAATGTGTTTTATTATATTTATGTTATTCCTACTGTATGTTAACTGAGTGGTAAGGTCTAGTCATTGGGAGTAATTCACCCTGCAATTAAACAGAACAAGATTTTATTTTTTTCTTGTTTTTCACTCCCTATGCTGACAAGATCATTGTAGAAGTGGCACTTCCAAGGCATGAAAATCATAGCATTGGGTAAAACTGATTGGGCAACATAGATTCTCTTTTTGGTTGAACAGTAACAACTTCCTTCCTTCTGTACACAAATCCTGTGTCAGGGGGAACTCTGTGTATGCAAGGTTTGCAGGATGAGATTTACAGAAGGCAATAGTTCCGACAGAGACAACCAAAGAAGTTTCTGATGCAACAAGACAATGTTGCACTGGCACTTGTAACATCAAAACTACATGAATGAGACCAAATCCATTCCAGCATAACACACAATTTGACATGATGCAAAAGGTGAATCATTATCATCATTTTATTGATAGGAGACTAAAGCAAAGGGAAGTTAAGAGACTAGCCTAACATCGTAGAAAGACCCCAGAGGGGTGGTGGGGAGCTTGGATCTCCTGACCCTAGTCATATCCATTTGTCGGCACGGGTTCAAATAGGATTCAGCTTTATTGTGTCTCTTAGATCTGCAGATCCTTGCATTATAGGCTGATGATTCTCATCAACAGTATTTGTCAAACTAACGTGGTATTTTTTTTGAAGCAATTACAAGTTTGGCTGATAAAGGTGTTGAAATAATGTACTTAGACTTCCTTCAAAGGCATTTGACTTGGTTGGTGTAACATGACATTTTGATTAAAAAACTAGAATGATATAAAATGAATGTAGCACAAAGTAAATGGATTAAAAACTGGCTAACCAATAGGTCTTCCAACTATATGAATGGAAGCATCATCGAACAAGTGTATTTCTAGTTGGGTCACACAGGGATTGGTTCCTGGTCCTATGCTATTTAACATTTTTATCAATGACCTAAAAGAAAACAAAGTCATCATTGGTAAAGTTTGCAGAGGACACAAACATTGGGGGAGTTCAATAATGAAGAGGATAGGTCAAAAACATGCAGAGTGATCTGGATTGCTTGGTAAGGAGGGTACAAGCAAACAATACGTGTTTAATATGGTGAATGTAAACGTATACGTCTAGGAGCAAAGAATATAGTTCATATTTACAGGGTGATGGACTCTGTCCTGGGAAGAGTTACTCTGAAAAAGATTTGGGGGACATGATGGATAATCAGCTAACCATGAGCTCCCGGTGGAATGTTGAGGCCAGAAAGGCTAATATGATGTTTGGACGCATAAACTGGGAAATCTCCAGTAGGAGTAGATAGGTTATTTGGAACTTCTGTGACTACTGCTGGAATCCTGTGTCCAGTTCTGGTGTCCACAATTCAAGAAGGATTTTGATAAATTGGACAGAGTTCAGAGAAGAGCCATGAGAACTATTACAGCAAATTCTTTCCCAGGTATCTGCCTGGTGGTCTTGCCCACACGCTCAGGGTCTAATTGATCACCATACTTGGGGGCGGGAAGCAATTTCCCCCTGGGCAAGATGGGCAGAGACCCTGGGGGTTTTTCGCCTTCCTCTGCAGAATGGGGCACAGGTCACATGCAGGTTTAAACTAGTGTAAATGGTGAATTCTCTGTAATTTGAAGTCTTTAAATCATGATTTGAGGACGTCAGTAAGTCAGTCAGAGGTTAGGAGTCTATTTTAGGAGTGGGTGGATGAGGTTCTGGGGTCTGCAATGTGCAGGAAGCCAGACTAGATGATCATGAAGATCCCTTCTGACCTTAAAGTCTATGAGAATGACTAAAGGATTAGAAAACATGCCTTATGATAGGACTCAAGGAGCTCTATTTTTAGCTTAACAAAGTGGTTAAGAGGTGATTGATTACAGTCTATACGTACCTATATGGGGAACAGGCTCTTCAATCTAGCAGAGAAAGTTATAACAAGATCCAATGGCTGGAAGCTGGAGCTAGACAAATTCAGACTGGAAATAATGCATAAATTAGTTAACCATTGGACCAATTTACCAAGGGTCGGGGTGGATGCTCTATCACTGGCAACTTTTAAATCCAGATTGGCTTTTTTCTAAAAGATATGCTCTAGGAATTATTTTGGGGAAGTTCTGTGTTATATAGGTCGACTGGATGATTACAATGGTTCCTTCTGGCCTTGGAATCTATGAATCTGTTTCATTATGTAGGGTGACCAGACAGCAAGTGTGAAAAATTGGGACGGGGGTGGGGGGTAATAGGCACCTACCTAAGACAAAGCCCCAGAAAATCAGGACTGTCTCTATAAAATCGGGACATCTGGTCACCCTATCATTATGTATCTACTTCATTCTCTTGAGGAGTGTGTTTCAGGGATGCCTGATTGATGAAATGATAAGTAGAGCCGGGGTCCTATGTTTCGTTAGCATTAATAATATTTTTGTCACGTTATCAGTCTCTTCTGGAGGTTAAGAGCCAAATTCTACCCACTGATGACAATTTATTGTGAAATGCAACAGAGAGTAGAATTGGGCCTGAAAGTTTTTCACAGTGACTGAGTTAATAAATGGTTGTGAAGTTTCTTGGAAGAGATAGACATTTTTATTTTTCCGTTATTTCTATTGATTTTGTATGTTTTATTAATAATTTTTACAATATTTTTTGTGTGCAAACATTTTAAATACTTGTGTATTGCTTCTGGTTTTCAAGCTAGGAGCAAACCAAACAGTCTCCAGCAGCAGCTCAACTTCTACGTTTAAACATTTTAAAAATAATAACATAGCTTTCAGCCATCCCAATAAACAATGAGTTTTCTTTAGGCAGAGTAAAAAGCTGTATGTTCTTTTAGCATTCACTTTTAAAGACAAGTTATTTTTATTCATGGTTTTGTATTGATTATTTGTTCCTTCTGAAAAAACAATCATGAACCACATAGTAGCAGAAATATGCATAAGAAATATAGTATGGAATTTGATTTTTATATAGTGTCTGTCATACTGGAGGTTTCCCAAAGTGCTCTATAAAGTAATAACTTATGTATTGTAGTGCAGTGACTCTGTATGCAAATGAGAGACCCATTATGTACTCATGGGCCTTGAATATTAGAACCTGTTTATCAGAGGAAATGTTGAGCCAAATATCAGCTTTATTTATTCTCTACTCTTTTGGAAGGGATATTTAACTTCCACCTTGCCAGCACTAGCTGAAAGGACCTTAGTATTAAATTAGTTCCAAAGAATGGCACTGCTAACAGGAGTCTTTTTGACTCTGCCTTATAGCATCGGCATTGGGTTAGAGTCAAAGCCCTATACTGAGGATGAAACTTCTGGCCACAAAAACAAGAGGGCCATCAAATGGGCCTTAATGGCATTATAAAAATATATTATGTTCATTTGACAAACACAGTCAGCAGACCTGCAGAGCTTTGCTCATCAGTAACAACTCTGACTGTATTGATACATTTTAACCCTTTCCCTCATGCTTTGTTGGTTGCTCATCTTAGAAGCCAGTCTTCAAAGCACCGACTGTCTCTTCCTATGTCTGTATAGTATCTAGCATGTTGTGGGCACTATTGTAATTCAAATAAATAGAATAATTATAGAGAATTAAACTAGAAAATGAGTGGCCCTGTTTTGCTAGCCTGTTAAAGGGTCCTAGCACATTTATATACATCTTGGGTCAAACCTGTAGACCTGGAACTAGATTACCATATGAGAGACTCCACAGGTTTAGAACCATAATACTGCTGCAAGGGCTGCTGTAAGTTAAGTCAGCAGTAATGGCCTCATTCCACCAGTTAGGGATCACTGGAGACTTCAGCCACAACTCTTCCTGCCAGTAGTCCATTCCCAATATATTCGCTTCACTGGAGAGCTGGAAGTGGATATGTAGAGTTTGGTATGTCAGCTTTTTGGCATCTCATGATGCCCCTCTCTCTTTCAGAGTTGCTTTTCAGCTGCTTTGTGCTCCCAATGCCGTGCCAAACAGCTGGAATGGGGTGCCAGGATCTGGCCCCACATATTCCCACAAATGAGCTGTTCTGATTGCTGTTCCCATCCGATGAGGCTGCCAACTGGTCTCAGAACAGGCATAACTGGAACTACTCTCTCCGTCACTCATTCCAATTGGATTGGGACTGCAGAGATTGGTCAATGCACCTAAAAATAATCGGATTTCCTGCAAACTGAAGGTAATGGGACTCTCAATGGGTCCATCTGTGTAGATCTGATTGCAAGATCAGGGCCTTATGTATATAAAATACTGGTAATTAAATGCAAAACTACTCAGAATTCAAGGATTTTTGCATTTCACTGTGTACTCAAAAATGGGCCCATTTGTGAGGAAAATTTTGCTAAGGTACACAGACAGTTTTGTGAAGCAAACACTGGCTCACTTTCTACTGAAATAGGCCTGATAATAAGGAGGAGTGGACCTATATCCTAAGCACAAACAGCTTTCACAATGAAACCATGTATTTTGTCCTGTTGTAAAACTGGAGGCTGTGAAACTGCACAAGGTCAAACAGTGAAGACATATATGAAACATCTCAACTCAAGTGAATGTTACCGCATAGGATCATTTACCTACTTCTCTCTAAAAAATATGATAGGCCAAACTCTCTGCTAGCATAAATGGATACAGCTCCTCTAAAGTGGAGTTTTGTCCAGTTATACCAATGTAGAATTTGGATCAGTATCACCATCATTTTATTACTATACTAAATATGAATGAGTAAAGAGACACTGATGTAACTTGCAGGTAGTGTTAAAGAAATGTCCTTTGAGCGGTCGTAACCCATCGTTCCCACCGGTTTCACACTCCAGCCGGATGTGCAACCACCAGACCATCACACCCCAGGTAAGAAACAACACTGAGGGCTATTGAACACTCTTGAAATGTTTAATTTGAATCAAGACAATATTAGAGCATCACAGAGAGTCTTCTGAAAATGTGACTGCACGGCGGAAACTAACTGGGCAATAGCCCCCAACCTCTCACTTGCATCATTGTAGTGGTGTAGTGGTAACACAGTAGCGGTCAGAGCCTCAGCTGGGGTAAAGAGGAGTCAATAGACATATACCAATTTACACCAGCTGAAGATCCGGTTCAAAGTTCCAACTGGAAAGAAGTCCTCGGAGTTCTGTACAAACACTAAATTTAGTCTCACAACATGAGTTAATTATATCTGTATGGATAAACTAAGGCAGAGAGAGATTACATACTTGCCTAAAGTAGTAAGGGTGAAACTGATCCCTGTGCCAGGGGCCAGAACAGGTCTATGCATCACTTATGTGCCTGTTGTAAGGGCTTCAGTGGGACTTGTGGGACATAAGAGGTGCATAGGCCTCCTGCTGGCCCGAAGCACAGCAGTCGGTTTCACCCAAAGTGATTAGAGCAAGGACTATAACCCAGGAAGTGACACTAGAACAATTTTATTTGTGGAAAATTCATATTTCGTTCCGTGACATTTTCACACAAAGATCTACTGTTTCAGTCAGCTCAGCTCTGCACACATGCATCCCCCTCCAAATGTAACTTCTGTGAAAACTGAATGAACTGGCTTCCTTGCTCCTCCACCAAAAGTGTGAAAAAATGCCAATCTCCAGCCTTTCCCCAAAATAGCCCCTTTCCACTCTAAAGTTCTTATACATTAGCAGCATTTTGGCAAAAAAAAAAAAGCTCTTTTTTGGTTCATTTTCTTACAAATAGTGTGTACATCTCTAGTCCTGACTTTTAATCCCCTGCTCTAACCAATAGATCTTCACCCTAGAGGGAAATTGAGCCCTGTGCAGTGGGTCAGAACAGTGTCAGCACTTAACCACAAACTAGGGTTTAAGCAGTAGATAAAGACTTCTGCACAGGAGTAAATTTAACTCCCAAAGAAGGCAGTACATATAAAAGTGAGTCTTGCTTATTTTATGGACCTGATTGTAATGATGATATTCACACCAACTAGTACCTTACTCCACAAATAGTCCCACGGGGTGAGGTTCTGTGCTGCATCTCTTAATGGCACAACACAGAATTATCAGCCTGGAGCAGAGATAAGATGGCTTTCTGGGCTGTTCTTGGAGTTTTAAGCAGCCCTTACCATAACTTAGGGGGTCTAAGCATAAATTGGGTCCACTGACTTCCAATTCTTTAAGAGAGTCCAAACCTCTTTAATTTACCTCCTGATAGGAGGCTATGCTACACTGCAAACTAAGGTGTGATTGTGATGTGGGTAGGCATACCCACACTAGCTTTAATCTAGCTAACAGAGGTAACAATATGAGTCAAGATGTCGTGACATGAACTTCCCTGCAAATAGCAATCTGAGTGCACCCCCAGTGAGCTTATACTAGGGTACTACGTCTCTACCGTTGTTACCCATGCTAGCTAGATTAAAGCTAGCGCAGGTATGCCTACCCATGCCACAATCACACCTTAGTTTGAGGTGTAGACCTATCCTAAATTCAGGAGGTTAATTAAACAGATTAGGACCCTGAAAGATTCAAAATCAGTGGACCCAAATCTGCTCTCACACCTATAAACTGGCTTCCCAAATTAAGCTGAAGGCAGGGATTTGGTCCAGAAGTTTTCACTCTCTTTCCAGCATGAATTATGGTAATGGATTTGGACAGTAGGACCTTTCAGGCCTATTCATACAGCAACCAATAAAATAACTACACAATGAATGCTGTAATCTTAGCTGATGCTGTCCAGCTAGGAATGACAAGAAAAAGAAGACGTAAAAACTGATGCTACTGATCCCAGAGGGTTGGAATTCCTGGAAGGTGCCATGTCAGCTTCAGGACTGTGACCAAATGAATTAATTAAGACAACCCTTCCTTTAAGTTGTAAAACAGTAGATTTAAAGACTCTCCTCCAATGGAAATGGAGTATATGAAATGTAAAATGATTCCAGTTCAGTGCTCCTAATGGCAGTTTTATAAACTGAGTAGTCCTTGATCTCTGTACTGCAGACCCCTTGGAAATGAAAAAAAATCAACGATAGTCATATAGTATGAATGTACAGTATCTGAACGAGAAGGCACACTGTTCTCCAGCAATAGGAAGATATTTAAAAGTAAACTTCCACTCTGAAAGTCAACTGTAAAAATGGTTCCATGTCTGTTAAGTCTCATTTCCTTTCCATTCAAATTTGCTCAGTTGCCAGGAAAAACTAGTTTTTCTAACTAGCATTTTGGTAAACAAGCCAAGATCTGAAAATAGGCTATGTTCTTTTTGTCTCATGCATCAGTAAAGATTTTGCAGGCCCAATTCTGCTCTCAGCTGTGCCTGTGCAAAGTTATTGTCTTTAAACTTTGCCCTTGATGGCACAAGTATAAGCAAGGGCAGAATTCTGCACCATAGCTACGATTTAACTGGTGATGTGCAATCCAGAATAGACTCCAACTCACATTTCCTTAGTCCTCTTGGGTGTCAACAACTAAAGACTGCAGAATTTGGCTCAAGTGTGCTTACAAGCTGCTGGACCAAGATCTTACTGAAGCAGTCGCAAACATTCCATTCACAAGGTGGCTCAGTCGAAGCATTTTACCATCTCGCCTAGGTTAAGGACCTATTAAATGCAAAACAGGTCTGTTGTACTCCTGTAGAAGCCAGAAAGATGCACGTATGTGATTAGGCACAATAACTATACTGGATTATAAAGAACGTTTACTACCAATAAAAGTTGTGAGTATTTCAGAAGACTCTTAATAGAGTTGTTAAAGATCCTGAATATAAAAATCCTCTCTCTAACAAGAATTTGTTGGTATTTGATTCTAGTACATCTACCATTTCCAGTAAGCTGTTTACTTTTCTTCTAAGGTAAAGGGAAGCATACTGTTATTTTCCTTAACCAATGGAAACATTTTTGAAGGCTCAAAAAACAAATAATAACTGACACCAGTTGTGCTCTGGGGTAATTGCACTGACTTCAGTGGGTAGCTTTTGATTTATACTGGTCTCAAAGGAGGATAAGGCCTGATGAAGCCACATATACAGCGTGTGTATCTGAAGGCTTACTACTGTGAAAAAGCAGTCTGCACTCCTGTTAGTGAGAATTGTCCATGTCTCACTGAGGTTTTCCTAAAATTCATTTAGAAATCTTTTTTATTACTTAAGAGATAACCCATCAGAAATAATCTGTTGTATAGGCCAGATTCTCAGCTGCACCCAGCCTGAAGGGGAGTTATAAATAAGTTGGTGGCAATCATACCAGCATAGGTTAGAGCAAGCTGCAGCCTGCTCTGAACTACTGTACCTGGTGATGGACCCCATTTCATGAATGAGTTTAGAGTCCTTCTGAAAATAAACAGGCTTCAGATGTATACATTCCAAAGTAACCTACGCAACTTTTCAAATGGAAGTACACTTTCATCCATTGGCCGGGAAGTATTTCAGTGCTACGCCTGCACGTATTTTACCATTTAAGATTTTTTTTCATAGTTCAGAAGTTTCTTTTTGCACAGCTACAATTTTCAGAAAATTGTTTTCAGTTTTTCCAGGTTATGTATTGATAAGGAGAATGAATCAGGCAGAGTCAATCATTCTGAGGAGTGCCCCTGTGACAGTTAAAGTAACAAGACCTGATTGAATTCCTCAAAATGAAAAATAAATGGTAGCTGAGGCACTGATCAGTTTTTACGGAGGTTCAAAGGTCTCCCATTTTTCTTTTAATAAAGTAGGGCCTTAATTCACTACAGGTGGAATTCATCCCCGTGCAAAGGACCAACATAAGATCTATGCATGACTTAAATATCACTTAAGTGGTGGGCAAGCTTTGGCTGGCCCTCTCCACAAGATGATTTTCACCCTACTTAAGGCAGCAGCTCTTCAGGTTTCTAAATTTCCCTTCTAGTTTCTGGATTTAATCCCGTTGAACACATTCAAACAATGCGGAAAATTAGGTAAATGATAAATTCAGACAGATTGTTTATTATCTTCTTAATGCACCCATGATTGCACTGTCTAAGAAGATAATGTTATATATTCTTACACACACACATTCTATATAGACACACTCCAGAAATCTGTGTAACAAAAAACCTCTGCGTGAACATGTTGACAAGCTCCAGAGATAGAAAAGTAGATGAATTCTTCTCTGTTGAGCTCCTCCAGCCAAATAAAAATGTTTCAGTGCTGATGATGCATCTTTGAACTGATTACTAACACAAATTAAGCTTCCCTACATCGTTGCTGAAATATGCCCATAAGCAATTTGAAAGGAAATATTGTTCCAACATTCTCAGAAGATGCAGGTGCCAAGTTCTCTAAAGTTTTTAGAGATTAAATAGATGTGATGGGTACACAATTTAGCAGTAGCACTGCATCCATAATGAAAAGGAAAATATGTACTCTGCTTCAATATGATCATGTAAGTAGGGTCTAGAGAGTAAAATAATACAGGGCCTATTAATCTCTTCCCATTGAAGCAAACCAATCAGGAATAAAAATTAAGGTGAGAAAGGTCCTGTCTATTTGGTAATTTATAGAAGGCAATGTTCTAAATAAAAAGTATTGGCTCAAACAAAACATTGAAAAGCAGTTACAGAGGAAAAACAAAAACAAAATAGCTTTATGCCAATGGAAAACAGACAATGTGTGTGGGCAAAAAAGATCACATAACCTACAGGAACCCACAGACATTTGGATGCCAAAACCAAAGTTTGAATCTGCAAATCTCCTTCCTATTCCTGTAGCATATATAAAACAAGTAAATTACATTACACACAATCACTGCATTAGCTGCATGCATATTTTTCAGCTAATTGCTATTCAGTCTTTACAACTAATGAGTGGGGTTTTTAAAAATGAATGTTTAGTGCAACGTGGGGGAGATTTTGGACCTGCACACTTTCATTTAATTTAAAACATAATATCCCTTTGGCCCAAAGCAGAATAATTTATCTTCCAACCTTTGGTTATTCCGATACAGAACCCTGGTTCCAACCACTCTTATTTTGCAAACTAAAAAAAAATACCCAATGAGACTTTCCAAAGCCAAATGCAAAATCATACTGGTATTTCCCATCTCTGTTTTTCCAAGTATTATTCCAGTTGGTGAAACTTACCTCTGTGTGCTCAGAGCCAGCACAAAGTCCATGCATCAATTAACTCCCACTTAAACCTCCATGAAGGCCCTCTGCATGGAGGTGAATTTCAGCTACAGAGGGCTTAAATACCAAATGGATAGGTGCTGCATAAAAGCCTAGGATACACTCTCATGTTATTCCAATTATGCAAAGACAAGCCTGATTTATCTACATACACCCATTAGTTGCTTTTCCTGAGATCACCTTCACCGTTCCACCTTTGAGTTAACACTCATTTTGCATACCCACTGAATGCCAAACTGGAACAACTTACACTACTTTATTATTAACGGGCCACACCACCTTGAATGGTCCCTGTCATAAATATAAAGGGAAGGGTAAACACCTTTAAAATCCCTCCCGGACAGAGGAAAAATCCTTTCACCTGTAAAGGGTTAAGAAGCTAGGATAACCTCGCTGGCACCTGACCAAAATGACCAATGAGGAGACAAGATATTTTAAAAAGCTGGAGGGAGGGAGAGAGAGACAAAGAGTCTGTCTGTGTGATGCTTTTGCCGGGGACAGAACAGGAATGGAGTCTTAGAAGTTAGTAAGTAATCTAGCTAGATATGCGTTAGATTATGATTTCTTTAAATGGCTGAGAAAATAAGCTGTGATGAATAGAATGGATATTCCTGTCTGTGTGTCTTTTTGTAACTTAAGGTTTTGCCCAGAGGGATTCTCTGTTTTGAATCTAATTACCCTGTAAGGTATTTACCATCCTGATTTTACAGAGGTGATTCTTTTTTACTTTTTACTTCTATTAAAATCCTTCTTTTCAGAAACTGAATGCTTTTTCATTGTTCTTAAGATCCAAAGGTTTGTGTCTGTGGTTCCCTATGCAAAATGGTGAGGATTTTTACCAAACCTTCCCCAGGAAGTGGGGTGCAAGCGTTGGGAGGATTTTGGGGGGAAAGACATTTTCAAACAATGCTTTCCTAATAAATAAACCCAGATAAACGTTTGGTGGTGGCAGTGGAAGTCCAAGGGCAAAGCGTAAAATAATTTGTACCTTGGGGAAGTTTTAACCTAAGCTGGTAAAAGTAAGCTTAGGAGGTTTTCATGCAGGCCCCCACATCTGTGCCCTAGAGTTCAGAGTCGGGAAGGAACCTTGACAGTCCCATAGACTAAGTGCTAACTGCCTGTAGTAAACAATCTGTTCCATCTTGTATTTAGCTGTGACTCTTGGAGTACCTTCCCAGACCTGAGGAAGAGCTCTGTGTAGCTTGAAAACTTGTCTTTCTCACCAACAGAAGTTGGTCCAGTAAAAGATATTACCTCACCCACCTTATCTCTCTAATACCTGGGACTAACACGGCTTCAACAACACTGCATACATATCGCCTGCAAACTGAATCTTTCTTTTCATCAGATTCTGACTAGCATTTGCAATCATCACCAATACTTTTTCATTGTTTATGCAGTCCATTCTTATATTTTGAGAATTGTTCTATAACACCATCATTAAAAGGATTGTATCTGATTTTAGGAGCCATGTATTGCTAGCCATTATCAATAGTATCTGAGCATCTTCTGCGTTAAACAGATTAGCAATAGTGAAGTCCCTAGGGGAGTTCAGGGAGTCTCTGTCTTTCTATTTCAGGTTATAGAAAGATCTGCTTGAGGTAGGGATGATTTTAAGTGGCTAGTGTGAGTTGGTTGTGGTTGAGAATGTTACTCTCTTTATCGTGATAAAGTTTTATCAAATAGGAAGGCTTTGCAGCATTTCCTAAAGGTGCTCAGACTCTGGATTTGTCTAATCTCCTCTGGAAGTTCATTCCACAGCTGGATCCCCTCAAATGAGAATGCTTTGTCCCTGGCTCTCATATGCTTTGCCCTGAGCCATGTGATCTGCACTGACCCAGAGGAGAATTTATGCACAAAAGAGATATAACATAAGCAGCAGTGCAAGCTTCTCCACATTGTTCCAGCCCTGGCCTGCAGGGAACTGCCAGTAGTCATGAAAGGATAGTATAGTCTCCATGCCTTAAAATGTTTTCATGTAAAATAAATAAAATATAAAACTAAGCAGCGGTTTTACAGTATGACACAGCAGTATTACTTGCATTAGGCCAATTTACCACTTATGATAGCAGTAATAGCACTAAAAGCCAATAAAAACGGTCTGTTCGTTCAGAGATTGGCTTTTATGGCTTATTCTAAATATTATCAAGTGAATCAAAAGCTGTCATTATAGTGTCTAAAAAGCCTTCGTACCTTGTAAGCAAACAGTGTGACTTTGACAAATAATCATTAATATGCCTGTGTGAGGCCAGGGAAAAGAAAGAAAGAAAAAGGAAAACCCAATATTTCACCTAACATAACTCATTAAGATCATTTCAGTCAGATTTTAAATAAGATAGTTTTATACATAAACTGGCACAATTTCCCCCAATTGTTTTATCTGTGTATAATTTTCAGACAATCAGAAATGTTTAGATAGCGCAACAATGAGATGTTTAGCTGGATATAGTGACATATCTTCATCAGCTCTGGAAAATGCTTAGGGCTAGATTGTGCTTTTAGGCCCAACCCTGAGCAAGGGGTAGCGCTCAATCCCAGGAGGCATTTTGTCTCACAAGCATTACACTGAAGCACTCTTCCCCTGCGCTCTTCTTGCTCCACGAGGGAAAGTATGCTACTGCAACCCCTGAAAGAGTATAGTTTATTTCCTCCCGGATACCTGCCCAGTTAAGCTGCCCAGCAAGAAGGGAGAGAAGAGGAGTATCCCGAGAGCAGGGCTGAGTAGGCCTAGCAAAAGGATGGGAGATTTACTTTCTCATGCTGCCCTATGCAGCTGAATAAGACAAGCTGTTACATATTTAATTGAAACTCCACCAGACCCAGTCTCAGCCATCTACATTTGTCCTTTCTAGCCTTCGAAGCCCTGACCACACTACAGCTCGAAGTTCAGTACCTATCTTGAAAATATGTATCATCGTCTGTGCTTGTAACTGACTTGCAAATACAACTGTCGCTAGCATGACTGCAGTGACTCTAGCAAAATTTCTCTAACCAGTTTTGACAAGGAAAACAGCCATACTACTGCACTTCTACAGACCACCACAGCGTGGAACAGTAGCATAGCTTCTTAACACAATTGGATCACTGTGTAACCAGGTTAGGTGTGCACCCTTGTTAAGCCTGAAGTTTCAGAAATCTGGAGATTTTACTCACATGACTTGCTTGCTGAACACGCATCAGCCTGTTTACACAGATGGCAGCAAGTGTCCTGCTTACCAGAAAGTAAGATGGATGAGGCTGCAGCCTGGAATGAGTTTTAAGGACACAGGAATTGCTGTGCTCCTGCTGACTCGCCTGGTGCCCTGGTAACTCGGATGGTGCCTAGAGGCTCTGCCCCTGTTTGCTCTTTGTCCTAAAAGGCCTATGGTGGGGTTGTTAGGGGTGCTGCTTGCCCTGGGCTGGGGCGTGGAAGGGTAGGCTGGCTCCTGAAATCAGCTGGGCGAAGCTCCGGCTGGGCTGCTAGCTCCAGCTGGGTACCTAGTCCTGGCTGCTTAGGGGCTCTAGCTGTCCTGCCTATTGCTCCTAGCTATAGCTGGCAGGCCCCTGGGGTCAGGGAGAAATGGCTGCTCCATGTCACTGTCGCCATAGCTCCACTCTATGGTTAAAACCTTCAGGGGGAGACTTAGAGTCTAGAGTCCTTGAGGGCTCTAATCATAGAGACCCTGACTAGAGGAGCAGCCTAGAGTGTCTCCTCAGCCCTCCAAGCTGGGTGAGTGTTAAGTCCCTAGCCACGGGCCTCCCAGCGAAGCTCATAGCCTGAAGGGTCTGGGTCTAGCCCATGTTACCATAGCAACAGCCTTACCAGGCCAGAGGTCCTGGCGGGGGAGGCCCATCATTGCAGGTTCCTCTCTAGGCTCCCCTTCTTGTTTTGTTGGGTTTTTCCTGATGAAGGCCCTCTGCATGGAGGTGAATTTCAGCTTAAATACCACACTGATAGGTGCTGGTTGGGGTCCCTCTCTATCCCAGTACACACTTCAGGGATCCGAAGTGGCAAATCTATGCATGGGGACCAGTCCCCTTGGATGCAACACATTGTCTCTGATGCCCTTGAAAAAGCAGGAATTCTCTCAGCCTCACTGAAGCTTGCAGGGGCTTTGGACATCTCTCATGTTCAATCAGATAAAGATATTGAGTACAGTTTAGATGCAGATGTCTGTGCAGAATGAACCAAGCTGAAGCCAGGATTAATCCATTTATTTTTTCACTTCTGAACATCGTCATTCACAGAGTCAGATTTCATGGCCTAAAGGGACAATTATATTCATCTAGTCTGAGCTCCTACTGAACTTAGACTTCATCCAGAAATTCCTGCATCTGGTCTAACAAGAGCAGGTTGAACTACAGCATATCTTTTAGAAAGACATCCCATCCGATTTAAAGACTCCAAGAAACAGAGAATTTACCATGTCCTTTGTTAATCCGTTCAAGGGGCTAGTTACCCTCATTGTTAAAATTGAACTGCATAAGCTCTCAAGTACACTTCATGTCTGTCAAGGTTCCTTCCCCACTCTGAACGCTAGGGTACAGATGTGGGGACCTGCATGAAAAACCTCCTAAGCTTATCTTTACCAGCTTAGGTCAAAACTTCCCCAAGGTACAAAATATTCCACCCTTTGTCCTTGGATTGGCCGCTACCACCGCCAAACAAATACTGGTTACTGGGGAAGAGCTGTTTGGACGCGTCTTTCCCCCCAAAATACTTCCCAAAACCTTGCACCCCACTTCCTGGACAAGGTTTGGGAAAAAGCCGCACCAATTTGCCTAGGTGACTACAGACCCAGACCCTTGGATCTTAAGAACAATGAACAATCCTCCCAACACTTGCACCCCCACTTTCCTGGGAAATGTTGGATAAAAAACCTCACCAATTTGCATAGGTGACCACAGACCCAAACCCTTGGATCTGAGAACGATGAAAAAGCATTCAGTTTTCTTACAAGAAGACTTTTAATAGAAATAGAAGTAAATAGAAGTAAAGAAATCACCTCTGTAAAATCAGGATGGTAGATACCTTACAGGGTAATTAGATTCAAAACATAGAGAATCACTCTAGGCAAAACCTTAAGTTACAAAAAAGATACACAGACAGAAATAGTTATTCTATTCAGCACAATTCTTTTCTCAGCCATTTAAAGAAATCATAATCTAACACATACCTAGCTAGATTACTTACTAAAAGTTCTAAGACTCCATTCCTGGTCTATCCCCGGCAGAAACAGCATATAGACAGACAGAGACCCTTTGTTTCTCTCCTTCCTCCCAGCTTTTGAAAGTATCTTGTCTCCTCATTGGTCATTTTGGTCAGGTGCCAGCGAGGTTATCTTTAGCTTCTTAACCCTTTACAGGTGAGAGCAGCTTTCCCCTGGCCAGGAGGGATTTCAAAGGGGTTTACCCTTCCCTTTATATTTATGACAATGTCCCATAAATTACACTGGGAAATTGACATTGGCCCTATTGACACACAATATCACAGTGGAGACCAATCTAGCTGCCCCATCTCACTTAGTCTTTCTCTGACTTGTGTGGTAAGAAGATCCAGGGCAGGTGCTTGCCTGATGGTAAAATAGTTCATTGTGGGTTCAGTGCAATCCAGGGAAAAACACTTCCCAGGATGGCTTGGTTTGGAGGTGACAAGGGAAAGATTCTTACCCAGTGAGAGTGAGGCACAGCAGATGCAGGGTGCATCACTCCCAAGTACATCCTTGTGTCTGGTTTAAAAGAAGTCAACATACCTCTTACTCTTTGAAATGTGCTATTAATACAGGCTTTGAAGGACTAGGCCCCATTGGCAGAGCTATATAGCTTGGTAGAATCTGGAGGGAAAGATGTAGTTTTCTGCCCAGTATCACTTTTTGTGGATTTGTGCCTCCTGAGTTCAAACAACTCCAGAAACAAAAAGTGAAACTCAGCTGAAACCACCACGTTTCACTTCATTTTATTTCAGGGTTGGAGAGAGAGTGGAACAGGTGCAGGGAAGGAGGCAAGACTCCTCACAGGAAAAGGACCTAGGGGTGACAGTGGACGAGAAGCTGGATATGAGTCAGCAGTGTGCCCTTGTTGCCAAGAAGGCCAATGGCATTTTGGGATGTATAAGTAGGGGCATAGCGAGCAGATCGAGGGACGTGATCGTTCCCCTCTATTCGACATTGGTGAGGCCTCATCTGGAGTACTGTGTCCAGTTTTGGGCCCCTCACTACAAGAAGGATGTGGATAAATTGGAGAGAGTCCAGCGAAGGGCAACAAAAATGATTAGGGGTCTAGAACACATGACTTATGAGGAGAGGCTGAGGGAGCTGGGATTGTTTAGCCTGCAGAAGAGAAGAATGAGGGGGGATTTGATAGCTGCTTTCAACTACCTGAAAGGGGGTTCCAAAGAGGATGGCTCTAGACTGTTCTCAATGGTAGCAGATGACAGAACGAGGAGTAATGGTCTCAAGTTGCAGTGGGGGAGGTTTAGATTGGATATTAGGAAAAACTTTTTCACTAAGAGGGTGGTGAAACACTGGAATGCGTTACCTAGGGAGGTGGTAGAATCTCCTTCCTTAGAGGTTTTTAAGATCAGGCTTGACAAAGCCCTGGCTGGGATGATTTAACTGGGAATTGGTCCTGCTTCGAGCAGGGGGTTGGACTAGATGACCTTCTGGGGTCCCTTCCAACCCTGATATTCTATGATTCTATGATTCTAAGACCGAGAGAAGGGGAAGTGCTAAAACAGAGTTTACTGATTCATAAATAACAGTAAGGTGTATGATCCTTTTTAATGCTCTCTGAGTTCATGCAAATATCTCAGAGTACCTAGTAACCATTTATCCACATTACAAACGCTGCCCACAGACTGAACAACTGCTGTTCGGTGCCCAGGAATAAGCGGGTCAGCAGAGGTACAGTAATTCAGGATTGAGGAGTACAGAGTGCCTGTTGAAGATGATAATATCAGTGTCACCTATCTGTCACTTTTAATAGCACTTTCCAATAGTGATTCATCACCCCTTCTTCTATCTCAAAAGTTACTACAAAGTTAAGAGGTAAGAGAAGAGTCTAATTCTGTGAAGGTTTCAAAGCTTGAGAACTTTGAATTTAATCTTATGGATTTGATGTGTGTGTGTTGATCAGATGACTAGCTCGTATTCAGCTATTAGTCACAATTCTCTCTTTTAGGGTGAAACTCATCCCAGTGCAGAGGACCAACACAACTCCAATCCACACTTTTAAGCCCCATTTTAAGCTCTGCTTTGAAGACACTGTGCTAGGCACAATGGTGAATTTCATCCCTCGAACCAAAGCTGCATCACACCACTGCCACATGCAAAGCCCCAAATGCAGTGGAAATACAGAATTTTTGTTACAGTGGCAGGAAAAAGAGTCAGCACAAGACATACAACTATCTGTTGCACACCACAAGGCGGTGGTCCATGGTGACTGGATGCAGAAGTGTTGAGAGAGGCATTGTGGGAGGGCCACATGAGTATGGAATATGATTTTAAGCAGAGTTTTATGACAGAGGCCACAATTCAGCAAGATGCTTAATTCAGTGCGACCTGTGCATTTAAAGTTAGGCACGTGCTTAAGTATTTTGCTGAATCTGGGCCAAATAGGATAGGAAGATGAGGAAGGCTCTGGAGCATTATTTCTGCCAATAGGCTGTAATAGAGTCTGTGGCCCAGGTGCAATGTTACTTAGCACTGTCTCTCTGATTTTCTGAGGGGATAGGTACGAATCTGTCCTCCCTGCGACTCCACCTGCATAAATCCACTGTGGCTTTGCCCAGCAGCCCAGGACTTGGCCATATTTTCCATTTTTCCTTTTTAGTGAGACATATTGATATTTTTACCTATGTGTATTTTGTTTTGTTAATGGGAACTTTTTCAAATACGGTGTGGTAATGGACTGTGGCGTATAGGATTATACATTCATTATTCTCAAGAGCACCGTGTAGACTGTACCATTAAGACACGAGCAAAACAGCAGATCAGGGGCTTGGATTCTGGCAAATGAGCCCTTCTAAGCTCATTGCTCTGTGCCCAGTAGGCTTGGTTTGGCTCCCCTTTAAAGCTTTGTGCTGACTGAGTTCTGATTGCTCCAGCCAAATGTATTAGAAAAAGGCTGAGATCACTGAGCACTCTGCTCTGGGTCAGTCAGATCAAATCAGGGTGAAGCCATGACCATTAGCTTGAAGAACAAAAAAGCACTAGAAGCAACTGGCCATTTGGTGTTCCAGTTTAATAGATAAACTGTTCTTGGGGTTCAGGAATGACAACTTACTAAATCAAGGTGGGGTTCTATTACTAGAGGAAGGACACTTATTATTTTATATCTGCTGATTTCAACTATACCTTTATCTTCCTTGGGTTTTTTGCTGGCTTTTACAAGATAAGAGGCAATTTAACACAAGTAAAAGATTTCCATTTTACCATGAAAAAAGCTGCTTCACACCCTGAGGGGCAAATTGGCGGGGGGTGGGGGGGTGGGTGTTGGAGGATTCATGATTCTGCGCTTTGCGATATTTCACTTTATCTGCACCAAAAAACAAGATGGAAATAGACGCATTTTGCTAATGGACATAGACACATTTCAGCTTCGATCAAATTCATGAGTAATTGTGAAAAAGAAAATCTCAGGTTGTGCCCATGAATACTCAGCGAGGGGGAACACCTAGTAATTTTGCATAGTTCTGCTGACTGAACAGTTTACAGCGCTGCATAGAGAACTTTAAACAATTGACTTTCCCAATAAGACAGGTGAGACGACACTAATAATGCTTTACACCTTCCACTATATGGTCAATGAACTTTGCTGATTTTAACAAGCTAAGCCTCACACCTTTGTGAAGAAGGTTGGCCTGAACCAAAACTTTGGAAACTTAAGTGAAGGTCTGCTCCAGATCTGAACGTTGTGGCTGGATCCTATTTCTATAATGGACCAAGCCAAACCTTACAGCTGAACCTTCTTGAACCCTGAGGAAGTTCAGATCAAAACTTTGCAGACTGGGTTCATCCTTTCTATAACCTCTATATTATAGGTTGAGAGACTGAAGCACAGAAATGCAAACATTGAAACGTGGCCACTGATCTTATTTATCTCATTTTAGAGTGCCCATCTTGCACCTTATTTTCTGAGATGTCGAGAATTGCAACTCTCATGGAAAAAGAAAAGGAGTACTAGTGGCACCTTAGAGACTAACCAATTTATTTAAGCATAAGCTTTCGTGAGCTACAGCTCACTTCATCCGATGCATCTCTCATGGACTTCATTTGGAGTTGTAAACGCTATGACAGTTAGGCCCCCTATGTTTTAAGTTGGTCAACCAAAACTTGTGCCACCCAAAATCACTGACCCTTTTTTGAAAAATGTGGTCCAACATCACAAGGAGCTAAAACTGCCACTGGCTTCACTGGGAGCAGGATCCAGCCCAAAGTGACTTAGTGTCGGTACTGTATTATTAGACTCTAGGTTTCCTGATTCTCAGTCTCATATCTCAGTCAGGACTCCTATTTACTTCAATGGGCTTTGGATCAGGCTCTTAGTGCTTTCAGGAAGGAAAGTTTGGTTATTTTAACATGAACTGGATGAAAATACAGCCCTCTCTGGGTAGGGGATGTGTACAGGTTAGGAAAAGTCAATTTCCAACCTCTGCTATAGCTACACATTCTCCTCCTTGCTAATACCTCTCACTGTTTGTTTCTCTCTCTTTCTATTATTTAACTCTTGAATATTTTGTTATACAGGTTCCATAAAAAACACTATATAAAATAAGAGCCTAATCCTGCAAGAAGCTCAGCACTCATGCTTTGAATGCTGGGAAAACTGAGGGCACTCAACATCAGGCAGGAAGGACCATGTAACTGTTTGCAGAAAGGACATTTGTAGTACACACACACACAAATATGCCCATCAGTGAAACATACTTAACCTGCTGATTTTCAGTTACAGCATCTCTCTACATCCTCAATCCATAATGCTGCGCGCTGTGTTTGCTCTGTAGCTAAGATTATTCTAGCAGTTGCTTTGGAGGAAGGCCATCTTCATCCTCGAGGCAGTGTAAGCTCTCCTGTATCCAATGTCAACTAGCATTATTAGCATGTCTCTTTTAGCTGCTTATTCCCATTAATTTGTAATAATATACAAACCCATTCAAATAAATAATTGCACAGAGTGAATAAAAAAGCAATTTATACTGTTTTTTTATCTGCGACAATTTTTACAAATAGTTCTTTTAAGTAGTCTTAATAGTATCTCTTTAATATTGCCATTACAATTCACCAGAGTTCAAGAGCAGAGCAAATTTACATCTGTTAAAATAATGGAATTGACACTGATATTACATCATTGCTATTTTAAATAATCATTCTTCATAATTCCAACCTATATGCCTCAAACTGAAAATAAAAGACTTGATCCTGCTCCCACCAAAATCAATGGTAAAACTATTGACTTCCAGGGGAGCAGGATCTAGCCCTAAATGTGGAGCCTAAATTGACCTTACAGTGTCTCTTTGGATTTGACAGTGTTCACTTATGTAGTAAAGAAGAAGAATTCTCTTCACTGAAAGAATTACTGGGTGAAATTCTATGTCTTGTGTTGTGCCATGATAGATGATCAAGTGGTCTCTTCCGGCCTTACAAATCTATGAAGCTAGGTAGACAAGTGTGAATTTCAAGAGAATAATAGTTATCTAATTTTATCCTTTTCTTTAATACAGGAAAATAGTATTTTATAGCTGTATTTTGTTTTGATTTTAATGGAATTTTGTGATTTTGCTTCTTGGTGATTTCATTGGAATTTTGTTTTAAATGAGTATAGTCTGAAATTTCACAAATTCACCTTCTCTCAGTGAAATTTCAGGAGTGTCACTGGTCATTAAGCAAATATTTACCTGTAAAAATAAAAACAAAACTAAAAAGGGGCTGAAATGAAAGATAAGGTGATTCGTGAGGGTCTTCAGTAAACCATGAATGCAGTGTCACCGTAGACAGCATAGCTTGTAAGAGGCTAGTATTATTGTTGAAGATAATGAAATGAGTTTCCACCATTTTCAGACATAAATCATACATAGGAAATGTAAAACCATAGCCCTTTCTCCGATCAGGGAAAAAAGTGAAATGATAACTTCAGGAAACCCAGTGTAGGATGATGATAATTTTCAAGACTATGTGATATTGGAGAATCATGGCTTGTGGTTAAGGTGCTGGCCTACAGGACAGATGAGCAACATGCAGTTCATGGCTCTGCCACTGACTTCCTGTGTGAGTTTGCACAAATGATTTGATCTCTCTGTGCTGCAGTTCCCATGTGTAAAATCCTCAGACCTCCATAGGCTATTTAGATTGTAAGCTCTTTGGGACTGCCTCCATCTAAGTGTATGTAGAGCTCCTGGAGCTCCAATCATGGGGTCTCTAGCCTCTGTTGTTAATACTACTATTAATACAATGCCAGGTCACTGTATTTTACTAGAAAATCAAACCAATCAGGTGGTTGCTGGAGGTATTTATGTACTATAATACTGGGCATGTTAGATGCTTTTTGGGTGCCAGCTACTGAGTACCCTACAGAACTGTCTTATTAGAGCTAGTCTAATAACTAAAGTAATTTCAGTCTTATTTTATTACCACTGCATTGCCTAATATAAATAAAACAGCTACCATAGCTCAGCAACTTGGAGCCAAATTCGGATCTCGTTTACATCAGTGTGAAACCAGAGTAACTCCCTTTGTGTCTTGATGCATTACTCCAGATTTAGGTAGATGTGTGAGAGAGAACAGAATTCAGCCCTTTAATATTTTAAAATAAATAAGTAAATCCAGGAACAGGCAGGCTTCACTTTACTGCTTCACAATCCCTTCTCCCTCCCCCCAAAAACTATATTAAGGTTTTTTTCTGTTTCCACAGTAGGACACCTGCCATGCTGCTTATTTAGGAAAAGGAAACATTTAGCTTGGATGGTAGAACAATGTCTTAAGAGCAAAGATTATTAGGCAATGGAATGAGCTGCCTAAAGAAGAGGTTGAGGCACTGTCACTAAGAGGTGTTTAAGAAGAGGTTAGAGAAAACACCTAAGGTATTAGCCTACAGGAAAATTTCACTCCATGCAAGGGATTTAGCTAATTGACCCATGGGGTCTTTTCCAACTCCATCCACTGAGATTCTTGTTGGCATTGTTCTTCGGATTCAAAATCCGGGCTCATCCAGTTCACGCCTGTAGCACTAAGTCAACATGATGGCTAGTAGAAGCCAGCCTAAGGGCTGATGCTGACTCAGACTCAGTGAATCTGATTAGCGATGCGCCTCTTAAACAGAAGCTACTACTATAAATGGCCTTTTTGACCAATTTGCCTGTCTATTGCTTCACAGTCACACACACTGCATGCTAGTCAGAGAAAGGGGTGGGATAACTGATGGGGAAGGTGTATTATTGGCATAAATCCTTATCGCTCTGAACATAGGACAATTAGCCATTGCTTCCTGGACCTCACCGGTGAGAGCAAGAGGAACGAAATAAGTGCTTGAAATGATCTAAAAGGATGACTCTTCAGTCCTTGGTCCAAATTCTCCATTCAGTCTGGCTATTTTGTGCAGTCTTTACAGATTACATGAGGATTCTTCCTTCATACAGTTGTCTTCCCAGAAAAAATTCTGTGCCATCTATTCACTTGGCTCCCAACTGGGGCATAAAGGGTGTTGCCTTAGCATTCCTACACACCAGCAATCCCCTTTTAAACCCTTGCAGGGGCATCAGAGAATGTACCCAGCAAAGTTCTGAGCTTAAACACGGTTTTTAAATGAATGAGGGGAACAGAAATTGTGGAAAATGCTCACTTATCAAAGATGTATATTGCTGTTACTGACAACTGTGTTAAGAAAAAAATAGCATGCACTTAAAAACAGCCTCTTTCTTGCTTGCTGATTTTTTTTGGAGAGAGATGATTTTTAAGAGATTATTGAGACACATTATTTAAAATATGATTTTAAGAGCCTAGTTTTCCTCTCACATTATCCATGTAATTCAGGAGTGACATTGAAATCAATGGGGTGAGGTTGGTGTGAAACCAGTTTAAATGTGACCCGTATCAAGCACCGAGGCATTTGTGAATAAAATGAATCATTCTTGTTTTGTGGGATGATGCTGATATCCATGAAGAATCAGCATACAAGGCCTGATTCTCCTCTTACTTACTCCATTGTAGATCAGGAATAACTGCATGGAGATCAGTGGAGTCATACTGGTATAAAATCAATGAAATGAAAGGAGGAGCAAGCCTATAGTGCCAGATCCTCAGCAGGTATAAATGGGTTCACCTCTGCTGAGATCAATAGGAGCGGCACCCATTTGCACCAGTTGAGGATCTGGCCCTTTATCTTTATTTTATTTACATCCTGAAGCCCTGCATGTATGTTGTTTTAGGGCATTTCCCTCATTTATAAATGACGGGGGTAGGGGTAGCTCAGTGGTTTGAGCATTGGCCTGCTAAACCCAGTGTTGTGAGTTCAATCCTTGAGGGGGCCATTTAGGGATCTGGGGAAAAATTGGGGATTGGTCCTGCTTCAAGCAGGGGGGTGGACTAGATGACCTCCTGAGGTCCCTTCCAACCCTAACCTTCTGTGATTTGAGAGTAGTTATGCTATAGTCACAAAATACAGCATTCTATTGACATCACAGCCAAGAAGTAAGATTTTTTTCCACTAGCATCCAGTGACAGCTATATGGATATCATCATCAGCTGCGTAAGGCTGAAGAGCCACATCATAAATTGTATGGATTGTGCAAATTTGACCACTTCACCTGAACTGTGCCCACAAATCCGTCTCCACAGGGACTCCTTAATATTCCAAACTCTGAACAGCTTCTAAAAGCTTCCATTTCAGAAAAGAACTTTATGCTTTACCGCCCCACACTATCATTATTATCTGCATACATATGCACACAATATGTGGTGATGATATAGCCACATGAACTGCAAGACAGGATCAGATTAGTGGTCCATCTAGTCTAACATACAGTCTCTGACAATAGCCAGTATCAGCTGCTTCAGAAGAAAGTATAAGAAACCCTGGGATAGACAGCCATAATATCCCTGTCATAAATCATGGGAGGAGAAAAAGTGTTCAAAAAACCCCCCATCCATGAAGATTAACCTTCTGAAGTTTCTGAGAAATTCTTCCCTCTGGGCAAAGAAGTCTGTGGCTATATGGAGGAGGCATGTAAAATGGCAGCCTTAAAACCTGTCTGAACCTAAGGATTTACAGGAGAATCTGGTCTCTGTGGTTCTCACTGGCCTCTTCCTACCAGAGGTCATGTCGCCCAGGCTCCCAGTATAACTGTACATTGCCCACTCCTGGGAATGGGGAGGGCGAAAGCCACTTTTAAAGAAGAGTAAATTGTGCGCAGCTGCTCCCTGGCTCCAACCCAACAACCCCCAACAAACCTGCACTGCATTGACCAGCTGCATGACATTTGTACAGAAGGGTTTCCACAGGCTGTGGGTGGGTGGAGAATGTGTCACTTCCCTTTCTGTTGATTTCATGGCCATTCGTTGTTCCATTGCTCCCATCCACACCACACACCAGAGGACAGCATGTGACCTAAATTAATTTTTGTGTGATGCCTATTTTTTCTATTAGCACTCCTTGTTGTCACCCAGTCATGATATTTACATTGATTTATCCTCAAGCACTGTGGGTGGGTTCCTCAATAGTGTAGTCGTTTACACTATGCTTGTTACTATGATCTATAGATTCTACGCACTAAATGGTACTGTATATTGTACCCATTTCTGACAAAAAGGACACTTTGCCATTATAGGCATATCTGCAAGGTATCGCTTTTCATATCTGTGTCCTGTGGGATCCATGCGAAAATAGAGATTATATTTATTCAGAAATTAAATTAGATTAATAATATTTAAAGTAATTTACAAATAGCAATCAACCTCTGTAATTAAGGTCAAAAGAAAAAGGACATATTAACAATTGAGTATCTCCCTTCCTCTTAAAAATTTTAATACTTCATACCTGTTAATAATAAGGAAAATAGCCCTTTCAAAAGTAGCATTTGCAGAAATTGGTAGGATCATTTTGCTAATTCTAATAGTCTTTTAATGAAATAATTTGAAATAAAAAAGCATGGAGACTGAATGCCAATGGAAACATATTGCTGATACAATAAATTGTTAATGTATTTTCTAAATGAATGATTTAAAATAGCTATTAAAGTAAAGAGAATGAGCTTATGTTTTTAGTAATGACTTCTCTTCTTCAAAAAGAATCTGTAAATCCCTGACTGCAATTTCACATCCCAAAAGGACCAGCAGTCCTGAGACCAGTGCTTATTGCCTTTATGTTTAAAAGTAGTATACTTGATTTTATGTCATGGTTTTAAATATTTAGATTTACGGTTGTTTATGCTTTTCTATTTTAAATCAAATCCTGTTATTCTCTCTGACACACAAAAACAATGCTCTCACCCAGTGAGGTCTATTTTTGTACATATACATATATACACATAGGCAAAATAAGTACAATTTTATTCATAGGAGTGCATAATGATTCAGGCTGTGATTGTTAATAAAAATGCATTTCTAACCATCAAATTTGAGTCTATTATTCTGAGTTAATTGCATTTGCCCTAAAGAGACTTACAACTGGCTGTCAGCCTATTTGTGTCAGTTTCATTTTATTCATCAGTCAATCTTGTCTTCCCCTTTTTTGCATCCCATATATTGATCAAATAGATTTGTTAGAGTGCCTCTGCAGCTTTAAAAAAAGTTTGTGTTATCCATCAAGTTTATTTGATTACTGTATTCGTTTGCATGTTATCTTAATTGATATTTCAGTAGCAAATAAATGCCCTTTTGATGGTCCCACAAGATTTCCATTACTCCAATCCAAGTAACTAACTTGTGGATGTAATGAAGGTGGTGAGAAAAAATATAAACATGAAGCCAATTTTTTAAATGACTGTTAATCTGCAACAGTGCCATGTTTGAGCATTTTATATGACCGAAAGAGAAATAAGTATGGTATGAAACTTGATTTTTATAAACATCAGTGCTATACCAGTATCTATTATGCTGCATATAAAACCCATTAACAAAACACACACAGTTGGTAATATAAATTAAGATGAAATCAGATCTGGAACAGAGTGTTTTGAGGGCAGTGGGGAAAATGAAACAAGATTATTTAAGGCATAACACCTTGAAAAAAATTGGGGAAGCTGAAATTGAAACATGGGAGGGAAAACAGTGTGTTGCATGGGCCAAGTTGCTTGTAAGGGAGACAAAAATAGGTACAGATAATTACTAGAGCAAAAGGAAAGTGGCTAAATGGTGGTCCTTTCTTCTTCAATTAATAAGGTTGTGATCCTGCTCCTAGTGAAGTCAATGGGAGTTCTGCAGTAAGTTATATAGAAAAAATCTGAGTTGAAATTTTGACCCCAGTGAAATCAATGGGAGTTTCACCATTAACTTAAATGGAGCCAAGATTTTAAACCGGTTCTTTTGCGAGGCAGAAGTGGTGCAGTCATTTTCCCATTATGAAAACCAGAGAAGCATTGTATACATTTTCATTATCGACTAGAGTGTGCAACTCTGGCTCATGTCAGTGAGCACTTAATCCCTGATCCTGAATCTGCACGGATGGACCCCGGAGTCTGCACGGATCCCTCGTAGCTTGCGGGGTTGTAGCCAGAAGCAATGCTCTGTGACTACTAGTATGAGTAAGTGCTCACTGCTGCCAACTGGGGTTACACAGTAAGTGCCCTATTGGCAAGATTTTCCAAACATCAGCTCCCGCATTCAGATCCAGATTTTTCAGAAGGGCTCAGCTGTCATTTCAGATCAAACTAATTGGCCAATTTTCAAAAACGTGGTTCATGCTGAGAGGATCTAGGGGGCGGGGGGAAAGATGTGACCATTTTAGCAAAAAGTGCATTTTTATTGAAATTTTTTGGAATTTTTGTGGCCAGCTCTACAGCTAGTCAAAACATGGGCTCAACTTTTCATGAAAACGTGTGTGAAAAACTTGTTTCTGGTTTTCAAAGAAAAATGTCAAATTAGAAATTTTTCAACCAACTTTTTTGCTGAGGTCTTTTGATAAGTTGGTCATAAGCATCACACTTCCCGTGCGAGTTAATTGGATACAGAGCACTTTTGCAAACCTGGCCTACTTGAAAATCAGACCCAGATCTGTTTTGGAAATCTGTCTGGTTTCTTTGTATTTCTTCTCTTCAGTAGTCTTTTGTGGGCATCCTCTCATAACATTTCAGACTTTTCACTCAATCTTTTCTTCAAGTGACAACAGGGATTTTAAAACTCAATGTTCTCGAAACAAAAATCAGCTCTGCTACAGTACGAAGGCGGTTAGCAACATTTCTGAGATTCAGAATGGTGTGGAATGATAGAATAGCACAGTGTTTCAAGTCAAAGTGTTACAACCAACCAGAACGCAATATAAACAGGAACAGATGAGAAAAATACAACCTCAACACCTTGGGACAACAAAGAAACAGGGAAATGATTGCCACATAAAAGACATTTCAAAGACCTCCCAGAAAATCAGGCATAAAAATCCCCAATAAAAAGGCTCAGAAAGAAAACTGTCACACCCCCTAAGCCTCAACAGACTTTAACAAGATGTTCACATGAGCCAGAGATTGTCTCCTTCGGCAAAAGACAAAAGGCACAGAAAACAATACTGTCTAGCGTAGGATTAGGAGGCAAGAGATAGCTAAAAAGGCTTCCTTAACCTTACAATTAGAAATCCAAACTCTCCAGCCAAGAGGATAATCAGAAACATGCTGAAAACCTATGTCACAATAACTGTTGTACCTTTCTTTACTCTTTGAAAACTGATTATATATATATATATATATATATATATATATATATATATATATATATATTGCATCCCCTGAGAAATGCTTTGATGACGACTCGATTACAGGCAGCTCCTGCTACCAAACCACAATCCAGCACATGTGGCAGTAACATTTTGTTTCCCATAGTTCATATTTCCCTTGCCACCCACCAGACTGAAATTAGATTACCAAAACTCAGACCAACTTTCCAAACAGGACATTCCAGTAAATGTTCTGCTAAAAGCAAATTTAAACATAATGCCGACAGACAATTGGCTTATCGTGGCCCAACCCAGATACAAATACAACTCCCTCATGCCAAATACACTAAATTAAATAGATTTTTCTCTGGTTAAAATGGAAACAACTTAGCTAATATACTGGGCACACTGAGTTTTATTGGCATTACTAATGCTCTGAAGCAAGAGGGGGAGTATTGGCAAGTGTAGAAATGAGACTGAGGAAAAAAACAGGAAACTTACAGGCTGGAAAGACATTTGCGAGCCTGTCAAGTTTATCCTAGCTATTGGAGCTAACTAGTGGCCATAAACTGAATAGCTACAGAGATTTAATTATGTGCCACATAATTCACCACAGATTAAACTTTCTGGAGCTGAACTGGCATATCCAAAACGTTACTTTATAGACAGGAATTGTCCCCAGTTTACAGAAGATAAATTTGGACACAAAGAAATTGAATAAATAGCCCAGGTTCATTTAACCTAGGAGGAAATTTCAGAGTTTAAGACATCATAATTCTCAACTGTACTTTTAAGACAACTCTCAGTATCCATTTGGAAATGGACTTCGCTACGTAATCCTTTGCTAGATACACTCTTGTTTAAACCATCTTGGAGTCACTGAGGAAGGAAAGTCACCTTTTCACACTCATTCCTTACCTGCTGCTCATGGCAGTTCCTCTCTCCAGCTCCCTGCGATCCCAATGCATATGCAGAGTATTAGAGCAGGTGCCCTGGGCACATACCATTTCATTCTGCCTAGCTATATTCCATCTCGAAAGGTGCAACTGAGAAAGATATTCCTCTTGCTGACCTGGCCTACATTTTTGTACAGTGTTGTAGTGTGGGGGGTTAAACACATCTGCAAAGCTCTTTGTTTTCCACTGGTGCGTGAAATGATCCCTCTGTAGGTAAAGTGCTCTGGGACCAGCCTACAAAGAGCAATTGAGCACATTCTGATCAATGGGAATTCTGCACATATGGTATGCCAGGGGTACGAAAGAGGACTCTGTCTCTCCAATTAAAATAGTAGGGCTTTAGGATACATACACTGGTTTTCCAAAATACTGATAACCAGGCCATACTAGTGCTGCTACAAAATCCAGCCTCACGATGCTGTTTGTTTAATTCTTGTTTTTCAGAATTGGCCAGTCCTATCTTACAGCCTCTTGGAGACTCAGGTAAGCTTCCTCACCTATCTGAGCTACCCCTTTCTGTGAGGAATATTAAATGATGTTACGATAATTATAACTATTTATATAGCACCTGTCATGCAGAAGAAAGAATTATATATAATTTAGTATGCGTAGGGAACCTGGTCTCCATCTCGTTTGGCTTTACTTATTGATCTGTCATCTGAGTCAGGTTTCAGCCCATCTCTAGAAGGTGTGTGCATATTTATTAGAACCAGCAACAGTTTAAGATGTGTAAAATAATATATCCAACTCAGAACTAAGAGGGGAATGTATGTAGGCCACCATACAGTGTATTTATGTCAGTTGTTTGCAATATTGTTGTAGCTATGTTGGTCCCAGGATATGAGAGACACAAGGTAGGTGAGATAACACCTTTTATTAGACCGTTGGTCCAGTAAAAGATATTATCTCACCCACTTTACCTTAGTTGGGCACTTTGCTTGGATGCCGAGGTTAAACCCTCTTTCTCTTGTGAATATTGCAACGGTACCTTTTGACAGATGGTTTGATAAATAGCCACAAGGATCAGAATGTGAGCTGCATGAAACCAGCTTGTTTCAGTTTGCAGAATTTCAGCTGCCGAAACCCAGCGGTTTACTTTGGGTTGATGCAAAGCTGAGACTTCCGGGCAACTCTCACTGGCTGCCTAATGAATCTTGCTGGTTTTTTGCTTAAGTCAGAATTTAACTACCTCTTATCCCAAAAGATCTCACCTCTGCCCTACCTTTATTTATCTGCTGGAGTGGAAAGGATTGCAAAAGAACGCCCCTCACATCTGGCCACTTCTTGCTGCTTTAGGGGACTCTCTACCCCTTTAATCCAATTTAAGGCTCCTTGAAGGAGTGGGATGTCTGCCTGCTTATCCTCTCCCCATTCAGCAGCAGCAGGATTGGGAATTGTCCATCCAATCCCTCTACTTCTGTAATAGCCTTCAGCATGAGATGCGTCAGACAAAGCTGGCTATTGAGGCCTTTAAGATCACTGCCATGACTCACTCCACCCCACCCCTGACCTGACCTTCTCTGTGTTTCTGCATTAGATTGTGAGCTTATAAGATTCCGCACCAAGGACATTTGGGGATGTTATAACAACAAGCTGCTTACAGCAAGCACCACATCATCTAACATATTTGTAAAGCATCAGGAACACCTCTGGCACTCAATAAACAAACCATACTAGTAATCATTGGAATTGGTCTCAGAATGTCCTGATATTGCATTGAATTGAGCTGAATACAATAGCTCTGTGCTGCATTTTTTATTGTTCCCCTCAGCCCCCACTGATTGAAGTTGCTTTGATCAGAAACTAATTAGCAGGAAGCTCATTGAGGGTTAGTTGGGCAAGGTCAAGACTACATTAATCTGTGCCGCTAAACCACGATGAGGCAAATCATTCAGTGTAACTAAGAAGTAATTCAGACTGCACTTTTGGCATTTTTCCCCCCTCTTTTGTTCTGTCAGTCTGAAGAGAACAGCTCGTGTGCTGTAATTTAGAATAGAGCTTTTTTAAAGCTTTCACTCAGGAAAAGCTTCTGGAGCTCTGGGGGTATAGCTTAGCTCAGAGAAATAGAAAGAAAGCAAGTTTGCATTGACAGCTTGATCCCAGAGAGAGGTGGCTGCCTGCTTGTCTAACAGGTCCTTTGGGTCTGGATGAGGCAGAGACAGAGGAGCAGTCATATTAAGTGAACGTGTGCTGCCAATGTTAAAGGAACAATTACCATTATTCTGCATAGTTCACTGTTTGCTTCTGCTATTTCCTTCAATAAAACCTCTTTTCACTTGCCAATTGGAGCTTGTCATGTAACAATATTTCTCATGCACAATACACATACTGAAATGCCCTTGTGTTTTTAATACATTTATAGTGGTTAACAATAGTGGTATAGTGACAGAAAAAACGTACTTGCTTTGAATACAGAATAGATTCAAAGAGGAATAAACCAAGGGCCCTGTTCTGAAAGGATTAATGCCAGACTTAGGGCTGGATATTTGCCTGATTTTGGTGTAAAAGTGGTGGCACCTCTTTCATTTAGTTGATGTCTAAATATTCATCTCCAAGGTCCAGGCTGTGACTTTCTTACTCCCATTGGGAAGGAGTTACTCACATGAGTCTTCAGTGGTGACTTCAGTGCATCTACTCATGTGGATCATCGGTTCATGTTAGATTCACAGTTAGGTTCCAGATTGGATTATATCTTTCAGACATAGTCTTATAATACATCCATAAAATGGTGAACAAGTCCTAAGGGTGACAGAGGAAGAGTGGCATCAATATAAGTGAACAAGGAATACCGATGCTGGGATGCATGTTGACAAACTTGAGTGTGCCTGATTCTGTTCTGTATGGGTATCTAAGATGTGGAATAGGCTTCAGAGGAAGATTGTGAAATCCTCATCATTGGAGGTTTTTAAGAACAGGTTGGACAAACACCTGTGTGGGATGGTCTAGGTTTACTTGGTCCTACTGCAGTCAGGAGAGGCTGGACCTGATGACAACTCAAGATCCCTTCCAACCCGATATTTCTATGACTATGTTTATATGGTGGAGACTTGCCCTTAGTAAGAGTGTCAATGTATTAATAAAACAATGTCCATTTTTGACTCCTCTATTCTGATCAGAAATTTTATTTTGGAAACTTGATCATATTGGTAGATCGTCTAACTTGGGGTGAACAATGAACCCTGAGAGGAATGCAGGAAAACTGAATTAACATAGCTTTTGCTTCTGCAGCATTGCTACAATTTCAAAGGATTTTTTAAAAACAAAACAAGCAGAGCAATACAGATAGAAAGATGCATCGTACTCTTAAGCTTCACAAGCTGCAGTGAAGAATACTGTGAATGAGACATTTTCAGTTATTCTTTAACTGTAATAAATAACAACAACGGCTCCCTGGTAGCTTTGCCACAAGCTCCATGTGTGGGACAGCACATAGCTGCACTACTGCATGAGTACCCAGGGAAGCATACTGTGACTCCAAATCCACCTCTTGGTTTTCCCCGCTCCAAAAAAGGAGACCGACCTGGCCTCAGCCCTATATTCAGTGCAGTGTATGTCCCCTGGCATACTGGTGTAGCGGTGCTGTCTGGTAGATTTATGGGGCGGTGCCTGCCAGCCCACTCCCCGACCCACTTATATGCAGGTGTAATAGTGGTTTTGACCACGCTGCTGCCCACAATATGGGTAGCCAGGTCCGGAGAGTGAGGACTGCTTCATGACCTCTTTCTCCACTGCGCTGGTGCCCAGGATAGGCCACAACATGCCCCATTAATAAGAATAAATATAAATCCAAAACCTCAGTTCTCTGTTCAGAAGAGGGAGGATGGTGTTGTGGTTTCAGGCAAAGGCTCGGGTTGATACGTACTTGATCTGAACTGGTTCAATCATCCCTCGAGGCAAAAAGATCAGAAAAATGCACTGTAAAAAAAAAACACTAACCACAACTAATAACAGGACAGCTTCTTTACAAAAGCCCTGTGGGACTGCAGCCCAGAACATAGCAGCTTTGCCATTTAGGAGATCCAAGCTGCAGCTTAACTTCAGGCTCCGAAACAGAGACATAGCTTCTAGGAGTCTCCGAAAGGGGACTCACTTTCTCAAGTGCAGAAAGAGTCATGGCATGATACCAGTGTGCCTTGGCCACAGACAGGAGGGAATCAATTAAAAACAGGGGGGAAAAGATTAGCTATCACAAAGGTGAAATGCCACAAAGACCTGCTGCTCTCTGCACCAGCCCCAAATTAGAATTATTTGCTTATTTTTTAAACTGAAAGAAACATAGATGTTGCTTAATAGACAAATTGGAGAACAAGATCCCTACCCGAAAGACCAAGCAAGATAGTTTTAATTAATTATTAATTATTATTATTGTGTACTATGGTAGCACCTGGAGCCCCAATCAAGGACCAGGACTCCATTGTGCTAGGCCCTGTACAAACCTGGAATAGAAAGATTGTCCCTGCCCCAAAGAGCTTATCTGCTTCTCAAGACTTAGCAAATAAAAAAGTTCACCCAGATTTTCTTGCCACCAGCTGAACCAAACAGAATATAAAGTACAAAAATAAAAGGTCGGAGGGGGTCTTGAGGTGGCCAGATACATTGTTATGAGGAAGAGCTTATAGTCAGAAACCTCAGGCCATCACCACAACCACCAAAATGTACAATGCAAACCAAAAAGAAATCTGGTAGGAATTGGAGATGGGCCTGAACCAGAATTCTGGACTAGAACCTCCACACAGTGTAGAGGTTCTGATCCAGAAACAAAATTCTGTGGCTCAGGGCCAAGTATATGTGATTGCATAGTGTTGGACCCAAACGACCAACTTTTCAAACATGTTTCAGAGTAACAGCCGTGTTAGTCTGTATTCGCAAAAAGAAAAGGAGTACTTGTGGCACCTTAGAGACTAACCAATTTATTTGAGCATAAGCTTTCATGAGCTACAGCTCACTTCATTCGATGCATACTGTGGAAACTGCAGAAGACATTATATACACAGAGACAATGAAACAATACCTCCTCCCACCCCACTCTCCTGCTGGTAATAGCTTATCTAAAGTGATCACTCTCCTTAATGTGTATGATAATCAAGTTGGGCCATTTCCAGCACAAATCCAGGTTTTCTCACCCCCCCCCTCACCCCCCCCCACAAACTCGCTCTCCTGCTGGTAATAGCCCATCCAAAGTGACCACTCTCTTTACAATGTGTATGATAATCAAGGTGGGCCATTTCCAGCACAAATCCAGGTTTTCTCACACACACCCCTTTTTTCCAAAAACCACACACACAAACTCACTCTCCTGCTGGTAATAGTTCATCCAAAGTGACCACTCTCCCTACAATGTGCATGATAATCAAGGTGGGCCATTTCCAGCACAAATCCAGGTTTTCTCACCCCTCCCCCCCCACACAAACTCACTCTCCTGCTGGTAATAGCTCATCCAAACTGACCACTCTCCTTACAATGTGTATGATAATCAAGGTGGGCCATTTCCAGCATAAATCCAAGTTTAACCAGAACGTCTTGGGGGGGGGCGGGGGAGGGTAGGAAAAAACAAGGGGAAATAGGCTACCTTACATAATGACTTAGCCACTCCCAGTCTCTATTTAAGCCTAAATTAATAGTATCCAATTTGCAAATGAATTCCAATTCAGCAGTTTCTCGCTGGAGTCTGGATTTGAAGTTTTTTTGTTTTAAGATAGCGACCTTCATGTCTGTAATTGCGTGACCAGAGAGATTGAAGTGTTCTCCAACTGGTTTATGATTGGTTAGTCTCTAAGGTGCCACAAGTACTCCTTTTCAAACATGATCACCACTGATGTACTTTCAACCCCCACCCCACCCCCAAATTGGCATACATAATTGAATGACTGTCTGCATGAGCCATTTCCCTGATTGCATAAATATCTGGTCACTTATTTTGGTGCAAGCCTGGGAACTAAATACTTTGAAAATCTGACACACATGCACGTAGTCAGAGTCACACACTGCAAATGCATTTGACTGTTTTGCCCAGATTTTTATTCTGAAGACAAATTACACCTAAAAACTGAACTGTATAAGCTAGGTAATGTAATAGGGGTGTTTTGGGATTAACACATCCAAAAATATTCTATAAAAAACTTGGTCAAACTTCTTTCAAGGTCCGTTACAACTACAGTTCTCTTTTGTGTAAGAAAACAAAATAGACACACACTGTTCCTTCCAAGCATGGTTCAAAGCATCTTTAAATTCAGCTTCTTTTTTTTTCAGGCTGAGCAGCCTTACTTTTTATAGTTAAAAGTAATTTTAAAGCAAAAAAAGGAACATAAACAATATACACTGACTCTTGACACTCCATTGCTTTCTTAACCTAGAATAATAAAAATTTGCAAATGAACAAAAGAGTGGGAGGAAGATATCTAATTTACAATGTTTTTGAGATAAAGAACACTACAAAAAAAGATCAATGTGAATAATAAAGCATTGTTAACTGAGTCATGACATTTCTATTCTCAGTGAAGATTTGAACAGTAGAACTCTGCAAATGAGCACCTTATGCCATTTTCAAAGTGGGAGGAAGATGTATAATTATAATTTTTAAAGTGAAGAGAATTAAAAAAAACGCTGTGAAAAAGTTTATTGAAAAACATATCGACATATCAATATGACATAAATTACTTTAATTTTATTAAACTAGGAGGGGGGAAAACTCTCTCTCTCTCTTTTTTTTTTTTTTTTTTTTTAAGACTGGTTGCAGAATATGTTCCTTGAAAAGAAATTGCTTTATGAAAAAACTCTTTTGCTAAGATGAAACAGCACAGCACTGAATGTCAGCACTACCATATATTTATTCTGTAACTCTTCCAACAGCTGAGATCTATAAAAGAAACATATTTTCAAAACAGTTTTAACCTCCATTGTCTTGATCACTTGCATTAACATTTTTCATGTCACCTACTGAAATCCCTAAAAGGAACCTTTTATTCAGTCAAAATTAACAAATCTATTTTTAAAAAACAGCCACTGAAGCGTCAGAAAGACATAAGGTTGTGTATTTTATTTGACATATATTTTCAGCTGTCTCTCTCGTTTGTAGGATGAGAGCAACATTTTATACTGATGTTATCAACTCTGGGGAGGAGGATGATTTTGAGAGTGAGGAAAACAAAGTCTGCTCCCTCTGCATGTGTGCCTTAAATTAAGAATAAAAATATAGTGTTGATCAGATCACTCGGATGGAGCCTTTTACTGTCTTGGCATTCATGAAGCTGGGAGCCAGCTGTAAAATGATAGTTTGGGCCTAATTTTATGGTTAGATATATGCACATGGCTCCCATTTACATCAAAGGGAGTTGCACACATGACCAGAATTTGACCTTCACCTCTTCCATCTTTAAGCCTGCACAGAGCCAGAGTAAATAGGCTAAGTGCAGGCAATTTAATGGAGTTAGGGACATAGGCCAGGATTTTCGAAGTGAGTAGTGATTTTGGGTGCTCAACTGGAGAAATCTCAGCGGATGGGTGCACAGCACTTTCTGAAAATCAGACCCCTTTGATGTATCATTTTGGACACTCAAAATCACGAATCACTTTGAAAATCTGCGACATAGAATCTATTCCCAGTACAAGAGCAAGGTGCAAGGAAAACCCTTCCAGACTATTAGTTCCAATCTCTGGACTGGCTTGGCAGCCCTGCCAAACCCCTATTAACTGGCTCCTTCGGCCCACTGGAACTGTATATGCCACCGTGCCAGCATAGGCAGAGCTACTGTGGAGTACAGTGCAGTAGCCCCCTGTTGTATCGTAGCTCTCATTGTGACTCCTGCATAGTATCATGTGCCAATTGGTGAATTTCACCCTTTGGACCAGATTCTGCCACCTTTACTCACCTGGAATTGTACATTATTCCTTGATTAGTCCCATTGACTTCAGGATAGCAGTAAGTCAATATTAGTGTAAGGATAGCAGAATAAATATTCATATAGCATGGATAGCCATGAAGGTATATGACAGAGGCGGCCAAACTGTGGCTCACAAGCCATATTTGGCTCTTTTACCATTGAAGTGTGACTCACAGAGCCTTCCTCCCACCCCCATTTCTCCACCTACCAGACGGGGGAGAAGCTCTGGACCTCTGCCTTGCAGGGGGGTAGGCCTGATCCTGAAAAGACCTTGTCATCAAATCACACTGCATAAAATTAAGCACATGCATAATAAGCCTCTGCTAGATAAGGGCCAGGGAGAGGGGGAAAGGATATATTATAAAGAGCGATCCATCTGACCCATGGTGCACAAGTATTTTGGTACTAACCCAGTTGACTTTCCTCTTTATTTTCTGTCTATATCCATCTATTCCTCACACATTTTTTGCATTCTGCATTTGCCTCCCTCCTGTTTCTGTGCCCAGCTGTTCTCGCTTCCTGAATCTACGTCGGTAAAGGGAAGTAAATTAAACCTTTCATTGAACAGATTTCAATATTAAAAAAAATCCCAAACCCTCAATTTCATTCATCACATTAAAATTCAAAATGAATAAAAAATGTTGAAGGTGGAAAAAGGTTGGCGGGAGGGGCATATTTTTCTTATTTCAAAACCAGTTAAAGTTACATCCATATATTGGCTTAATTAATTTTTATAATATCTGGTATAATTTGTAAGAAGTATTAATGGAACTGGATGGGAAGTGGTCAATCAACTCATTCCTGTCAGACTTTAGGATCTGGGCCAAAATGTTTGGCCAGCCCTGTGATAGACTTATAATGAGTCAATAGAGGACTTTACAGTCTATCGGGTCACTGATTCATGAACTAAGAATTTACGTGATGGGGTCAAAAATCCCCCCTACAGAGATCACACCATTAGCTTTGCCCTTCCAACAGCAAAAAACAGTAAACCCAAAGCTTCTGTGAATTACTAATCCATCATCATAAATCAGAAGAGAGAAGCTTGCACAATTTCATGATGCCATGAGAAGCCCAACATGTATTTACAGCCTTGCTTCCATGCTGCAAAAATAAGCCATTTCTAAATCCCTTGTATCCTAAAGCCTGAGCCGAGTAAAATATGGTCGGCATGAGACACTAAAAATGGCCATGAATATACTCTTCTCTAATAGATGGGTTTAGAACAGTTGCAGCTCTCTCTCCCACCTTCTTTGAAATTAATCAGAACAGTTCTGTTAAGGTGTGTTCCCTCAAAGTATTCACAGTGGCAATGAGTAAACAGGGAATGATCTTGTGCAAGATATGGAATTTCAGAGTTCTTAATGCACCAAAATACTGTGAGATTTAAAGGACCATAACAACAGGACCTCCTTACCTAAGGTCTTGTTGCTGAGGGGGAGTTTGCTTGCTAGCCAGCCTTTAGACTGCACTGGGGGGAGATGATGCCCATCCAGCACAGAAGGGGAGGAGTTCCATACAACTGCCCCTGCAGTGACTGGCCCCTGAAAGACTTCAGAGATAATGGGCCTGCTCCTCTAGACCCCCAGAAGACCTGCCACAGCAGGTAAGATATGGAGGCGGGGGCTTGGTGACAGAATTTCAGGACTTCCCCCATCTCCCCTTAAAGGCTTCTTTGCTGAACATTTCAGAACCTCAAGTGAAGTTCACTAGTGTTTGGAACTGGAGATGTGTGATGTTTAGATTCTTGGTAAGACTCCATAGCCTTCCCATATTCTCATTGTAATCCTGTAGACTCTCCTCCTTTCCCAACCTTCAAATTCCCTGTACCTCTGAAAGGCAGTGGCATGCCTGCTTCCTACAATCCTCTATACCCACTCTTCATTTTGAATTCTTTTCCTTATTATTATGGAGTTGGTTTTGCTTCCTTTCCAAACAAGAAAAGCAGAAAAATAGGATAACAAAACAGGATGCACTTTCCTTTTAAAAATCCCCCAACAACCACACTTGCTTCCTCCTACCTTGACATAACAACCTTCAGAATAAACTATTGGCATTAAGCAACTTGACTGATTCATGTGCGGAACCACATTTTATTATGGTGTCTCTCTGTGCTGTGTTGCATTTTTTCCGCGACCAAGACAGCTGCACAAGTTCCCTCCCTCTCTAAGCTCTTCCCATTGTAATTCTGAACCCTGCTGACCATCCAGGTAAGATTCAGCCCTCGAAACAGTATGACACTGAACAAAATTACTGCCTAAATTTCACCTCCCACTTTCATCACAACACAAACCATGTGTGTTAGGCTGGTGGGAAAACTGACCCACCTGAAGTCAGTTAAAAGAGCTAGAAAGTTCCACCTTTTCACACAGCAACACAAAACTTGGCTTTTGGTTTTACTTTTGCTGTGATTCTATTCAAGCCAAATGAGCTGAGTTCAAAACATTAAAAATACAAGAAGTATTTTCCTTCCGGTCCAATGTAGTCCTGCCTACTTCATCAAGGGATTGAATGGACATGGCACATAGCTATTACAGTGATGGGTGCATGATAAATTAGACAGACAGAATGACAGAGGTATATGAAATAATGGGATAAAGAAGATCAGCCACGCATTCCCTTTTTACCTTTTCTCCTGATACAAGAACATGGTGACTCTCGATAAAATTAAAAAGCAATATTTTTTAAATTGATGGAAAGTTTTTCATATAATACATAATTAACCAGTGGAACTCTTTGCCACATGATATTAAGGCAAAGATCTTAGTCTGATTCTAAAAAGGATTGGACATTCATAGGGATATTAAAAATAACATAAGCTTTAATATTAAAAATGTATGAGAGATTTCAACCCTTATGCGTCAGGACTTAGCCCAACCACTAACTTCCTGGGCTTAGGAAGAAATTTGCTCCATAGGGATGTTATTGCAAGATTGTACATTGGTGGTGGGGGCAGTTAACACCTTCCTCTGAAGCTTCTGGTACAGTATATGGCTGCACAGACTGACCTGATGAGGTATATGAGTAGACAGAGATTTCTTCATTAGGGTGCATTTCTCCCCCCTCCCCGCCCCTTGATTTTTTTCAGTGGATAGTTTGTTGAAGTCGATCTGAATGTTAAAAACACAGGCATATATGAGTATATGATAGCTATGCTACACACATATTTAGAAGGTAACAATGGGGTTTGAACCTCCTGCCAATCTCTAATTGTAAGGGGTTTTTTATATTCACATTTCAAATTGATAATAAATAATATCCACTGTACATAATATATTTTAAAGATTATTTGGCTTCATTTATTTTTCCAAGCACTAACCCTATTACTGACCATTATAGTATCAAACTATTAAAAAAATGCTAACACCTTTTTTATGCTGGTCTAGCATAATCTTTATTTCTTTAGACACTTTGTGCAAACATTAAATTGATAAAAGACATAATGCAGATAGACCCATAGCTGAACTTAAGGTAATTACATAAAAATGAAATGGAGACCTATAACGGTACACTGCATTCTCCCCTATTGCACTGTTTTCTGGAAGCAAGGATCCTGCTTGTCATAGCAAGTTGCTTGCTATGGTGATTGTGCCATGACTCGATCTAGCTGTACAAGACAAGTATAACATTACTTAGGGGGAGATTTTCAGACTAAGAGTCTGACCCCAAAAATGTACTGTATTTTCAAAGATGTACTATTCTTCAAAAAACAGAAGAGTCCTTGCATGGTATCTGTCAAGGTTCCTCCCCCACTCTGAACTCTAGGGTACAGATGTGGGGACCTGCATGAAAAATCTCCTAAGCTTATCTTTACCAGCTTTACCAGGTCAAAACTTCCCCAAGGTACAAAATATTCCACCCTTTGTCCTTGGATTGGCCGCTACCACCACCAAACTAATACTGGTTACTGGGGAAGAGCTGTTTGGACGCGTCTTTCCCCCCAAAATACTTCCCAAAACCTTGCACCCCACTTCCTGGACAAGGCTTGGTAAAAAGCTTCACCAATTTGCCTAGGTGACTACAGACCCAGACCCTTGGATCTTAAGAACAATGAACAATCCTCCCAACACTTGCACCCCCGCTTTCTTGGGAAATGTTGGATAAAAAGCCTCACCAATTTGCATAGGTGACCACAGACCCAAACCCTTGGATCTGAGAACAATGAAAAAGCATTCAGTTTTCTTACAAGAAGACTTTTAATAAAAATAGAAGTAAATAGAAATAAAGAAATCCCCCCTGTAAAATCAGGATGGTAGATACCTCACAGGGTAATTAGATTCAAAACATAGAGAACCCCTCTAGGCAAAACCTTAAGTTACAAAAAAGATACACAGACAGAAATAGTTATTCTATTCAGCACAGTTCTTTTCTCAGCCATTTAAAGAAATCATAATCTAACACGTACCTAGCTAGATTACTTACTAAAAGTTCTAAGACTCCATTCCTGGTCTATCCCCGGCAAAGACAGAATATAGACAGACACACAGACCCTTTGTTTCTCTCCCTCCTCCCAGCTTTTGAAAGTATCTTGTCTCCTCATTGGTCATTTTGGTCAGGTGCCAAAGCGAGGTTACCTTTAGCTTCTTAACCCTTTACAGGTGAGAGCAGCTTTCCCCTGGCCAGGAGGGATTTCAAAGGGGTTTACCCTTCCCTTTATATTTATGACAGTATCTTTTGTTACTCTTTTGTTTGACAGTGTTGTACTGAAAAATTCAGGTTGCATCTATGCCTTTATATTTCTGGTTTTGATTTCTCTTCAACAGCACTTGAAGGATAAAACTTGACTTGAAGCATGAATACTAGCCGTCTAGTGGATACAATAAATGTTAAACTGGCACTTATTGACTATTTCCATCTGATTTTTCAGTCTAGTTCCATTGAAGGAATAAGTGTATTGTGAGGGTGACTGCATTGTTACATAACATGGCAAAGTGAGCACTTGACATATTTGTTTAGTTATTAAAAGTAAAACCCTGCTCAGTTTTTAGGGGCACATTTTGAAAGGGTCCAATTCTCAACCTCTCCTCTATATTTGCAGTCAAACACTAGTTTGTGATCACCAACAAATGCTGGTGCAAATGATAGAAATCAAAATTCTAACGAGTCTCAGTCTTGCAAGAAGCTCTGCATAGGATGGACTCCTGGGTCTGCACATTCTGAAATCAGTGAGTCTCAGAGTGGGTATGGAGGGGTCTGCCCATATGGATCTGTTTGCAGGGTTGGGGACTGAGGGACCTGTGACAGTGAATGTCTTTTACACCCACAAATCAGGTCGTTGTCTAAATTCTATCCCTTGTGCCTGCAGTTGGTCATGCCCATCAACTGCGGGAGAAACATTGATGGTGTCTGATTACAGGCCTTCTTCTGAAAACTGGGATTTCAAGTGAGAATTTGTTTTAGAAGATGCCATAGATTCAAATGAAACAGAATGTACTTTAATGTAAGAGAGTCAATATTTGTTCAGTTGTAGGTGGGTCTATCATCAGCAACTCATACAAATATAATGTAATGATAGCTAGCTAGCTAGATACACAAGCATATGTGCCTACATCCACATTTTCAAATCTATATCTGTATCTATATCTGCACACCTACATTATAGTTTTAACAAGATGTATATGGTAGTAAACCAACCTGCTTCTTGAACTACTTGTAACTGGGATTAACATATCAGTTGAAACAAAATATGACCTGAGGGAAAAGGTCACTGATTCTAAGTTTGATTTAAATCAATGGGAGTGTTGCCTTTAACTTTTGTGGAAGCACAATCAGGCTGCTGGTGTAGAGACTTCCATATTTGCCTGTAACATTTCCACTTTCCTGAAAAATGTTCTAACATTTCAGAACATGTCTAAAGCTAAATTCGGCCCTCAGATACACCCATGCAACTCCAGTTTAGGTCAACACACTGGACACCAGAGAGTACTTAGCATGGTACTTATCAACTAATATTGAGGTGAACGTCTTTTATTTGCTTTATCAGATAACTATGGTGTGGACTATGCAATAAAATGTGTACCAGAGAAAAGTTTACCAATACGTTCAAAGAAATTGCTTCCTCCACAGATCTGATACCTCTATTTGTGCATCCTCTTTTTTCTTAAGCCTATCCCTACTTGGAGATGCTACACAGTACAGTGTCATCAAATACAAATGGCAGAGAAATTTGTGATTAGTCCCTCATCTATGTAAGGTGGAAAATGCCAGTTCATGCACTTGTAAATACACTCCAAGATTGACAATTTTATTGCATTCTGGGCTGGCCGGGCTGGACAATGAATCAATATATGTTTGATTTTATGTGGCTGGTGTGAAAGAGATAGTTACCTTCAGAAAGGATATATTATGAAACTAGCAAAATCCCACTTCTGCTCTGCCAATGATGCAGCCTTCATTGCCCACTTGTTACATTTTCAAACAAGACCTCCCCTGTGCTGCCCCTCACACTTCGGGAGGAGCTCCCCCTAAACACCTGCAAAGCTATCTCATTGTTCTTCCTCAAATCCCTCCTTAAAGTTTTCTTTTGCCTTGGTGCCTATAAAAAACTTGACAACAGCTAAGCAGCTGGTGTGCTGTGAGCACTCTCTAGTGTGCTGATCAATACTACCTTATTGTTTCCTTGTGCTCCTTTGTCTGGCTGTATTCACCAGTTGTCTCTTGTTGTTTGCTTGAATTGTAAGCCCTTTGGAGCAGAGAGCGTCTTTTTGTTCTGTGTTTCTATGATGCCTAGCATGATGGAATGGGATGCACAGCAGAAAAGAGGGGAATGGGGGTTAACATGAAGTCATGGGGGAAAATGGGGGACGCGGGAACGGGTGAAGGAGAGAATGAGGGGAACAAAGAATCTCTGAGGGGAGGGAGATTGGGGAAACATGGTATGTGGAAAGGGGGGCACATAGAGCCCATGGCATGGAGGGAAGTGGGAATGGGGTACACACAGAGCAGCTGGTATGGGGAGAAGAATAGGGGATCCTGGGTATGTCAGGAGGGGGCAATGAGGGGCACATGGAAACTCTGGCAGAGAGGCAATGGGAGGGAGTTGCAGGAAGTTCCTGAAATGGAGGGGGATGGGAAGGTGGCATATGGGAAACTTGGTGGGGGGAATGAAGGGAAGCCAGGAGCTACAGAAGCTGTGGAGTGTGCACACCCTAGTAATAATAAAAATAGTTTTACTAACAATAGCTCTGTTCCCTTAGAAGCCTACGTGGACACAGGAGGGATTTTCACTCCAGCATTTCTTCGTAGCATCCCTTGTCTTCTTTTAAAAAAAGAACTCTTTAAAACATGGCTCAAAGTTAAAAAGTAAAATATACAGCCCCGTACTTCAACTTTATATTCTCTCCGTGTTCTTATACTTCACTAACCTCTAGCCAACTTTTTGGTCTCTGCAAATTACTTTGTGTACAGGCAATTTAAATTACATGCAGTCTGACTATGTGTGATAATTTAAACTGATTGTTAATTAATTCTGTAAGTAAATAGCTACTGCAATCTCTATAATCATCAAGGTTTCTCTAGCTATCAACCTTTTTCTTAGCTGCTCTTTATTATACAGTATGGAGCAAAAGTATGTGGGGGGGAAATGATATGCATGATCTCTTTCTGGGTCCTTGCTACAGAAGGCAGCCCCGCTTCTTGAAAACCTTTACGGCTCTTCTTAGAATTAAATGTTTGCAAAACTGAGCTGTTTGTAAAGATTGATTTTCTGTATATAGCTTAAGAGGAAGCATATCATGAGATTTAGGTTAGATAAAAAGTAAGGCTCTGTGTGATGTGAGGTGCCAGTGTTAATCAACTGGAGATAAGAGTTGATGAGGTTATATCATCCCAGTACCAGTGAGACTGGCTATTAGTTATGTTTCTTGGCCTCTCGGTCACTTTGGAGAGCATGTTTACTAGTGCTTGAGAGATTCCTCAAGGTTAGACTGAGCTCAAAATTCTCTTAAACCATTCTCTAATTGGTCCTTAAAATTAAGATCTATTTGGAAAGTCATAATTTCCCCCCTGGTTTTTAAGCTGCATCTCTCACATTATTATAGCATGTGAATCAAACTATCTTTCAGTCACTATAACTAGGACATCCAAGGCCAACAGTGCAAATGAAAATGAAGTCCTGAAACAAGGTGTAAGGGTCCTAATCAGAGACCATCTGGCTCTCTTGGCAACAAAATTGTGAGCCATTGCGAAAGAACAATCATAGAATCATAGGATATCAGGGTTGGAAGGGACCTCAGGAGATCATCTAGTCCAACCCCCTGCTCAAAGCAGGATCAATCCCCAATTTTTGCCCCAGACCCCTAAATGGCCCCCTCAAGGATTGAACTCACAACCCTAGGTTGTGATCCATGCTGTCCCACCTGCACACAGGTACCACCTACATGCAGTTGTACATCATGTAGCTGGCTGCCAGTCTAAAAAAAACAGTGATGCAACTGAAAAATAGTAAGATAACTTTTTTGCCTCCTAGTCTACTACCAATAATTATAGTAGCAATGGCTAGCATGCCACTCCAATTTGGTTCTATTTGAATTAAAGTCTCTGCTGTTTAGCCTCGTTTGATCATGCCCCATTGAAGTCGATGGCAGTTTTTCCACTGAATTCTCTGGGTGTAGGAGAATATCTTTAACTGTAAGCCTGCAAACCCTTCCTTTTTGAATATACTTATCTCAGGCAAATAGCCCCATTTAAGTCATTGGGACAACTATGATGAGTAAGGCCACGGCTGGGGAGTAAGGGTTTATAGGATTGGGCCCACAGTGGGAAATTCTGAAAATGTCGTTCCTTTGGTCCACAGGCTTAGTACTATATGTAGACCTTTTATTTCCTTCCCCCAGATAACCAGCTTACAAGTGAAAAACATAAAGACAAGAAACCTATGAAAGGTATTATGAGTTCAGTGTCGGAATTCAGCATCACAGACGCTCCATCCAAGGACACCAAAAATGAGAAGAAATTGTCAGACTCTAGTACATCATCATTATCTTCCCTTGAGAAGTGCAGGACACAATTCACCTATATTGAAAATGATGCATCAGTTCATCAGAGAGACAGTGATGGTATGTTTTGCAAAACAGATTAAGTGTAAGCAGATTTCTAAATAATATCTGTTTAAAGAATGCCCTATTTCAGTTGAAACACCTGCTTAAACATTGGACAGGAAGTTCAAGAATCTAAACTAAGCAACCATGAGATGTCCTAGAGATGGTTTACGCTGGAGTTGGGAATCTAAAGAAGATTGCTTTAAAGTGGCCATGACATGAGGGTTCTAATTGGTGGGCCACAATACAAGAATTTAAGTCCAGTGGGGACATGTCTGTGCTTGTGCATAGGCTGACCAGAGGTCCTGATTTTAGGGTCTTTTTCTTATATAGGCTCCTATTACACCCCACCCCCGTCCCGATTTTTTCACATTTGCTGTCTGGTCACCCTACCTGTGCATGGATCTTAGGAAATAGTCTTTACATAAGGATGGTTAGTAGGCATTGGAAGAACAGACTCCTTCTCCCAAGGCAGCAGAATGGCATTGTTATTGCTTCTGCAGCAGCACCTATGAGCACGGACGACCCCTTATGCACAGTGGCTTGCCTGCTGGATCCATAGTTGGGGGTCTATTACCCACAAATCTACCTTTACCCCACCCAGTCCTAATCCTGCCTCTATCAGCCTGCTGTAAAGACTCACAGAGGACCACACTGAAGAGGCCTTTTCGTATTCTGCCCCTACTGATGCAGAATACAGCATCCTGTTTATGCTGCTTTTAAGCCCTGATACGACAAGGTACTTAAACATTTGCCTAACTTTAAGCATGGTAGTAACACCACTGACTTCAAGGTGCTTAAATTTAGGCATGTGCTACTGAACCTAGGTGAAGCATGGCCTTGAGGCTTTCGATTCTGGCCTGCCTCTGCTAGCCAATATGACCCCATATATGCAAAATACTAATGTTATATCAGTACGTCACATGACTAGGGTTTTTAAACATTTGTTTTCTACCAACTTGAAAGCAAAATGCTGTATAAGGCTGTTAAAATACAGAACTTACATGGCTTTTGCATACTTTGTGAGAACACCCCTGACCCAAAGAAATGTTTGCACTTTCTAAAAGGAAATGTATTTGGCTGCTAATCCAAAATTTGCATGTGGCTATTATTTGGGGTTGTTTTTCTTTTACATAATCAAAACAAGTTATTTCTTTCTCGTTCATTATTACACAAGTCATTAATGTGCTGACACAATCTTTGGTTTTCATAAGAATTTCACTATCCACCATGTATCCATGCACCAAAGCAGAACACCCAGGTTCTGTAACTTAGTACAGACTACATCTTGTGTGAACCAGCATAACTACATTGAAGTCAACGAAGTTACGCTGATTTACAGCAGCTGAGGTTCTAGCCCTAAATATTCTCATAGACATGATACATCCCAATGAAATATCTGTGATGCTCTTGTTCCGTAGACTAAATTTCCTTATGTGGGCATTTTATAATAAAGCATTGGAGAGGATTTTATTCAATATAGCTGAAACATGTCAGCTATATCATGTTAATGATCCTTGAATTAAGAACTACTAAGTACAGATCAACACAATAAACCACAATGCTCCAAAGGAGCCATTATGATATATTGTATCACTGATTCTGTAATAATTGTAGTGCTTCATATACTTCTAGCGATATCAGAGTGCATTCAATCTTCTTTAAAGAGGTGAAGTAGTTATTCCATTAAGGGGGACTGATCCAGCAGTTCCAACACAAATGAGTGTTTTACCTGTGTAGTGATGACAGGATTGGTCTCATAAATTGTTACTGGTACACAGGAGTGGTACATATGTGAAGTAAATAACAGATTTCACACAGTTAAAAAACGAAAAGCAAAGGAAATTAACGAAAACAATCTGTGCTCAATTAAGAATGTTAAGAATTGGACGTAAGCCAAGAAAATCAAGGAAACTCAAGATTTGTGTTTGTCACTGAACACTTCGTTCAATCTATTCTGACTAGTTATTGTAGCTGATTGTTAGGCACACATATGGCCAAATCCTATTCTCTGATACAGCCATGGAAAAACCCTAAAGCCAGTGAAGCCAGCTGTGTTACCTGGCTATAACTGAGAGAAGAATTTGGCTCACTTTGCAGAAACTGCTCTAGGAGAGTCTGATCCATGGAGAAGACACCCATGACTTCAATGAGATTTGGATCAGGCCCATACCGAGACTCAGCAGTATGAATTAAAGATGGATTGACACCCACAAGCCATGAAGAGCAAGAAAATGTAGAGCAAAGGCAGACCCAGAACACTATTAAAAATAGTTATTTTGTGGTAATTAATCTAATAATGTAGAAATTGAGAGCTGAGGTCATTGTTCTCACTGAGATAAATGCAATAATGCCTTTCAAAAGGAGCAGGAAAAACAGAAGAGAAAACAGGAGATTGCATCTTCTTTTGTGCAGTTTGTGGCTAATTTATTTTCAAATATATGAATGAATGCATAGGAATGGATGCTTAATTGCTAATATCTATTATTTATATACATTACCACTTAACACAGGACAAAAAAGCCTCACACATGCAGATTTTGCAAGATGCGTTACATCCATTAGCACAGTTCATGGTGTGTGCTCTGATGGGAATTTAAAAGCATCTTTACTGCACATCACAGACTTTGTGCTGAAACATTACTTTATTTTTAAAGTCTTGTGCTTTTTGTGTGGTCCCTTTCCCCGGTAGACCCTTAAGAACTATTATCTATTCTCATAAGATTATGTGAGCACCACTCAGGTTAATAAATTCAGGAAAATCTGTGTTATTAGAAAACAGATCTTTTTTTTTATTTTAGAAAAAGCTGAAAAGATCCCTAATTGCTGTATTATTTTGAATTTGATATATCTTATCAAGGTGCAAGGGGGAAATTTCATAAATATAAGATACCTAAAAAGAATAGTCTTAATTACACCATGGACTACTGGATAGAATGATTACATTTTCTACACTGTAAATTTCATACAATTAAATGCAGCAGTGTCACCTTATAAAATGTTTCAATTTTCTAATTATTTCAGTTCATTTACTCAGAAAAAAATATAAGCATGAATTTACTAAGTATTACCAAAATCTAGTCATTCTCATTCTACAGAACTGACTGGGAAGTTAGTTGTGCTTGTCTGAACTTAAATAGATCTTGACATATTGAAATAAGTATTAAAATTGATAACATTGCCAATGCTATGCTACTTACGGAAAGAATTTCAATCACATGCTATTTATTCTTTATTCTACATGCTGAATAGACTTTTTTTAAAAAATAAAGAAGTTGGAGTGATTTTTTTTTTTTATCATCAAGGAAGTTTTAAAAAAATTCTTCTGGAAAGTGTCTGGCTGTGAACTTCTCAGTTAATTTCATTGGTCATCTTGCATTATGTTACATGATATATCTCATGCCACAACTGAACAAATGCAGCTGAATAAGATGCCTGATAGTTTGTCATACTAGAGCAAGAAATGTGATAATATCCAATATTTTTTCCTGAAAGTCCCAGTGAAAACAATTCTCACTATTGAAACATATTTTCCTTTAAAAAAAGAAAGAAAAACAAAAACAACAGTTGAAAAGATTTGGGCCCTGATAATTAATGGTGTTGATCCTTCTGGGGGAAAAAAAGGAAGACAAAAACCTTTGTTGATAGGCATTACAAGGTGCAGTAAAGTGTGGCTTCTGACATGATATCACCACAAGTATAGCTTAGGAATAACAACCAACCGAGAAAGAGAAACAAAAAGCTGAACGACCAAGGGAAAAGGTCATGTTATGGTTTCTGAAATAAGTGAATGCACAGGAAGGGCAAATCATTGGCAGAATCCACCACACTTCAAACTGCATCTCCGCCAATTTCCAAATAGTTCGGATTTGCCTCTGAACACCTTATCTTGCTTCAACACTAACAAATGGGAGCTGAGCTGTTTGGAAAATCTGGCTCTAATTGTAGGGGCCGAGCACGGGGAAATCAAAGCCTGGGTGAGCACATTAAGGCAACCTTCTGGGGCATGTTATATATACTGTAAATATGAAGTGGCTGCCAAAGCACCTGCAACATTACAGGACAATTACTCTAGTCATGAACTGGTCCTTCTGGGGCTGACGCTTGCTGATATGTAAGAGTGACTCCCTTACACAATGCTGGAAAGAAAACGACTTCCCTTTAAAATGTACCTTTCCAAGTTGATACTCTTTTTCCACATTTTTCCCCTTTTAAAAATTAACAAGCATGTGAATTAGAAGGTGAAAAGCCTATTTAAGAGAGAGGGTGAACTGTGACCCTGGGCAGAGCGTAGAATACCAAACTGCAATGTGTTAACTCTACTCTGTACTGTTCCTTTTCCACCCCCTTTTTGGTAAGTGTTGCAAACTAGCATTCACTGAACTTCACTGGAAGTTGAAGCTAGACAAACTCAGACTGGAAATAAGACATACTTTGTTTACGGTAAGCGTAATTAGCCATTGGAAGTACTTGCCAAGGGTTGTACTGGAGTCTGCATCACTGACAATTGTTAACTCAAAACTGTATGTTTTTCCAAAAGATCTGCTCTAGGAGTTATTCTGGGGAAGTTCTATGGTCTCTTTTATTCAGGAGGTAAGACTAGGTGATCACAATGGTCCCTTCTGGTGTTAGAATCTGCGAATCTATTAAATCAGACTCCTTATAAAAATCAGACTAGAAGCATGTGATTAATCTGTGCTGTTTTACACCACTCCACAAGTGAGTTCTGCTCTCACCCATAAATTCATCTAAATCCTCATACATCTGCCATGTCTAATTCTGTGGTTCGGCTATACAGCATCATATGCATCCTAACTGACCCTTTCCATCTGAACAACTAATAACTAAGCTTTTAGCAGACTTTAAGGGCTTGATCCAACTCTCACTGAAGTCAGTGGAACTCTTCCTGTTGGCTTTAATGAGCATTAGATCAGGCCCTAAAATGCTTTGATGGGCTGACAGCCCATAAAAATATTATTTCAACAGCAAGAGTGCAATCCTCAAATCTTTACATGCAGGCAAAATCCCCACTGGAAGTTTTGCCCGCATAAGGGGTGCAAGAATGGGACTGCGGATTTCTACATTGAATTACAAATTCCTATCTGAAAAATAAAATCTATTCTATAGCCTATGGCAGGTGCTGTGTTTGAGTGGAATTACTGGCATCACACTAGAGATACATTTATGTAATAATGTAGTACAATGGAGAGTATCCTCACTGAGTGAAATTGACGCCTATGCAGAGGGCCAGCCCAGGGCATCAGCACTACTTACATCCTCTGTACAAAGGTAAGTTTCACGCATATGGAATACTTTCATCCAAAGCATGGTGAGGAGGTTTTCTGTCCAGACCAAACAACACAGGACATCATTTTATGTAATATGTTTTACTGCTGTAATTTTTCAAAATTATATTTTAAGCTTAGCTTGCAGTCTGCAGGGATCTCTGACTTCTGTGTCTTATTTAAATGACTTCTGTGTCTCCACAGCTGCCTAAATTTGGAGTACTACGATAGTGAATCAAGCCTTCTCTCTTTCCTGTATCTCACTCTTTTTCTTTTTTCTTAGATGAATGTGCATCACTTATCCTGGCCTGCTTGTTCTGCCAATTTTGGGACTTTCTTATAATGCTGCCTAATACCTGTGAAAATTGGTTGATAAATATGTGCTGTCCATCCTATAGATATCACCATACCTCCAGTGAAAACCACTCCAACAATGACTGCAACTGTGAGTGTGACATTGATTGCAGCATTTTTGAATCCTGTCACGAAACCAGTGAATGTCTGGAACTTGCCTTGGAGATTTCTGAAGTCTGTTATCACTAATAGGAAACAATTGACAGAATTCCCATAAACTATCTGAATGGAAACTGACACAGTAAAAAGGATATACAATTTTTTAAAATAATTGGCGTGTTTGCTAACCAGGGCTGTGTGTTTTCTCTGATGTACCTTTGGAAGAACTGTATAGCATTACCAATGAAAATTTTGTCTGTATGATTTCACAAATCACTGAAGCCAATAAAGAATGAAACCCTGTTTCCTACCTTGCAACAGATGAAAACAAAATTCCTAAATACCAGCTGTGCTAATTGCTTTGCTCAGGGTGAGTCTTACTCTTTTATAAAGCTCTCCATTGTATTCAACATGGATTTCCCTCCATCCACAGACATAAGACAAATTAGGATATTCTTTTAGGAATGATGTATATTAAGTCTTCTTCCTAATGGATTATTACAAAAATATGTATTACACATTGTTGGGTATTATTAATAATGTATGCGATAACATCATTTTATAATTAAAAATTTATTTATACAATCTCTTAAAATACACTTATATGCTCAGTTTAGGTAGAAAAGAAAATTAAGTGAGTTAGAAACCATGCTAGATGTAATTACAATAAAGGTCTCTAAAAAATCTCCAGTGAATTTTGAAGAGGATGCATTTTAACAGGGTACTGCAATTCAACAGTGTATTAATATGTGTGCCTACCATTATGTAATATCAGGTTATGCCTATTGTTCATTAGTTATAGGAAAGAGCTCCTTAATTCTAATTAGCATTAATAGAAATTGAATGCACACTTCTAGAGGAGAATTTTCCTATGGATAGCCAGTAATGCTTTTTCCCAACTTTTGTTTATCTGATTTTTTGTAAAGAGCAGAATATTGTAAGCAATAACAGTGTGGGAAAACAGACATGAGTGCACAAAAGATTAAAAAATGCATAAAAGATAAAAAATGACAGTATCCAACTTGGAGGCACTTACTACAATCTGTAACACTCTCTGTATTTTTCTTTTCTGATAATGGGTCTGATTAATAAAAATGAAATGAACATTGTACATTACACGTGTGACAACAAAAGGATGGAAATTCAGCTACCAAGGGGCGGAGAATCTGCACATTGAGCAAAAAGGAAAATACAAAAGTTGCTCGTTCATGTGGGAGGTTTACATACTGAAGCTGGCCTGCTCTGTGGCAGCATTTGCCTTCTTTGTGCATTCACAGATTTCCAAGCAAGCTCCCTGATTTCAGTACGGAAGAAATATAGTGCCTATAGGGGCCAAAAGAGGCATCCTCATGGAAAGCGTACAAGATCAGATCCTCATCGGGTACAAATCAACATAGTTCCATTGACAGCAGTGCAGCTATAATGGACAGTATGTCTGCGCTACAGGGGGCATGACTGCAACTCAAATAGACATATCCTAGCTAGCTTTAATCTAGCTAGCTCAGATCCCCGAGCAGTGACACTCTGGTAGCACATGCTTCAGCTCGGGCTAGTTCCACAAATAATTACCCATGGTTCCACTCCAGCAAAAGCTAACTTGGGTATGTTGACTCGAGCTGCAATCACACCCCATGGCAATACAGATACCACCTGGGATTACAATATAGACATACCCTGATTTATACCATGGGAGCATCAACCCTGAAATTTACAAGAGATTTAAAAAGATGTAACAACTACTTGTGTATTTCTTTTCTAGTAAAAAAAGACTGTACATAAAAATGTTAGACTGTAATACTCTTCTTATAAATATTTTAAGGCCATATAGTCTCCGTTGCAAATTCAGCACTTTTTATTGTAATAAAAATAGACTGTATTTGGGAACAGGTGCATTAGACTCAACTGTACCTGATTTCTGTGCTTCTTGTTGAGCTGGGGAGCTGGAGTAGAAGAGGCCTGTTCACACTTTGTTGTATTATGTGCCATACAATGTCAAGCTTTTCTCAACTTTAGCCAGTTTAAGGATTAAAATGTGTGTTTCCAAATGGTCTAGCCTGTGCCAGATGTCCTACTGGGGAGTAAATTTTCAGTGTGGAGAACAGGACACAGAGGTCTGCATCTGTCAAACCCTTATTCACATTAGTTGTCCTTTCCTTATTCGTGCAAATAGTTTCATTGATTTCAATGCACATATGTGAAAGGGTAAGGAAGGCTACTCATGACCCTGACACTGCAATGTGATGCATAGAGGAGGACCTTTCACAGTTGGCCTCAGTCAGATTCATCAGGAGCAAAGAGGTCTGTCCATGTGCATCACCTAGCAAGATCAGGGTTTATTTGACTAAGGCTTTGTAGAATTGGACCCATATTTCCTATTACCTTTCAAAGCCAGCTTTTCTTCATATCGGAATCCATAGGGGTAGTGGAGAAATGGCAAGAACAGGACCAGGAGACTCACAACCACAACAATGACTAGATGGGACAGGTCTCCCAACACTTCTTTTGGCTGTTACATGGGTTCACCACATGGAAAAGGTTGAGAACCACTGCAGCAATCGATGATGATCTTTTAAATAGTACAGAAGTGTCTCCTCACCTAATGGTTATGGGGGCATGCTATTTGGTTTCTTGTTTTATAATGCAGATGGATATTTTTGTGCCCTACAGCATGAACTAAGACACCCTGGAAAATGTTCTTCATCCTTATGTTACCTTAATGACCGAAAGGACTAACAGCTCATGTCTTCCCTCATAAAACGGTTAATTGCAAAATACAGCATACTGCATTTTCATGACACAGAGGAACTATTTAGCACATTGAGATCAGACAGCAGAGCAAGTGGGCTAGAATAATTTTCCCCCTGAAATATTCCAGAAATTAGCTTTTCTATTTAGAGATCCATCTTATTCCCACACATACCTGACTTTCACAAGTCAGACAAAATCCATTCATCAGATTCAGACTTAGACAGACAGTGTTCAGACAGGTTAAGCACAGGTACTCAAAGCAATTCTGAGCTGCATTTTTGGTTTACCTCAGAGAAAGGCCTACTCACTCAAGTGGGAGGCATTTGGGCTGCATCATTGGTCCATGCTGTCAGAATCAGCTGTGCTGCCAAAGTGAATGTCAGCTCTGCAATGTGTGAAACCTCAACTCTTTAAGACAAGGAATAAAATATCACCATTTTGTAAATGGGAACATCTCCCTGATACTCTGCCTTTCTTCAGCAACTTTATTTTTAATCCACAAAACACTGACAGATTGGGTGGAGAAGAGAGCCAATCACAACGAGCCACTTGTTCCCCTCCTACAGAAAAGGATAACGTCCACTGCAAACTTTCCGAGAGTCTCCTCATGAAGATTCCTCTGCATCCTCCTCTCCCCCACTCCACCCGAGAGAAAATGGCCTTGCACTTCACAGAAGGCTCATAGGGCACAACATGAATGAGGCTGTAATCACTTTAAAGGCAGAGATTGCCATTCACTGTATGTTTTTACAGGTCCTAGAACAGTGTGGTCTCTCACTGCTGCTGCAATATAAACGTTAAACAATAAAATAAATAATAACGATAATGGAAATCCAGGCTTTGCACTGCAACTAAATTCTGTGACCACAGGCCTGGTGTCTGCTTCTCCATGGCAATCTGAATCCCTCAAGATGTGCAGGAGAGGAACCCAGGACCAGTGTCCTCAACCCAAGAAGATGGCCAGGTATAAAGAGGAGAGCAGGCTGCATTAGCCCCCTTCATTATCCTCCAGCTTCTGAGAGCTCCGGGGCTGATTTTTACCTTTTGACACTATCTCAGGTCAACCAGGATGACCAATGTCTTTGAAACTGTAAATTGGTGGTGTGACTCTGATTAGGATCCTCAGGCACTGCTGTAATATAGATAAATTACTATTAATTATTATTATATCATTCCTGTGTTGTTGTTTTTAAATAAGATTTCTACTGAGAAACTGCACACTCTTTTAGCATACAGCATATAAATTGTACAGCCTAACAAGTACAGGCAAAAAATAACGAACCCCATATTGACCTGGATTTTCTAAATATTGTGTGTGAGTAAGAAACATTGGCATCTGATCTGTGTTCCATGGCCTATATAAAATGAGTTGTGGACCGAGGCCAACTCCTAATGGGCATGTGCCTACATCATAAGCACCATCAATATAACATGCAATCCGAGCAATGATGCCAAGGATTGAGTGTACACAGAGCCCTTCCTGGCCCTTATGGTAGCTCCTCTATGCCCTGGGTCAAGGCATAATGTAAAGAGCAATGCCTGTGGTGCATCAGCTCCCTTAATAAAGGGCTTTCTTCTCCAGAAACATCAGTTGGTGTCTGATATCCACTTTAAAATGAGGGTGGTAATAATTCCGAAATCTAGGGATCAAATTCTGCCTCCCCTCTAAAGTCAATGGGATAGATTGGGGGGAAATGGGGATATAATTTAGGATGTATGCATCAGAATTCATCTCAATCTCAAAATGCTTGAGCATCCATTATTATCCCAATTTTACAGATGGGGAAACTGAGGCACAGATGTCATTGTGATTTGCACAGGCACCAGGCCTGGGAATAGAACCCTTTTCTTTTGACTTCCAGTCCAGTTCACTACCCAGTGGATCATGCTGCCTCCTTATAGGACTGAAAGGAGAAAAAAAAAAAGATGTTCACAGACATTGTAGGGAAGGCATGCCAGAACAGAATGTGGTAAATGACAAAATAATATTGAAAAACTATGCTTCTGTCTTAGACAATCTTGTAACTGAAACATAGTTATGTTCATTCCCAGACAGCATTATACTAAAACGAACATGGCACAAAAGGAAAAAGAATCATATGAGTGCACAAGGAAATGATCATCAGTGTCATTAAACTGTATACACAATGTATATTGCCAGCTTTGCCATGTTTTTCTATGAAATAAAAATAACAGCAAAGAAGAGAGAAGATTTTATGAGATCAACTGTATAAAAAGCATGAATGGCTTCCATTAGCACAGCACAGTTGAGAAAGGGCAAGATTTAAGTCTAATATAAATATGATAAAATTATACAACTGAAGTGACATGTCCTGTTTAGAAAAGACAGAGCACAGAGAAAGGCGTAAGAAGACAGCTGAGAATTTAGTTTTATAGTGTTAAAATATATGTTTCATCTGGCACAGTATTTACAACTCCCTGGCTTAAATGTACTGCTAATGCTTCTATTTTATACTGTATCTGCTGTAGCTATGTAATAAGTGCCCAGCTAAGTTACAGGAACATCCTTTGTTCATCTTTATTCCAGTAAATGGGTATCATCTATCTCCCCAAAGTTTTAGTATTCCTTATCAGTTAATAAAGTAATTATACACACACACACACACTCTAAATATTATAGCTGGCTGGAGAATGACAATTACAGGTTTTGAAATTTGTTTTATTTCTGCACTAGAATGGAAACAAAACCTTTCCAATGTTTTCACAAAATGCACTTGCATCAAAATATCTGTTTTTCAGATTTAAAATGTCAGGTTTTCTCTTCTGGTCTCCCCCTCTCTGGAAGTGACTGGACAGTCCACCCTGAACCTCAGGAACTTTCTTGTCAAAAACTTCGTCAAAATCAACATGCCTCTGCAAAATATTTCACCTTTGCCAAAACACCACATTTCGACAAAAAAAAAAAAATAGTTAAATAAGTTTTGGCCAGTTCTACTAAATATACACACACACAAACACATTTAGATAGATCGATCGATAGGAGTGTTTACATGTGCAAATGTATGTAATATCATATGTAAATCAATTGTTATTATCCAGTAACAAAAATGGCAAGTGATCTTTAATTTTCCAGGAATTCTCTTGGTGGTATAATACCCACCCTTTTCTGCTATACTGGAGGCAAATGTGTAATGCTATATGCTGGAGAAGAATTTGCAAAGCCACGTCTTATTCTGTCGATATGTACTATTCACTAACCCTTGTAGTTTTCAATTTCTTCTCTCACTATCTCTCACTATCTTATTTTATGACCTGCTCAATCATTTCCTAGTTTACATCTAGCTACGGTTTTTAAAACAAGTTTTCTAAATATTTCATTTCGGTAGAGCTTAAAATCAGGGACACGCATCAAGATTAATCTTTTCAAAAATATAATAAACAACAATTAATCCATTTCCAAACCCTCATTTTTAATACAAAATTCAGAGTTTTGTATAGTTTATAACCCATAATACCCATAAAGTCATTATATGAGAGAGAAAACTGGAAATATCCAGTTGGAAAGCAGAAGGTATATTTTTAGCTACATCAAGCCAATTGTATGCAGCTCTGCACACTTGTGTAATTCCAACATCAAAAATAATCCATAATATTCCAGAGGAATAAATCCAATTCTTAGTTATATACATTTTCCTACAAGTCAATCAAAACTCATTCCAAAAATGTCTCAGTCTCTTTGAGAGCTAGAGTTGGAACAAAAGACTGATTCCTTTAAAATGCCTTCAGAGCTTCCAGAGATGTTAAATCTAATTGCCCATAGCATAGCACCGATCCACAAAGGTTTAAGTCATGGAAAATGTATTTTACCTTTATAAAAGTTTTCCTACACAAAGTTTATCATGGCACAGTAAAGTCAAATACAACTTGCTCCTTACATATTCCAGGTGGAAAGAAATTAACCTTTGATGCTTCACCTTGATTGCCTAGTCGGGCCAGAAAAATGTATTTTCTTACTAAAGAGCTAAATATTTTTCCTTTTGAGTAAGAAATGACTGGAGGCCAAGGCACATATAAAAATTATGCACGAGGAAACTGTGGAAATCAGGCAGAGCCAAGATCAGGGTCATTTGATAACCTTAAGAAGCTGCTTTATTATTATTAATTATTGGTATTGCAGTGGTATCTGGAGGCTCCAACTGAGATCAGGGCCCTATTGTGCTAGGCAGCGTACATACACCTAGGAAGAGACTATCCCGGCCCTGAAGAACTTACCATCTAAATAGACAAAGGGTGTATTATTATTCTCAGATTACAGATGAAAGTCTGAGACTAAGGCCTTGTCTACACTATGGGGGTAAATTGACCAAAGTTACGCAACTCCAGCTGTGTTATTCAAGTAGCTGGAGTCGATATAGCTTAGGTTGACTTACTGCGGTGTCTGCACCATGTTGGGTGTCTCTCCCGTTGACTTACCTTATGCTTCTTGTTCCGGTGGAGTCGATCTGCGGTCAATTTAGACCCGCTAAATCAACCCCGGGTGCATCGATCACCGCAGCTTCAATCCCCGATAAGTGTAGAC